>NC_090443.1:229312462-229638296 GCF_031143425.1 Pleurodeles waltl
ACATTGTTTTTTTAAATGTTCATGATCCTCCTTTTGCTTGATTTTTGAGGGCTAGGATCATATTGTGTTTCTAACAGAAAACATTTTGCTAGCTTTAAGCTTCTTTTTAAAGGAGTCTCTGCTTGCTTAGTATTTCAAACCTGGCAACAGAGAAGCAGTCAACAAACAGCAGCAAATAGGGAATGCAAACAGATAATTAGTAGCTGGGCCCCAGAGGGAGAGACATGTACAGTAAGCAATTGGTGCTAGAAGGCCAAGGGGCATATTTATCAACAAATCACGCAGTTCAACAAGTTACCTTGCAGCACTGCGTCATAAGGAAAGGGCAGGAATGTGCCTAACTTAAAAAATTAAAAACATTGTATGGTGCATTCCTGGCATTTCCCAGTGCTGGTGCAAAACGTGCTGCCTAGCACATATGTAAGCACCCTTGCACCATGAGGCAATGGTGTCTGTGTTTTAAGTAGGATTTTTTGTGCAGGAAGGGACATCTTTCTGCACAAAAACAATCCCTTGAAGCATATTCCACTTCTTTATGTGCTGCAGAATGCGGCACACATAAAAAGAGGAAGTAACTGGTCGAAATAAAGATATTTTTCTTCGTTATGCATCACCTTGGGAGGTGAAGTTTTTTTTTACCATTTATTTATTTGTTGTCAGCCTATCCGCCCATAACAATTACACACAATAAATAACAATCTATCATACACTGTAAAAAATCACATTAGATAAAACATCTCAATAAAGAAACTGCACTTGAATCTTTGGTTTGACGTGTGCCAAAGTGCACCCAATTTACCCTGCATTATCATAAAACGTGATCTATAACCATGATTTACATAGCACTCTTAACTTATTCTAAAAAGACATTATAAATCTAAAATGTAGATATCTTATTCTGGCACTAATCATCTGGGGCCTTACGGTGCCAACCACCAGTTTAATAGTAACCCAGGACCTGGCCCCATTTTACAGTGTAGGTTTTTAACGCATTCCCAGGTCTACTAGCAATGGGAAATGTGGTAATGGACAACAATTCAGGGGTTGAGGCATGTTAACACCCAAATTCCACTCATGGAATGCCTTCCCAGGGCAGAGTAACATATGCAGTTACTCTAGTTTTATCAAGCCAGGCAAGACCAGGCAGGGTTGTCTTGCCTGGCTTGCTAAATCTGCCTTAAGGTTCATGTTGCTCTTGATCCATGTTGCATGGTGCAAGAGTGACATAAATGTTTGATAAATATGGCCCACAGTGCTTTGGGACTAGTGTTGGAGGTAAACTGAGTGAGACACAGTAATAGGGCTTTTTTTGTGGAATGTGTTGAAGTAAAAGCAGGTGACAGCCTTTTTCATGCTTCTGGGAAATCCACACAAGACGTTCTCTCTGCTGCCTATGAATAAACACACGTTTTCATACTATTCACCCAGCAGAGTGGATTTCAGGTCTAGATGCTTATTGGTCCCATGTCATGACTCATCCCTTCAGACACACTGACATTTTAATTGCCTGCACAATGTATCTTGTGAATGATACTTTGATTTTTAACACTCTAAATAGTGTTTTAAGTGGGTAAGATTCTGTCTTTAATGAGCCCTAATTTCTGGCCTTACCAGTGCTGCCCCAGCAAAAGAAATCAGTAAACCCAATAAAAACAAGAAAACGAAGTGATATTGGCTGTACCTGACAAAATTTATTGTGGGGAAGAAGCTGGGGAAGGAAGGTATAGGACCAGTTGGAGGAGGATGATCACAAGTGGGGGAATAGGGGCCATGAGGTGGACTGGGAAGACCCTTTCCAGAAAGGACCAGAGCTAGCAGAACCTGGAGTCCCTAGACTAGAATGCTCAGGAGGGATATGAAAGAGTGGGAAGTCTCGGCCCAATGGGACCAGGATCAGAAGGTCCATGAGGGTTAGACTCAAGAGATCAAGGGTAACAAGGACTACATGTATCAGAGAGATGTGCAACCTGTAAGCTAGGAAGACCATTGCTAGAGGGATGAGGAAGACAGGAGGGCCCTGTCTCAGAGGACCATGATGGAGGGGAACAGGGTCAGATGGAGAGGAACAATGTCTAACAGGGAAAACAAGAGACCAGGAGGACAGGTAGAATTAGGATGGGGCAGAAGGACTAGGAACAAGGAAGACTTGGGAAACCAAGGCTAGTGTAATAAAATTAGAAGACCAGGTACATAAACACTAAACAAAGGTATACTAGAACCAAGAACAGGATTGCATGGACCAGGAGAGCCAGGAGCAGAAAGATTAGGAATAGGCAAACCAATGAAATAGAAAACTAGGAAAGGAGGATCAGGAGGACTGATGAACTAGAAATAGGGTGAGGAGGATAAAAAAAACGTCCAGGACCAGAAGCCTGTGAAAAAGGAGACCCGGGATTCAAATGACTAGGTGCAGGAGTACATGAGAATAATAACTAGAAAGACCAGGGAGTACAGAGCCTGGAATTTCTAAGGCTATCATAAACCAGATAAGAAAGTCAGAAAGGATGGGATGATCTGTCATAGGACAGGACAGATTATTGCAGAACAATTAGGGTGGAGAACAGGGGAATTAGGGCCAGGAGGCTGAGGACCTTGGTAAAGAGGACTATGAGGATGAGGACTTTCAGAGCTATGGGACCAGGAAACCAGCATGCACAGGACATGGACCAGGAAGGTGACTAGTACCAAGGGCAGCCAGGTTTCCAGACCAAGGTAGACTCCATGAATGGAAGGGAACAGGACCAGGTGGACTGAAAACAGGACTAAGAGATATAGGAAGATCAGCACTGAAGGGACCAGGGCTCAGACTACTGACTGGGCAGAGCAAGGGAACTGACCAGTGGTGATCAGGAGGACCACAGCCACAAGGACCAATGAGATCAGACTATGACCAAAATGAACATGCCCAGTTCATGAGGACCTGATAAGGAGGATCACGATCCTTGGATGTAGTCCCAAATGGACCACAAAGATGGGGACCATGGCAAGGAGAACCAGGACAACCCAAACCAGGAAGACTAGGTGTGCCAGATTTAGGAGAAACAGGTCAAAAGGATTAGGTGGGGAAGGACTCAGCAGACCAGCAGGTTCAGGGTGAGGATCAGAAGTACTAGAACCAGGCGGTCCAGGGAGGGCTAATACATGGAAGATCAAGGTGCAAGGTCAGGAAGATGAGGGTCAAGAAGGACTAAAGCCAGGAGTGCCAGATTTAAGAAACTAGTATAATGGTTACTAGAACTAGTTAGACCAGGGTCAGGATGAGGATCAGAAGGACAAAAGCAACCCATAAAAGGAGAACTCAGAACAGGACCAGGGGAAGGCCAACATTAGAAGGCACAGAGGGACCTAGAGGAGAACAAAAGCGACCGGGAGCAGTAGGACAACTATGAGATTCTATAACACAGGTATTAGGATACCCCTTTAGTAAACTGTTCTTGATCATGCTTCTTATTAACCACTAGAAACCTGCACTTGCTTTAGCCCAACCATACCAATGGCAAGTCTTTGCTGTAAAATCAGAGCAAGAAAAGGGAATGTAAAGCAAGGACTGTTACACTCTGAGCTTTGAGTGACAGTAGGCATTGTCTGATGCTGCACAGTAGTCTGAAGGTAGATCGGGTGATAGAGGGATTGCAACTTGGCAGAGGGGTCTAAAGGTGGATGGGTGAAAAGGATTGTGGTCTGTGAAGAATGTCAGATAGGTTTTGAGAAACTCAGATGGCAGAAGTCTGCATGAATGTTCCCAATGTATTGCCTGTGGCTCCTCAACAGAATTTTTCCTCTGGCAACCTGACAGAGCAGGGGTTGTCTTAGGAACATCTTTACACCATCCACCCTATGTAGGGTAAACCTACTTGTAAGATACAGGAAATACAAGATGTAGATCCCTCAGAACAGCAAAGGTATTGTCCTCCACCATCCTGACATAGTTAACTCTGTCCCCCAAACTCTAAAGCAGGCCCATAGTTTTTCTTCCTTCCCTCATGAGATTGTAATGAAGCCTCTAAATTATACTGTGTTGGTGATATTGTAAGGGGCTCTATGCAATTGTTTCTGTTTTGAGAAGCTGGGTGGCCAGGATAATAGTGAAGCTTCTTAGTTATTTGCATGGTCAATGGTAAAGTAGCCCATGATATTATTTTAGATGGCAGCTGGATAAATAGTGAAATCTCTTTGATATTTGCACATTGGCTGGCCAAATATGACATGAACACTCTTATCTAGCCAGAAGCCCAAACAGTACATGATCTCTGCTATCTAGTTGTCAGCTGCATAAATAGGGAATCTTATTTTTTGTTTAAACAGCTGCTGTCCAAATACTACAGATGTTCTGCTATTAAGGCAGCTATAAAGTACATTTTGAAGTTTCTTTGCTATTTGCATGGCCACTGGCAAAATAGTACATAATATCTGCAATCAAGTCATTGGCCAGACGAACAGTGGCGTTTTTGCTGGCTGTATCTACCACCGCCGACCAAATAGCACACAATGGGGGTCATTACGACCCTGGCGGCCGGCGATAAGGTGGTGGTAACACCGCCAACAGGCTGGCGGTGTTCCGCCAGCAATTATGACCGTGGTGAAATTGCCACGGCCATACCGCCGGCCCCTCCAATATCCCGCCAGGATTCCACCTGGCGGTCATAATCCCCAGGGCAGCGGTGCAAGCACCGCTGCCCTGGGGATTACGAGTCCCCGACCGCCAGCCTGTCCATGGCGGTAGACACCACCATTGAAAGGCTGGTGGTAAGGGGACTTGTGGTGCCCCTGGGGGCCCCTGCACTGCTCATGCACTTGGCATGGGCAGTGCAGGGGCCCCCAGGCATAGCCCCGTGGCGCATTTCACTGCCCGAATTTCAGGCAGTGAAATGTGCGACGGGTGCTACTGCACCCGCTGCACATCAGCATTGCCGCCGGCTCTATTACGAGCCGGCAGCAATGTTGATGTGACATTTCCGCTGGTCCTGTTATTTAAATGCAACTTGGTAAAAAATGAAATTGGCTACCTATTTCACTGGCTTCCAGTTAAGTAGTGAATAATCTCTGCTATTTAGCCAGAAGCCATGTAAATAGCATTGGAAATTCACTATTTACCAGATGGTTTGCAAAATAGACACTACCAAAATTAAAACACATAGAGAGAGATACTGATCCCTTCTATTCCCATTTCCAGTTAAAAGGGAACAATTTATGGGATCTAGAAGATAGTAACTCTTTTTCAGGCAGTACATTGTGGTATGATGGCTTACCGCAATGTACTGCCCATCTTTCTCCACAGAGATGTTTTATTTTTAGCTGGAAACATCCTACAAGCCAAGTATTCAGGTTTCTGGGTTGAGATGGTCTTTTACAGGCACACCTGGAGGAGGAGGAGTTACCTTTTGTCTTTTAGGTAGGAAATGGGGTGCCTCCTCCAAGGTGTGGGCAAACCTCCTGATGTAATAAAATGTCAAGGAAGCAATTAGATGGTGATCTTGGCATTGCCATTCAATACTCTTTACAAATGTTTTTGGAACTATACATTTACAAACCTGCAACTTTCACAAATTAACTTACATATTCAAGCATGAGAGGTGTGGCCCCCTAGGGTTACCACTTTGCTCCATTTGATCTAAAACATCAGTCTTAAACTTGTCATTATAAATAATGAATCTTAAGTGCATCATCTCTTCGAAAGCATGCTCCTGACCCAGCCTGCCACTACCGTAGCCCTCAACACCACTTTGGCACTTTTCACATGTCCCCTCTGTTGCCACCAATCAGTAATTCCATTCAACCGTCTTGATTGATGGCGTGTTGCATGCTGGGATTTTATGTTCATTCTTATAGTAGCATAGAACATTTCCAAGTCCTAGATTGCAAAGTGCTGACCGCTAAAGGACAGTGACTCACTGAAGGTGTAACACATAATATAGAACTACTTAAATGCTATGCTTCTACTGCCTTCTATCTCTGCACACAGAACCAGCTGAACCAGAGTCTGCTCATCTCAGAGGACAAATGACTAGTACTCTTATATCATCCACAACTGCAATCTACCATCACTCATGTCTCACACACTGCAGCTCTGTTTTGTTTCTCAACAAATTACCCCCTTTCTCTGGTCCTCTCAAAACTCCTTCCACTGATCCACACACAAAACTATGAATTTTGTACTATGCTTGGTACTGAAATTCCCAAAACTACACCATTATGCCACTTTACATTTATGCTGCATTCTAATTGTATTTTGCCAAAGCAGCCCTAGATTTTGTTAAGCCAATTACCCATGACCCCAAACACCTCTATTCCAAAGACAAACGGCCACACAATGAAACATTTGAGCTGGAGCGTCGCAAGACTCTGTTCCCAAGAGCATCTCCCCAAATGGCAATTATTTATAAAAAATTTGGATATTTTGCTACAAGAATCTTGGGACACAAATCGTATTGTGTTTGATGGGTGTTTATGCTTCAGTGTACTGGCTACTCTAGCTTGCTCTGCCCTTGCCTGGGTTGGGGGTTGACAATTTTTATAAATCTATCCCTTGGAGGCTATGCTGTGGCATTACACACTCTAGGCAGTGATTCCAAGTTGTGCTTTACAAGGTGGACTTGGCCTTCTAGTTTGTTAATTTTTATAATAATGACTTTGTAAATGTCCCAAAATGCAGGTTCTCTAGCCTATTTAAACATATCAATTTAATTGTGGAGAGCGCAACAGAAGAAGGGCGGCAAGTGTCTGTGCCCAGTTGAGGATTTTAATGCCAGGTTGACCAACCCAAGATCAATGAACAGGGATATTATAGATGAAGCCTCCGATCAGAGAGAAGAGAACTGGAGGATTTTATTGCAAAATCAGACCTGAATTACAAGTTGGTCATGGCAGGCTTGGGTGATATGGGACTTTCCAACATTTAGGGGAAAGAGTAGTCCATCAATTTTTTATTACATCTTTGTCTCAGGCAGATCTAATTAATCAGTTGAAGTATAGGCAGTGGCGTAACAAAGGCCCCCGAGCTCCAGGGGACCCCTTCAGCACAGTACCTGGGCCTGAGAGCTCCTGTGTAAGTCCGGAGGGGGGCCTCCATGTACTTTGCAGGGAGCCCCCTGAAGTTTTGTTACACCACTGAGTATTGTATTATTTTACATTCAAATCATGGTGATCAAAGCCTAATCCAGGTTGGCCTGGCCAAGTCATCAAGGGTGGAGTTAAATGCTGGGGCTGGGATTTGCAACTTAAAGCCATATACTGATAACTTTAGAGTGTGCTGGAAATGTCCTAATCCACCCCTATTCTTAGGCGAAGTAGTTATGGGAAAAGTGAAGTTAGTATTGGGTTGTTTGGCAGCGAGTGATGCGAATGAGGAAGTAGTCTTTTCATTTTTGGAACTTTGCTCAAGTATTAAAAAATCACTCTTCAAACCCATGAAATCATCAAAAACAGCACTGAGATGGTTTGATTGTAAGTGCTAGATAGATAACCAATTGCTACGTAGAACCTTAACTGATCACCCAAGGTATCCTTTGACTTGGGCCATCCTCTGGAAACAGTATAAAAGGGTCACCACAAAGATGTGGAATGAAGTTATCAACCAGCAGTGGAATATTTTATCGCATGACCCCTGTCTGGGACTCATTCTCAGATATGAGATCAGTTAACTAGTTGGTAACCCCGATTAGTAGCCACATAAGCAGTGAGGCATGGGAGGCACATTTTTTCCAGTATCTAGTCTACTGGGGAGTCTCTCCCCCAAGCTTTAGAAAGGGTAGACCCCTATTTTTATATACAGGTTACGCTGCAGGAAGTCACAGTACCCATACAGCAGAGCGCTGGGGGTAGCCCCGAGCATGGATGGCATACCTATAGATTTCGTCAAGTGCAATGTCAATCTTTGGGCCCCACTGTTGACTACTATTTTTAATAACTTAAAATATGCATCTATACCCGGCTCCTGGGCAATCTCAACTATTGTACAGATTTTTTTTAAAGGAGGACCGTTCTCTGCCAATCTGTTATCAGCAAATATAATTGATAGCTATACTGGCAAAGATCTTTGGAAGGGGATTGTATAACAGGTTCATAAAATGGGTGGATTAAAATAAAATTATAAACCCTATTCAATATGGCTTTCACAGTTGAATAGGCACCATAAAGCACTGCCTCAACTTACACTTGATATTAGACAAATATACAGTGGCTCAGCAAGCCCCGCTTTATCTTGCCTTCATGGATTTATCCCTGGCTTTCAACTGCAACAGCCATTCTAAATTATGGTCACTTCTACTGGAACTATAGCTGGCCAAGACTTTTGTCCACCTTCTGGAATTGTTATACGAGAATATAAAAGCTAGGGTTAGATTTGGCTGAAATGGTCAAGTATCTAAGAAAATCCAAATTGGGCACGGGTTTGTGGCAATGGTGCGTGCTCACCCCCTTCCTGTTTATTTTGTATATTAACAAACTTAGCTCTCCTTTGACTTTCTTCACCCAAGCATCCCTAAGATAAAAGGCACCCCACTTTCTGTACTGTTATATGCGGATGACACCGTACTAATAGCCTGCACAGTCAAAGCCCTGCTCTTGCTAGTCCATTCTTTTGTACAATTTCTGGCCATTCGAGATTTATTAGCTATTTTTTCTAAATCATTTATAATGGTGTGTGACCCCAAGTTGTAGTCAGCTTTCAGTACGCTAATCACTCCGTCTCCCGTTAACTAGAAGCCTTCTGTTTATCGGGAGACGGAGTGATTAGCGTACTCGCTTGACGGTCTAATATTACATAATAGCGGTCCAGATTAAGGCAATAAGAGGACAAGGGATATATTCACAATACAAAAAGTGGAGCAATTTTTACAGGAGGTCCTGAGGAAATCCAGGGGTACTCCCGGGATGAAACACGTGTCGACAACGGGACGATGTGAAGGACATTCATTTATGGATTATCTTTGAATAGGATTGCACAAATATTGGACATTTATGAATATTTGGGATTCAAATTGTGCAACTGCGGAGCTATAACATTTCATTGTGGAAATCAGGACAATTGGATGAGAATAATCTTCATGAACTTTATATGTATAGTATCAATGTGATGGAATTCTTATTTGATTATCGTAATTTCTGATGTACTATAAATTTGTTTTCGGTGTATATATAACTGTATGCAATTAATTTTTGTCATTATCCACAGACCTGTGTTTATTTTCTTTGAATCAATGCACGTGTGTGAATACCTTATAGTTCATTACGGGTAACATTAGGTTACCTCTTTCGGGGAGATTGGAGGGTGCAACCCCAATATTTGGCACCGTGCACTAAAGTATTATTTGTTGCTTTATCCTTGGAGGCAGGAGCGCCTTATCACTCGTACTTCACCCCCACATTTAGCCTACCCCAGTGAGCCCTGCTGCCCTCAGAGAGGAGACTATTGATCTCCTGAGATCCATCTCTGTAGGCCAGTCAGCCATCATGAATGCCATCCAGGGGCTGGCAGCCCAGATGCATCAATCTAATGCATTCCTGGAGGGCAGACGCACTGGATTGGCGGCCCAACAGAGATCGATCCAGGCTCTGGCCTCCTGTCTGATGGAAGCCATTGTCCCTGTTTCTACCGTCCCCCCTCCAGCTTTCACTGCCCAGTCCCATTCTCCTCAACCCCAACCCATCCCAGGCATACAAACAGATGAGCATGCACACAAGACAACACCCAAGAATGTCACAGGCAAACACAAGAACCACATTTCATCCCACAGGCACTCACACAAACACCATCCAGTTGCAGACACAACAACATCCACTATTTCCACCTCCACAACATCCATGCACACGTCCCCTGTGTCCTCTCCCACTGTGTCTGTCACCCTCTCCTAAAGAACACAAACGCAAGTACTCAGACACCAAACAGCCATCCACCTCACAACAGCATACAGCTCATGCACCTGCACCCAAATCCAGCAGACAGAAACCTCCAACAACTACTCCCTCATCCTCAACTCCCATTCCTTCTCCCTCTTCCCACTCAAATGTCCATAAAAACTGTTCCTACTCACCACTGACCCCTTTGCCCCCTGTCCTGTACGTATGGCCAAGGTATCAGGAACCCAGCCAACCACCTCAGCCACACAGTCCACGGGCCCAGTCCTAACCTCACCCACTCATGGTGGAAAGGGATCCAGGCCACATGTACTGAAGGAGAAGGAGCCTGCACCAGCCAGCCTAAAGGGGAAGGAACCTGCCTCAGCAGGCAAGAAGGGCAATGAGGCTGCACCTGCCACCCGAAAGGCCAAGGAGCCTGCACCAGCAGTCAGAAAGGGCAAGGAGCCTGCACCAGCAGGCAGGAAGGGCAAGGAGCCTGCATCAGCAGGCAGGAAGGGCAGGGAGCCTGCACCAGCAGGAAGGAATGGTAAGGATCCTGCACCAGCAGGCAGGAAAGCCTAGGAGCCTGGGCCAGCAGCTGTGACGGAGTCCCTACCACCAACCATGGTTGTGCATCCGTCCGAGGGTGTAAGGGATGTGCAGGAGCCTCCCCCCACCAGCAGCACCCGTACTGTGCAGCTGTCCCAGGGCGCAGGAGATGTGCAGGAGCCTCCCCCCACCAGCAGCACCACTACTGTACATCCATCCGAGGGTGCAGGGAATGTGCAGCAGCCTTCCCCCACCAGCAGCTTCACCACAGTGCAGCCGTCACCGCCGGCAGACGCAATGTAATCATGCCTCAGTGGGCTGCTGTGCGGGCTGCCCCCTCCAGAACCAGTGGGCAAGACACCCACTCAAGAGACTGTGGCCCATCACTCCCCAGGATCAAGCACATGGCATGTTGCTCTCTCCAAAACCAGTGGGCAAGACACCCACTCGAGATACTGTGGCCCATCACTCCCCAGGATCCAGCACAGGGCATGTTGCCCCCTCTAGAACCAGTGGGAAAGACACCCACTCAAGAGACTGTGGCCCATCACTCCCCAGGATCAAGTACCAGGCTAGTTGCCCTCTCCAGAACCAGTGGTCTTGTTTCATCTCCTAGCTGAGGTGCCCTCCCCCATCCCCCTGAGATGCCTGCCTAGTTGCCAGATGATGCCCCTGCAGTGATCTCTCCATGTTGAAGCAGGTGACAAGTGGGGCCTTGGACTTTGGCCTGTGGCCATGTGGCCTACGCAAATTGAGGACTGGGCTCTGTCCCCTTTTCTGTAGATATCTGTTATATTGCCTAACTTATTATTTCTACTGTGTTGATCTTATTACAACACTTTGGCAAAATTGTTTTGTCTTAGCATTTTTCAGCCGGTTTAGATGGATAATTTGTTTCTTGTGCATCTCGGTTTGTGTATGGGGTGTGTGTGTTGTGTGTGTGTGTCTTTCTCCTTTTCCTCCCCCCCTCCCTTGTGTGCTAGGCAAGTGTACTTACCGTCGTCATCTTCGCCAGCGTTGGTGTTCGTGGTGGAGCAGAACGTAAAATATCATCAGAAAAACTTGCAGTTCAGGTTCCATGGCAGCTAGGTTCTACCCTGTGTCTCCAATGGTGAGCCTTTTCACTTCTGTGCAGTGTCTCCGACAGGCTATTGATGTCATTGGTACAGCCCTGGAAAAGGTGGCAGATTGTCTGGTCATAATATGGTGGGCGGGACATTAACTTCCACCTGGCTGAAGGTGGCTACCGTTGTGTTGCCTGTTGTTTCCGCCCTGGCGGTGGGTGTGGTATATTGGCTGTCTTTCGGTGATCTTTCCATCATGGTCAGAATTTGGCAGTAGTTACCGCCAGCCTCTTGGCTGTATTACCGCCACTTTATCTCCGACTGCCAAAGTTGTAATGAGGGCCATAATCAGCAATTGTTTGGCCTGTGATAGAGACCTCTCCAGCACATGGATAGTGTTGGACCTGGCTTTTTGACAGGGACATCCCCAAACTTTTTGCCTCCTTCCTCCTATTTTTTCTGACCTGTTGTTGTTTGCTTTTGACCTCTGAGCACTTTACCACTGCTAACCAGTGCTAAAGTGCATATGCTCTCTGTGTAAATTGTACTATTGATTGGTTTATCCATGATTGACTATTTAATTTACCTGTAAGTCCCTATTAGAGTGCACTACATGTGCCTAGGGCATGTAGATTAAATGCTACTAGTGGGCCTGCAGCACTGGTTGTGCCACCCACCTCAGTAGCCCCTTAACCTTGTCTCAGGCCTGCCATTGCAAGGCCTGTGTGTGCAGTTTCACTGCCACTTCGACTTGGCATTTAAAAGTACTTGCCAAGCCTAGAACTCCCCTTTTTCTACATATAAGTCATCCCTAATGTGTGCCCTAGGTAACCCCTAGAGCAGGGTGCTGTGTAGGTAAAAGGCAGGACATGTACCTGTGTAGTTATATGTCCTGGTAGTGTAAAACTCCTAAATTCGTTTTTACACTACTGTGAGGCCTGCTCCCTTCATAGGCTAACATTGGGGCTGCCCTCATACACTGTTGAAGTGGCAGCTGCTGATCTGAAAGGAGCAGGAAGGTCATATTTAGTATGGCCAGAATGGTAATCTAAAATCCTGCTGACTGGTGAAGTCGGATTTAATATTACTATTCTAGAAATGCCACTTTTAGAAAGTGAGCATTTCTTTGCACTAAAAACTTGTTGTGCCCTTCAATCCACGTCTGGCTAGGTTTAGTTGACAGCTCCTTGTGCATTCACTCAGACACACCCCAAACACAGGGTACTCAGCCTCACTTGCATACATCTGCATTTTGAATGGGTCTTCCTGGGCTGGGAGGGTGGAGGGCCTGCCCTCACACAAAGGACTGCCACACCCCCTACTGGGACTCTGGCAGACAGGATTGAGCTGAAAGGGAACTTGGTGCATTTCTTAGAGACTCTTTGAAATCACCCCCACTTCAAAGGCACAACTTAGTATAAAACAGGGCCTCTGCCCTACCTCATCAGACACTTGCTGGAGAAGAAACCTGAACCAGAAACTACATCCTGCCAAGAAGAACTGCCTGGCTGCTCAAAGGACTCACCTGTCTGCTTTCTCCAAAGGACTGCTGTCTTGCTGTTGCCCTGCTGCCTTGCTGAACTCTTGTCTGGCTGTGAAAGTGCTCTCCAAGGGCTTGGATAGAGCTTGCCTCCTGTTCCTTGAAGTCTCAGGACCAAAAAGACTTCTTCCTTTCACGTGGACGCTCCGTGCGCCGAAAATTTCAACGCACAGCTTGTTTCGCGGCGAGAAAAACGCCGCACACCGACGCTGATCAACGCGACGCCCTCGGGACGATCGAGACTTCGACGCACAACCTCGCAAGGACAAAGCCGCCCGACTTCCAAGGAGAAATCGACGCGACGCCTACCGTGAGTGCGAAACTTTGACGCATGGCCTCGCAAGGACAACGCCGCCCGACTTCCAAGGAGAAATCGACGCGACGCCTGCCGTGAGACCAAAATTTCGACGCACGGCCTCGCAAGGACAACGCCGCCCGACTTCCAAGGAGAAATCGACGCGACGCCTACCGTGAGATCGAAACTTCGACGCGCAGCCCAGCAGAACGACGCGCAGCCGGAAAATAAGCAGGAGAATCCACGCACAGACCCGGGACATCTGGTAATCCCCGCGATCCACAAAAAAGAGACTGTCTGCGCGCCGGAAAACGACGCCCGACTTCCCCGCGTGGAAAAGAACGACGCAAGTCTGTGTGTGCTGAGAAGAAATCGACGCACACACCCCTTTTTCTACGCATCTCTTCTCCTGTGGCCCTCTGAGGAGATTTCCCACCAGAAACCAGGTACTCTGTGCTTGAAAGACACTTTATTGCTTTTTAAAAACTCAAAGACACTTAATATCACTTTTCAGTGATATCTTCACAAATTCGTATTGCAACTTTGATCGTTTTGACCTACAATTACCCAGATAAATATTATATATTTTTCTAAATACTGTGTGGTGTATTTTTGTGGTGTTATGCTATGGTGTTGTATGATTTATTGCACAAATGCTTTACACATTGCCTTCTAAGTTAAGCCTGACTGCTCGTGCCAAGCTACCGGAGGGTGAGCACAGGCTGATTTGGGATTGTGTGTGACTTACCCTGACTAGAGTGAGGGTTCTTGCTTGGACAGAGGGCAACCTAACTGCCAACCAAAAACCCCATTTCTAACATTGGTGATCAGCGGTGAGGATAGGACTTGTGTTTGTGCAGTGACATACAGTAGCTAAGTATTTCACTACCTACCCACAGTGGAAGGTCAACTTGATTTTTCATCTTTTTTTGGCTCTTGGTTCTCTGATGTCCTCCTGGATATACTATTGATATTTTGGACTTTGGATTTTGGTTTTTGCTGATAAGATCTTATCAAAATGGGATTGCTTACCTACTCATTCTTTGTTCGTACTGACCACCTCACTAAGGCTGACCTAAGGAAGCTTTGCAGACAATGGGGCCTTCCTGTAGCAAGGAGATCTACTAAAGCGGAGATGCTCCATCACTACATAGTCTGGGGGGAGGAAAGATGGGCAGAGAGAGAGGCAGCAAGAAACCAAATGACTAAGTACCCCTCAGATGAGGAGGAAGACTACTCAGATGAGGAGGAAGGCTACTCAGAGTTGGACAGTGACCCAGAAATAGATGAATGGCTCCGAAGTCAAAGGCGACAGGAGCAACAATTAGAGGAGTATCTTGCAGAGGTTGAGGCAAAAAGACTTTTAGCCCTGGAAGAAGAAAAGATTGCAGCTCAAGAGCTGAGCTGTAAAGAGCTGAAACTGGAGGCCGGAAGGGCTGAGTCCAGTTCAGATGGTGGCAGCAAAAATCTTGCATCTAGTACTGCTGAAGAAGGGCACAAGCCCAGAGATGTGGTGCCCAACTTGAAGAAGGGAGTTGACACACCCCAGGCAGTTCAAGGGTATGAGGTAGTTCCCGTTATGCACAGGGTCCCTGAGAAGGATTGGGGAACTGGCACAGGGAGTCATATTCCTACTGGGGGGAGGGACACTTTACTGACTCTAGCAGAGAGTGACAGAGAAAAGGGTTCCCCCCTGGTGGACGTCCTGGATATAGAGTGTAGAGACATCCCAGAAGAGTTTGGGTTGAGTGTCAGGGACAGACAGAAACTGTCTCACCAGTCTCAAGAGGGTGATGTAGAGTGCTTTTCCAAGGCTGAGTTACTAGGTGGTTGGGTGAAGGGTACTGTGGTTAATACATGTGAAGGGCAGAGTGATGTAATTGCTGGAGAGCATATGTCTGGTCCTTATTTTCCAGAGCTACGCCAACACCAGGTGGAGTGTGAGTTCTCTGACCCCAGGGAACTTACAGTGGAGGCAGACTTTTGGGTGAGTACCAGAGAGTCTGAAGAGGCATTTGGGGGTGCTCCTGAAGGGAGTGGTCTAGGTGGTTTCCGACCAAGTGAGGTGGGAGAGGATTGTAGTGTCCCAGGTAGGTCTCAGAGCCTAACCTGTACCGTAGGGCCACCTTTTGAGGGAAGCCCCGCAGTGTCAGAAGAACTTGGGGGGATGACTGTAGACAGCATCCCAACAGTTCTGGTGTCTGGCAGTACCACTCCTAGTGAGGGGGTGCAGAAGTCCAGACATAGGGTTGAGAGGGGGTGGCAGACCCCAGTGGAGGATCTTGAAAGTCAGGGGTCAGCTCTGAGAGCAGAGCCCCCCAGGAATGACCCAGGTGAGACCGTTTCTGGTTTGGGGGAAACCCAGACTCTGCCGGATGGGCAGAGGTCGGGAGACCTGCGCCAACCAGACTCTTGTGTGGCCCTTGGGGACGGCGTGTCCCTTGTGGGGGGTGAGAGTGCCCCCCCGGAAGTCCTGGCATGCCAGGCAAAGATTCAACCTCAGGGTGGTGACTCTGGGTTGGATAACCGGGTTCAGAGGTTAAACTTTGACCTGGTGGGGGGTAGATGTGCCCCCCAGAAAGTCCTGGAATGCCAGGCAATGGCTCAACCTCAGGGTGGTGACTCTGGGTTGGCTTACCAGGTGAAGAGGTCAAACTCTGACCTGGTGGGGGGTAGGTGTGCCCCCCAGAAAGTCCTGGCGTGCCAGGCAGTTGTCCAACCTCAGGGTGTCGACTCTGGGTTGGATGGCCAGGTTCAGAGGTTAAACTCTGACCTGGTGGGAGGTAGGTGTGCCTCCCAGAAAGTCCTGGGGTGCCAGGCAATTGCCCAACCTCAGGGTGGTGACTCTGGGTTGGCTAACCCGGTTCAGAGGTCAAACTCTGACCTGGTGGGGGGTAGGTGTGCCCCCCAGAAAGTCCTGGTATACCAGGCAATGGTTCAACCTCAGGGTGGTGACTCTGGATTGGATATCCAGGTTCAGAGGTTAACCTCTGACCTGGTGGGGGGTAGGTGTGCCCCCCAGAAAGCCCTGGTGTACCAGGCAGTGGTCCAACCTCAGGGTGTTGACTCTGGGTTGGATGACCAGGTTCAGAGGTTAAACTCTGACCTGGTGGGGGGTAGGTGTGCCCCCCAGAAAGTCCTGGCGTGCCAGGCAATTGCCCAACCTCAGGGTGGTGACCCTGGGTTGGGGTACCAGGCTCAGAGGTTAAACTCTGACCTGGTGGGAGGTAGGTGTGCCTCCCAGAAAGTCCTGGTGCGCCAGGCAATTGTTCAACTTCAGGGTGGTAACTCCGAGTTGAATGGCCCAGTTCAGAGGTTAAACTCTGACCTGGTGGAGGGTCAGTGTGCCCTCCAGAAAGGCCTGGCGTGCCAGGCAATTGTTCAACCTCAGAGTGCTGACTCTGGGTTGGATACCCAGGTTCAGAGGTTAAACTCTGACCTGGTGGGAGGCAGGTGTGCCTCCCAAGAAGCCCTGCTGTGCCAGGCAATTGTCCAACCTCAGGGTGTTGACTCTGGGTTGGATGACCAGGTTCAGAGGTTAAACTCTGACCTGGTGGGGGGTAGGTGTGCCCCCCAGAAAGTCCTGGCGTGCCAGGCAATTGCCCAACCTCAGGGTGGTGACCCTGGGTTGGGGTACCAGGCTCAGAGGTTAAACTCTGACCTGGTGGGAGGTAGGTGTGCCTCCCAGAAAGTCCTGGTGCGCCAGGCAATTGTTCAACTTCAGGGTGGTAACTCTGAGTTGAATGGCCCAGTTCAGAGGTTAAACTCTGACCTGGTGGAGGGTCAGTGTGCCCTCCAGAAAGGCCTGGCGTGCCAGGCAATTGTTCAACCTCAGAGTGCTGACTCTGGGTTGGATACCCAGGTTCAGAGGTTAAACTCTGACCTGGTGGGAGGCAGGTGTGCCTCCCAAGAAGCCCTGCTGTGCCAGGCAATTGTCCAACCTCAGGGTGTTGACTCTGGGTTGGATGACCAGGTTCAGAGGTTAAACTCTGACCTGGTGGGGGGTAGGTGTGCCCCCCAGAAAGTCCTGGCGTGCCAGGCAATTGCCCAACCTCAGGGTGGTGACCCTGGGTTGGGGAACCAGGCTCAGAGGTTAAACTCTGACCTGGTGGGAGGTAGGTGTGCCTCCCAGAAAGTCCTGGTGCGCCAGGCAATTGTTCAACTTCAGGGTGGTGACTCTGAGTTGAATGGTCAGGTGCAGAGGTTAAACTCTGACCTGGTGGAGGGTCAGTGTGCCCTCCAGGAAGTCCTGGCGTGCCAGGCAATTGTTCAACTTCAGGGTGGTGACTCTGAGTTGAATGGGCAGGTGCAGAGGTTAAACTCTGACCTGGTGGGGGGTAGGTGTGCCTCCCAGGAAGTCCTGGTTTGCCAGGCGGTGATCCAGTCTGAGGGTACAGACCCTGGGCTGGAAGACCAGGTTCAGGGTGTCCCCCCGGACCTGGAGGGAGGGGCTACTGATAACAGTGCCCCTACCATGTTGTCTTCTGAGGAGGCCACTCCTAGTTGGAGGGTGCTGGACCCCAGAAGGGAGGGCAGGGGGAGGGAAGCCTCACCCCGGGCCCTAGTCCAACCTGAAGGTACAGACCCCAGGTTGGAGGGCCAGTGGCAGGTTAACAGCCCTGCACTGGTGGAGGAATGGTACAGGGCGACTTCTGTAAGCCCCCTGGCCATGTTGGACTCTGGGGGTACCGCTCCAGGAGGGAGGGTACAAAGCCCCAGAGGGGAGGACCAGGTTCAGGCTGTCATCCCTGACCTGGTGGAAGGGAGAGTGGTTAAAGGGTGCCCAGCACCTGGGGCTACCGCCCCCCACTCTCCACAGCCACAGTGGTTGGAGAGCTTTGAGAGGCCTGGGGCCTGGCTCTCATCCCTGGCAGCTGTCAGTAATCACTGTGGCTTGCTGTCCGGGTGGACAGAGTTATCCCTGGGGAGGGGACAAGTGTCCCACCCCGGGGATAGAATGGGCAACACCACTGTGTTGGTCCTGGTGGTACTATCCTGCTCCTGGGATACATCTGTGAGCAATGTAAGGTTAGGTGCTGCACAGATGGGATCCGCAGGAAAGGAGAAAGGTTCCCCATGGATGGGCTTAGTGGGCCCTGAGAGTATGGACAGAGGGATCCAATTGGAGTCAGGAAGGCGAAGAACTGGAGCATGCCCCTGCTGTTGTGGGCCTGGTTCCTTGTTCTGTCGCCTCAAACAGGGAAGTACATCAGGATAGTGATTGTTCTCCCCTGGCTTTAGGCTGGTGGGGGGTCATGTTGGACCTGGCTTTTTGACAGGGACATCCCCAAACTTTTTGCCTCCTTCCTCCTATTTTTTCTGACCTGTTGTTGTTGGCTTTTGACCTCTGAGCACTTTACCACTGCTAACCAGTGCTAAAGTGCATATGCTCTCTGTGTAAATTGTACTATTGATTGGTTTATCCATGATTGACTATTTAATTTACCTGTAAGTCCCTATTAGAGTGCACTACATGTGCCTAGGGCATGTAGATTAAATGCTACTAGTGGGCCTGCAGCACTGGTTGTGCCACCCACCTCAGTAGCCCCTTAACCTTGTCTCAGGCCTGCCATTGCAAGGCCTGTGTGTGCAGTTTCACTGCCACTTCGACTTGGCATTTAAAAGTACTTGCCAAGCCTAGAACTCCCCTTTTTCTACATATAAGTCATCCCTAATGTGTGCCCTAGGTAACCCCTAGAGCAGGGTGCTGTGTAGGTAAAAGGCAGGACATGTACCTGTGTAGTTATATGTCCTGGTAGTGTAAAACTCCTAAATTCGTTTTTACACTACTGTGAGGCCTGCTCCCTTCATAGGCTAACATTGGGGCTGCCCTCATACACTGTTGAAGTGGCAGCTGCTGATCTGAAAGGAGCAGGAAGGTCATATTTAGTATGGCCAGAATGGTAATCTAAAATCCTGCTGACTGGTGAAGTCGGATTTAATATTACTATTCTAGAAATGCCACTTTTAGAAAGTGAGCATTTCTTTGCACTAAAAACTTGTTGTGCCCTTCAATCCACGTCTGGCTAGGTTTAGTTGACAGCTCCTTGTGCATTCACTCAGACACACCCCAAACACAGGGTACTCAGCCTCACTTGCATACATCTGCATTTTGAATGGGTCTTCCTGGGCTGGGAGGGTGGAGGGCCTGCCCTCACACAAAGGACTGCCACACCCCCTACTGGGACTCTGGCAGACAGGATTGAGCTGAAAGGGAACTTGGTGCATTTCTTAGAGACTCTTTGAAATCACCCCCACTTCAAAGGCACAACTTAGTATAAAACAGGGCCTCTGCCCTACCTCATCAGACACTTGCTGGAGAAGAAACCTGAACCAGAAACTACATCCTGCCAAGAAGAACTGCCTGGCTGCTCAAAGGACTCACCTGTCTGCTTTCTCCAAAGGACTGCTGTCTTGCTGTTGCCCTGCTGCCTTGCTGAACTCTTGTCTGGCTGTGAAAGTGCTCTCCAAGGGCTTGGATAGAGCTTGCCTCCTGTTCCTTGAAGTCTCAGGACCAAAAAGACTTCTTCCTTTCACGTGGACGCTCCGTGCGCCGAAAATTTCGACGCACAGCTTGTTTCGCGGCGAGAAAAACGCCGCACACCGACGCTGATCAACGCGACGCCCTCGGGACGATCGAGACTTCGACGCACAACCTCGCAAGGACAAAGCCGCCCGACTTCCAAGGAGAAATCGACGCGACGCCTACCGTGAGTGCGAAACTTTGACGCACGGCCTCGCAAGGACAACGCCGCCCGACTTCCAAGGAGAAATCGACGCGACGCCTGCCGTGAGACCAAAATTTCGACGCACGGCCTCGCAAGGACAACGCCGCCCGACTTCCAAGGAGAAATCGACGCGACGCCTACCGTGAGATCGAAACTTCGACGCGCAGCCCAGCAGAACGACGCGCAGCCGGAAAATAAGCAGGAGAATCCACGCACAGACCCGGGACATCTGGTAATCCCCGCGATCCACAAAAAAGAGACTGTCTGCGCGCCGGAAAACGACGCCCGACTTCCCCGCGTGGAAAAGAACGACGCAAGTCTGTGTGTGCTGAGAAGAAATCGACGCACACACCCCTTTTTCTACGCATCTCTTCTCCTGTGGCCCTCTGAGGAGATTTCCCACCAGAAACCAGGTACTCTGTGCTTGAAAGACACTTTATTGCTTTTTAAAAACTCAAAGACACTTAATATCACTTTTCAGTGATATCTTCACAAATTCGTATTGCAACTTTGATCGTTTTGACCTACAATTACCCAGATAAATATTATATATTTTTCTAAATACTGTGTGGTGTATTTTTGTGGTGTTATGCTATGGTGTTGTATGATTTATTGCACAAATGCTTTACACATTGCCTTCTAAGTTAAGCCTGACTGCTCGTGCCAAGCTACCGGAGGGTGAGCACAGGCTGATTTGGGATTGTGTGTGACTTACCCTGACTAGAGTGAGGGTTCTTGCTTGGACAGAGGGCAACCTAACTGCCAACCAAAAACCCCATTTCTAACAGATAGCCTATGTGAAGCATTCTTTCGAAGAGATTGGCCTTGCTAAAGCATTTTCTTGAATGCTAAATTAGGGAGGAAACATGTTCAAATTCTATTATTAGCCAAAGCACAGGAGAAAAGGCTAAGTGCAGAATTGGCATAACCAGTTATTGCAGCTTACCTGTAGCTGAACCTGGAACAAACCCCCCCCCAAAAAAAAAGAATTTTATAGTTATCTCTAGGGGCTGTTGGGAGCACTCCTTAATATTTCAATTCAGGGCAGACACAAATAAATATAAGCTCTGTTCCCACTGGGCTTTCAGAGCAACCTTGAACTTGGTTTGTGCCCATGCATTTATCAGGGAAATCTATGTTTTATTTTATCTTTTTCTGTGCATTGTATAGAAAGTTTACTAACATTGGTTTCCTCTTTTGTGAGGTCTAGGAACCTGAGGAAGTGCATCCAGACTTACCTCTTGTTATAGCAGCTACCTGACAAGGAAACCTGTTTTTATGTAAGTTCTTTCTTATTGGCAGAGATGAGTTCATGGACTTAAATGTACCTCGACTAACGTCTCTTAAGTGTTATATTTTATCTTTTATCCTTTAGGCTTATATTTATTATGAGTGCTACTTTTGAACATGTGCTTTGTTTACTGAAAAAGTATATGTGAAACTGGATTGTACTGTATGTTTTAAATGCTATTTGCACTTTTTTGGTTGCCTCACAACTGAATAAAGTTTAATTGACTGACTAATTTTCATTTAGGGCCAGATGTAGCAAAATAAAATTTTGCGAGTTGCAAATTGCGAGTCTGACCGACTCGCAATTTGCAACTTGCAAAATTGCATGCAGAAAGGTGTCTCAGACGCCTTCTGCGACTCCCTATGGGGTCGCAAAGACCCACCTCATGAATATTAATGAGGTGGGGCGCATTTTGCGACCCCATAGCGAGTCCCTGCACTCACAGGGATGGTGGCCTGTTGGAGACAGCGGACCTCCATGTCTGTGACTGGTTTTGTAATAAAGCAGTTTTTTTTTTTTATTGCGGCCCATTTTCCTTAAAGGAAAACGATTTGCAATACAAAAAAATAATGAAACCATTTGGTTTCATTTTTTCAGAGTAGGCAGTGGTCCATTGGACTACTGCCTGCTCTGAAAAATTATTTTTAGCGACATTCACAATGGGGACCCCTTCCCGTTTGCGAATGAGTTACCACCCACTTCAAGTGGGTGTTAACTGCGAATTGCTTTGCGACAGCTTTCGCGGTCACAAAGCAATTCTGCATCGCAGTGCGAGTCGCAAATAGGAAGGGAACACCCCTTCCTATTTGTGAGTCGGATTCCCATTTTGCGAGTCGGTACCGACTCGCAGAATGTGAATCAGCATCGCGATGGCCGTTTTGCATGGCGCAAACTGCGTTTTTCGCAGTTTGCCACATGCAAAATGGTTCCTACATCTGGCCCTTAATCTCTTTGTTGTCTGCAATCTCTAAGATTTGCTTATTTAGGTAAATTGGGACTTTTATGTATGTCACAAACGGGTTTTGGGGCCACAATGTAGAATGGGATTGTCTTTATTGAAAGCCTCTGAGCCTATAAAGATCACATTAGATAGGGGTGCGAGTGCTGCTCTCATTGTTTTCGATTTGTTGGCAGCTTTCAACACTGTTTTCATACACTTCTTTTAAAAATACTTTCTGAGATGGGTATTTGTGGTCAAGCTTTAACATGCATTCATTCTTTCCTGTGTGATAGGTAAACAGTAATGTCCCATTTTATCTGGAAGTAAACGTCCCCAGTTTGATGTTCCTCAGGGATCATCCTTGAGACTTACTGTAGGAGGCTGGCCTGTTTGTAATGGGTACTTTGGGTATTTACACCTTATACCAGTTATCCCTTCTTAGTGAAATGTAGTAGTGTTCTAGCAGACATGAAAATCTCATGCAATACCACTTATAGTTGCACAGTACTTGTGCACAAGTAAAGACAATACTCAGTGTGATCAAAAATAAAGGTAGTTTATTTGGGTGACACAGTACCAAAAATATCTTAGAGGGAATACTCCTTCTGGATGTAAGTATTATACACAATATATACACTAGATACCAAAATAAGACAAGTAATTAGACATAGGATACTGCAAACAATAGGAAATGCTATAGAATGCAATTCAAGAAGGGCTAGGGGCAACACAAACCATAAACTAAGAAAATGGAATGTGAATCAAAAATCCCCCCACTAGACAAGTGTAGTGTGTGTACAATCGCTGGGAGAGTAAGAATACAGTAAAGGTAAGTAAATTATCCCACCCCAGAACCCAGAAAAGCAGGAGTAAAGTACTGCAAATTTCCTTAGGACACACTACACCTCATGCTTTGAATTATTGCAAGAACCAACCAAGTCTGCAAACAACAAACAGTGGATTTCTGTACCTGAAGACCTGCAAAGGAAAGAGATCAAGTCCAGAAGTCAAAAGAAGTTCCAGGAGGGACAGGAGCCCCTGCCAACCTAGAAGAGGGTGCAAAAGAAGAGTCCCCGGCTGGATGAAGTCTGCAAAAATGCACCCTAGGAAGATGCCAGCGGGTTCCTGCATGATGCAAAGGACGTCCCACATTGTGAAGTTGGAGCAAAGGACATACCACATCGTGAAGTTGGATGCAGATGAGTTTTGGTGCTGGATTCATCCAGCAAGCCTTGGTTCCAGCAAAGTCGCGTTTTGCATCAACTAGACGCTATCTGGACCCAGGAGGTACATGGGGGCCTCAACTCTGTGTGCAGAGGAACAGGGGGCTCTCAGCTTTTCAGAGAGCCCTCAGAGCACCAGATAGCACACACGGGAGTCCCAGGACACGGGACAAAGGAGGTGCAAAATGCAGTTCGTGCAGCACTACAAAGGAAGGTTCCACGCAGCTGGAGAAGAACTCAGTGAGTTGAGCGTCGCAGGGTAGAGTGCTGGGGACCTAGGCCAGGCTATGCATGAGGAAATTTCGCAAATAGTGCACAGAGGCCTCAGGAGGTGAAGAAGATGCAGTGCACAGGGGTACTGTCATTCTGGGGGAAGGCAAGGTCTTACCTCCTCCAAAATGCGAAAGCAGGACCTCAGGACAGTCTGTGTCGATGGGGTCCACCCTCTGTGTTCCAAGGAGCAGGCTCGTTGCCAGGAGAGGAGTCCAAGAGAACCGGTGGTTGACTTAGAAGGTGCCTGTGTGAGCAGGGGAGTGACTCCGTCACCCCACTGGAGATTTCTTCGGTCCTTCTGGTGCAGTGTGAAGACAGGGAGTCCTCAGAGCATGCACACTGTGGAAACTGTTGCAGTTGCTGGCTGGAGATCAAGTTGCAGAGGAAAAGTATCCCTTGTGGATACTTTGTTGCTGTTATAGTGGTTCCTGGAGCAGGCTGCAGTTGATCCGAGGTCAGAGGATGAAGTGGTAGTTGCAGAGGATTCCTGCTGGAAACTTCCAAGTAGAATCTGAAGAGAACCCACAGGAGAGAACCTAAATAGCCCTGAGAGGGGGATTGGCTAACTTATCAGGTAAGGACCTATCAGGAGAGGTCTCTGATGTCACCTGCTGGCACAGGCCACTCAGAGCTCTCCAGAGTGCCCCCACACCTTGCAAAGCAAGATGGCTGAAGTCTGGGACACACTGGAGGATCTCTGGGCACCACCCCTAGAGTGGTGATGGACAGGGGAGTGGTCACTCCCCTTTCCTATGTCCAGTTTCACCCCAGAGCAGGTGACAAAGGGTCCCTGAACCAATGTAAACTGGCTTATGCAAGGAGGGCACCATCTGTGCCCTTCAAAGCATTTCCAGAGGCTGGGGGAGGTTCCATCCCCAGCCTGTAACAACTATTTCCAAAGGGAAAGGGGGTAACACCCTGCTCCCAAAGGAAATGCTTTGTTCTGCCATCCTTGGACTGAGCTGCTCAGATCCCAGGAGGGCAGAACCCTGACTGTGAGGTGGCAACAGCTGTAGCTGCAGTGCAAGCCTCAGAGAGCTGGTTTGGCAGTACTGGGGGTCCATAATGGAGCCCCCAGGATGCATGGAATTGGCTCCCCAATACCAGATTTGGAATGTGGGGACAATTCCATGATCTTAGACACCTTACATGGCCATATTCGGAGTTACCATTGTGAAGCTACATATAGGTATTGACCTATATGTAGTGCACACGTGTAATGGCGTCCCTGCCTTCACAAAGTCCCAGGAAATGGCCCGAACTATGTGGGGGCACCTTTGCTACTGCTAGAGTGCCCTCACACTTAGTAACTTTGCACCTAACCTTCAGCAAGTGAAGGTTAGACATATAGGTGACTTATAAGTTACTTAAGCGCAGTAAAAATGGCTGTGAAATAGTGTGTGCACTGTTTCACACAGGCTGCAATGGCAGGCTTGTGGAATGGTTTGTCTGAGCTCCTTATGGGTGGCAAAAGAAATGCTGCAGTCCATAGGGATCTCCTGGAACCCCAATGCCCTGGGTGCCTAGGTACCATATACTAGGGACTTATAAGAGGGGTGGGGTCCAGTGTGCCAATTAAAATTGGTAAATGAAGTTACTAGCCTACAGTGACAAAGTTAAAAACAGAGAGAGCATAAGCACTGAGGTTCTGGTTACCAGAGCCTCAGTGACACATTCAAGCACTACTGACCTCACACACATTAGGCCACAAACTTTGAGCACTGGGGATCCTGGCTAGGAGGATCCCAGAGAGACAGGCAAAACACACTGACATAAAGGTTTTTATCTATGAGCACTGCCTAGAGGGATCCCAATGGCACAGTAAAAACACACTGACACACACAAACAGGCCAAAAGTGGGGGTAACCATGCTAGAAAGAGGCTACTTTCTTACATTTACTCTATTCAATGTTTACATGCCTCACATGGCAACACTGACAGAGACTTTTGAGGTCAAAATAGTGTCCTCTGCTGAAGACATGCAGTTTATTTTATCGATGTATAAAACTTCTAATGTCTCCAAATCTTACTTCCATTGGTTTTTAGCCAAGGTTATTTAGTGGGTGCAGCAGACTCAGTTAAAATGGAATTCAGAAAAAAATGAGATTCTTGTCTTTATAAAGATGAATAATTTTAATATAAAGGGCTCCTTCTTCTTCGGTAGTTAGAAAACTAATAAAATTTGACTACAAAATTATTTTCCGGTAGCAAATACCCAGTACTCCGGTAATGTGTTTTCCCTACTTTGCACCTTGAAGTAATTTCTGGAAAGCCTCACATTGGAGACCCAAAGAACAGTAATGCATGCTTCACCTACCTTCAGAATTGGCTAAACAAACACTCTTTATTTAGGCCCACCCAGGGCTTGATTAATAGGCTGCAGAGGGTACAGAATTCTATACTACAACTAGTTTTGAAACTTCCCTTTCGGTCTTTTATCCTTCAACATCTCAAACAATTACATTGGCTATCAGTTTAAAATTCGTAACGTACACATAAAATATACTATGACACTGGGCCGAGAAATGTAAGAGAACGAGTTCAACATTACAATCCGAGTAGCGATCTCAGATCTTAGTATGGCTAGGTTTTTTTTAGCTGCCTGTACTTAAGATAAAAAGATGCTAAGTGAATATTTTTCGTTTCTAGCAGCAAAAGATTTAAATGAACTTCCCCTATCTTTATACATCATAAGTGTTGTAGTTCTGAAAACTTTTAATGACTTGGCTATTTGCTTTTTCTTAGTGGTTTCAGAATATAAAAATGTAACTTACTTATCATTTTAGGGCTGGAGTGTTCTTTTGGACAGCTGTTTACACTGTATTAATAAAGTCATTAATTAATTCATTCAGAACACATCAATGGAGGACTAGGTCTGGTGCTTGCAGACATCCTTTTCTGAAAGCATATTGTTGGGTTGTGCTATGCCTTCCTGGCGGAGTACAGGCTTTGTTGCTTTGGTAGTTGGGATGCAGGGGAGCATGAAAATTGTGGGTAGCTTTCCTAGTCATGTGGGTATTTTCTGAAAGACAGACACCGCATGAAATTCTCAGAATGATTTAGGACGATTGCAGAATAAGTATGGAGTGACAGGGTCAGTTGTGGGTACAGAAGAGGAACTCCACAACGAGATACCTGGCTCTTTTTCTCAAGATTTATGTAAGTTTCAAGAACAGTTGTTCATGATGATTTGGGGGCAGATTTACTACCTTTTCACGTCAAGTTTACACGGCAAGTTTACATCACAAAAATGATGCAAACCTGTGTAACATGTACATGCGTATTGCCCTGGAAAGTTATCTGGCAGATCTCGAGGCAGAACATTGTGTTGGTTTATATTAGTGTGCCTCCAGGGGCGTTCCCTGAGTAGTACTTGGGTATTCCGATGCAACAACCCACTGGTTTACATGCAATCCGCTATCTACTAACAATAATAGACAGGGTGTTGTACTAAAATATAATTCCCTTTTAAGTGGGTGTTAAACTGGAGACGTGTTTTTATTTGTTCAAGATATTTTATCGTTGCATGTGTGCTGCATTATATAGCACACATCCATAGTGGCAAAAGTTTTAAAGTTTATTTAGGAAAAGTATTTTGTACTGAAAGCTTACCCTTCCAAGTAAAAACGATGATATTTATGATGCAGATAGTTTGCACTATTTTGCAAACGTAGGTGCATGGCTCTAGGCAGTGTAATTTAACACCAACACTCGGGAAAAAACCAAATGGTGCCATATTTAGTAGATATGGTGCTTTCCTTCTGTTTGTGTCATTTTCAATAAATCTCCCCCTTTGCATCATTTCACGTTCAACAGCTACATACAGTAGGAACCAATTCTGGTACCTCATGTTTTGTCACTTAGCACTACATAAGGTAAGGTGCTTCACAATTATGGTTGCACATATTGTATGAAGGACTATGCTCTGTTGTTCACTGAGTATTTCTTGTTCATTCCAATTTTTGCAAGACCCATTCAGTGACATTCTCATTCATCTCAATGTCCTTCTGTCTTCTGTTCTGGCTCCTCCGTTTTTTGTTTCAGATTGCAGTTTTCAAGCATCTTCTGCTTGCAGGCAACATCTACTAACTTCCAACAATAGTTAGTTTTTCAAGCTTTAAAAGCGTCCACAAATTCATATCAAGCAGCCTCTCATATTTCAGAAGAACAAATGTGTGGCTTCAGGACCATTCAATCGATACTACTATATTCAGGGTTTTCACCTCTTGTTCAGAACACTGTAACCTTTACTTTTTTTTTTAAAGTGCAAAAGCCAACAATTTAAGAGCCAACCAGTTATGCTGCCAAATCCAAATGTCGCTGAATTTTAAGACTACCTTGTCTTGATTCCACGTAGGCCTCTTTCGTCCACCATCCTTTGCCTCCTGTCTCCTTGCCTGATTTTTTCAGGTTCATTTGTATTCCCTTCTTCCTTTATCACAGTTTTCCTATTTTCCTCTTCTTCCTTGTTTCTCCTTCTTGTGCCTTTTTTTTCTCTTAGCCTAAGTGGGGGGTAAAGTAAGTCCCATTCCTAGAAATGAGCGTAGGGGCTCACCACCTCCAACTACGTTCATTAATTAGGCACCAGAGTCCTTTGAATACAGCCTCATTGTGATGCCTTAAAGTATCAGAACAATAATTGCATCCACTGCCACTTCACATCACCTAGAAAATTCTTAGAGTCAATTTTACTTATTAGAGTCTAGGAATAAGGCTCATACACATTGCTGCAGCCATAAATATGCATCTCTACTGCCTTAGCTTTCATAACGTATACACATTTTCCTGAACTACGAACTGAGGGGCTGATTTAAGAGGCCATAGCGCCTCCTTGCACCACATTACCATCTTTTTATTGCGCTAATGTGGCCCAACGAGGCCAAAATCACAGTGCCAAATTTACAGTGTGACAATGCATGCATTGCGCCACTTTGTGACCCTTTGTGCTAGATTATGCCTGCACAAGGCATAAAGGATGCAAAGTGAACGTTTCCTCATTAAGGGGGCCAAGAAAATTGTGCAAAAAATCGAACAGATCTCTTTGCATCTTTTTTTTCACCAATTTTAACGCTTGCTCAGAGCAGGCATTAAAAGGAGGAATGCCATTGTTTTCAATGGGTCTCAATGGGCTTTGCAGAAGTAGCGTCAACATTTTTTACGCAAATCCTGCAAAGCTCTGAACTAGCATCAAACATTTTGACTCTAGTTCCCTTAACTATTGGCATGGTGCATCGTATCTTAGATACGGCACGCACATGGTGGCATTGAGGGGGTGCTAAGGGGCACAAGAAAAGTGGCGCTGCACTGAGAGCAGCACCACTTTTCTTAAATCAGGACATGAGATTGCAAGATCTGATTATTATTAAACTGAGTGGGGTAGGAAGCACAGGCTGTTTTGAGTTAATAATACCTCCACTTGTTTCATTCATGTAACTTTTACCAGGCTTGACTGCAGACATTTATCAAAGGAAAATTACTGGGGCACATAGTTTTGTCTTTTACTTTCCCACCTCCAGTCTGGGCCTAGTCTATTCATTTGAATTCTGGATCCCAATAACAGCCCATAAGAAACACATTGATTACAACTAAATTACATTAGTAATAACTGGGGAAAAATTGCCGATGGCTCATAATTCAAGTCAGACAGGTTTACTCATATACTTTCAAGCTTGGGCAGCCTCATTCTCCCTGAAGGTCAGAAGAGAACATCAAGAGGCAGATTTACTAACTTTTAATGCAAATCAGTGCAGCACAGCAACCAAAGTTGTGGCGCTGCATTGCCTGAATAGCAGATAGGAGAAAAGTGCCACATCTACTAGGAAATTTCACTCTTTCCTTTCTCCCTTCACTGGCACACTTTAGGCTGCCAGGCACCAAGCACACACCCTTGTACCATAGTGCAAGGCTGTGTGTATTCTCTCAAACAAAAGGTTTTGTACTTGAAGGGGACTGAGCGCTTTAATACTTTTCTCATTTTTTATGTGTGCTGTACAGTGTAGTGCATGTACATATTGGGGAAAACATTGTAGAATTTAAAACGTTCTCACTGCTATGACTGCTTCAAAATGGTGTAATTTTGTGGCAAAAACAAGATTTGCATTAGAATCCATGGGTGGTTGCACGTACCATCCAAGATTCTCCCTTTTGACGCAAAGTAGCACAAAGATCTACTTTGCTGTGCTTTGTGTAACTTTTCAATGTAAACCATGATTTGCTTTTAAATCACCACAACACTTCGCACTGGGTTTGCATCAATTGTGTGACACAAACACAGCATTGAGAAGCCAGCCTACACATGCTATGATGGCAGCTGCCTGGTATCAGAGCTCTGCTACCACTGCCCATAAAACTCTGAACTTACTCCCTATGAGAAGAAGTGTCTGCCCCGGTTGGTGAGGAGGGAATATTTATTGACTGCCACAGAGGCAGTCTTCTGGTGCTTGTCTTGTTTTTTGGGTCCCCCTGATGAGCAATGGGGGCTGGGGCTTTCCCTGTGATGCCATCTTGGATCTTCTTGGAGGGTGTGCTGAAGGACATAAACTTTACCAGCAAAACTGTGGTCTAGGGGGAAGGGGCTTCAATCTGACTGGCTGAGCAGACAGAGAAGGACCATGGAATGTCCTGGCAGTGGCGACGGAGTGTGGCCTTCATGTTACCACTTACCTTTGGATTTGCACTGGCAAGCGGTGAGTTGATCGCTATTGCCCATTTGTTTTGGGGCAATGGACTCAGATTTCAACAACACTGCTTCCACCCTGTTCTTACATTCCACAAAGCTCTGTGAGTACAGGGTTCCTGGGTGGCCTGGGGTTATGGTACAGAGCTGGTGGGGCCTTCTTACTGCCTCTGCCTAAAGGATCTCCCTTGGATTTAGCTGATGTATTGGAAGGGCACTGTTTACTTTCCTCTCCTTCTGGTGACTCCTGGTTGTTCTGGAAGAGTATAGGCTCTGAATTCACCCCCCTAGGGGACTGACTGCCATTGAGCTGAAACCAAGACACCTGCCCAAGAGGCCCTGAGAAATACAGTGACTGTTTGCTCTCAGCTTGGGCCTTGGATTGTGTTGGAACTTGCTGGGCTGGGTGGTCAAGCCACTGTGGACCACGGTGGAGGATGAGTGAATTGAGACTGTTCTGATGTGAGTGGCTCCAGGCTCCATTTTGGAAGTTAGACTGGACTCATTAGGGTGTCCAGTGGTCGATGCGTATATTCTGCCCACAGACCCATGATCCGTCGTCTGGGGTGTGCTCCTCTTGTAGCCATTTTGCAGGGCCCTTCACCCCCCAGACTGGTGTCCACAAAAAATCCTCTGAGTGACCCCCCTCCAACTTGAATTATCATTAGCTTTAGATGAAGCTGATTTTGCATTGTGTCCAGCCAACTTCGCTGTTCTAGTTCTATAGAGACCAACCCAGCATAACAGTTTTACCCATTAACAAACCCAATCACAAATGTAAGTGGCATTGATCACTTTCAGCCTTGAACAATATACTACTGAAAGAACACTACCCTCTTGTACTCCTTGACAAGGGGATGTTTGCTGGCTTCCACCATTCATCTCAACTGAATCCCATCATATGGCCATGTTTATTGGGAGCTGAATTATGAGGCTGCAGTACCGTCACACTACAGGCTGCTTATGCTGTGAGGTTGGCTAGCCTTTCCATTTTGGAGTACTGGCTGGTCTCCGCAAACAGCCCAAGCAGCCCTGCACCCCTGATGATCTCTTAAACACACCAGTCCATCCTACTACTGTGAGATGGAAATCTCACCAAAGATGGGCAACCCCATATGTATAGTAGCTTCCCAGTCATCCCCGTCACCTCAACTTGGTGTCCCTCAACACTTCTCATGTTTCTGAAGTCTTGATGAATTTAACTGACAAACTGAATTCCATTCATGCAGCTACTAAAACCTCACACTCTTCCTTGGAAGGTAAGATCAGTGTGAAAGCTACTGAGGTTTCTCTTCTTCCTGATGTCCATAGAAAATTCACCAACTGGGTTACACATACTGAATACACATTCGAGGATTTGTCACTACAGGCTTTTGACATGGAAAAAACAGCTGATTGACTTAATAGTCCATATTTGCACTTTAGAGGCTTGTGCTGACGATGCTGAGAGCAGCGCTTGTAGAAGTAAACTGTATTTAGTAGGTTTGGCAGAAGGAACAGAGGGCTCAGACCCATCAGCATACTTTGAGTCATGAAATAAGGATTTTATGCCCCTGCACTCATTGACCCATTTCTTTTCGATAGAAAGAACCCACAGCATTGAACCCCCCACCCCAGTGAGCAACTCTTGCCGATCTTCTCCACTGCAAGGATTGAGATGCAATCCTACCAGAGGCCGACAAATTCCTTTGTTAAAAATCGACAACAATGCATACTGCTCTTCTCCGATTACACCATACAGTGCATCATGAGCAGGCTTGCTTTACCAGGATGAAGCGCAAATTACAGGAGATAGGTCTACAAATATGCTGTTATTTTTGGCAAAACTTAGGTTTAATGATGGCTTCCAATTTGTTTGATGATCACACGGACACTTGAGATTGGACGGAGTAGCTGTCATCCTCGGCTCATCCACCTGTGACCAAAGAACCTGCAAACATAAAAACAAATGGCCAAGTGATGGCTACATCCCTAACATACCAAGTGCCAGAAATTCCTCACAAAAGCATACCAAGGACGATCAACATGCAGCATTATAAATTGCAGCTATGCTTCATGTATTCAACAGGACGATTGATTCTTTGAATGTCCTTGTTTGGGCCAGAGATTCTCCCAGATGTGGCTCCTCAGACAGCGGAGGACCTGCTCTAAAACATTGTCCTCAATCAGAACCTATGCTCCAGCCATCATGGGTTGACAGTGACACGTCTTTATAGTTGATTGCTTGGATCCATTGACCTTTTAGTGAAACTCCACATTTATTGCTGAGCACTAATTTCTGTATTTACCCCATTTTTGTAATATACTGGTTAGAATGTTGCAACCCCCACAGCATTGGTCATGGCGGTAGTACTCCCTCCCTTGCTGCCTGGTTCCTGCATATGCCTTGAAAAATGAATGCTCTCACACAACTACTAGTGAAACAGGGATTCCCTTGACTAGCAGTATTTCAATGTTGCATCCCACTCCTTAGTGGAGTTACAGACACTCATAGTATGGTTTGAGTGGCTTTCCATTTGCAGGCCCTCAGTTCCCTCTGTCATCCTTTCACTTGGTGCATTACAGTTTTACAGGGTAATGGTGCCCATAAAGATACTTTAAGTATGATTAGGCCTGGAAGAGGGCTATATTACAAGGGCTTCTTGCTTGCACATTAAAATTCCCTCCTTCTTCACACGTTATGCCTTCTCTTCAACCTAAGTCCTAATCAATAATATCATGGAATTTTTGAGGGATGCATCTTACCAGCAGATGCTTCAAGATTTACTCTTTTTAAAAACCTGAGGGTGCCCCCATGTAATATTTTCAACAGACACATGTGAATTCCCTTGAAGGCACTTGTCTGCAGAAGCGTTTGCGTAGTCAGATTTTTGCAGCTGCCTACTCCACTTTTTGCCAGGGGCACTCTGATATGGATACAGGTAGGGATTCCATTTTCCCTGAGAGCCACAATCATTGATCCAGAGGGTAGATTTGTCTTAGTCAAGGGCATGGTTCATGGGTCCTCTTTGGTGTTAGGAAGCATATATGCCCTGAACTCTGAAAAATCGTCATTCCTCGCCCTCGGCCCACCTGGCCACATGGACCCATCTTCCCTGAATAATGGGCGGGGACCTAATGTAGAATTTTATAAATATATTGACAGATCCCACACTCCATTACAGAAAGCACCCACTGTTGTTAATGCCAGATCTCAGGCAAGTTGGTTACAGCATTTGACATCTGATGCCAGCAATGCCCAAGGTTTGCTTATACTCTTAGAACATTTTTTACCCTAGTGAAGCAAAACACCACAATAGCATGAAAAATGTTGACACTATTGTACTAACAACCTTCATGGTGTGCCGTATCATAAATACGGCCCAACCATAGTGTTGTTAGGTGTCAGTAGGAGGTCGCAGAAAAAGTGGCACATCATAGCTGATGCAGCACTTTTTCTTAAATATGGACCTAAATGGGCTCCTGATTTCTGATACTCCTCGCCAAGCGCCCATCCCTGCTGTCTCCAGGTTGCACTGTGGTGCAACTACAAGAGAAGTGATGCCATGCGCCCTGGCCATCCATCTTTTTGGGTTTCCCAAGACCACAGGGTCTCCTGCAGCAAAAGGTTCTAAAATATTGGGATAACCCTGAGTGACATTTTTATGGAGGGTCACCCCCTCTTTGTTGACAAGCTTTCAGAACAATTTCAAAGCACCACTCCCTCCAGCATGTCCTCCATGAACATTGGTCATTAGTAGAAACAGAACCTTAGATGCACTCTTTCATACAGGCCTTCTGTACCATGGAATGAGGCCATTGCCACATCTTGTAGTTTTACAAAACCCTTCTCTCTCTCTCACTTATACCCCACCCTCACCACTGCAAGTCAAATGGGAAAAAGAGGTAGGCAGGGTTTTGCACAATAAAAGAATGGACAGGGGCCCGAGCTTACCATCATTGAGGTTCCCAGAATGTCAAATTAAACCTATTCAATAAAATGTTTTGCAAAGAGCCTACCTTCCCTCTCAGCTATAAATACTTTTTACCCACAATTTGTGTTACCTGCACCTGATGCTCTGTGGAACCTGCAGACTTTCAAAATATGCCTTGGGTTTGCCTGCGTTGGGATCCATTTAGGCCAGAATTTTAGACTTTGAATTTTAGCTTTTGTCCACCATAACTGTAAAACTCATTGCGCTTCTCCTAGCTAAACGCAACATTGCTATAAATTGGAAAGTTAAATACCCCACACTCTTTTGTTGCTGGCATACAGCTCTTGTTAAGGGGTCAGAGGCCAAGAGTCAAGCTCCAAATGTCTACACAGAGCCCTATACCTGGGTGTTGGAACACAATTCCATTGGCTCTTCAAACACCCCTGGCAGAGGACTTAAACCCCCAGTTGCCTCATACCTCTTCCTACCCCTCTCGCTACGTACTATCATTTCCCATGTCTTGACCTCCTTTCTGGACTAATACAGTCCTCCCATTATTAGCACTGGTACCCTGTCAATTGTCAGCCCTCCTGTTTCCCCTGTTGGGACAAAGCAACTTTTTTTCATGCAGCATGATCAGTTGCATGCAGACCGAGGTCCTTCTCTCCTACTTCTCTCCCCTTGCTCCCTCCCAGTTAAATTAATACAACATTGTTTCTTAGAAGCTGCTAGAATTATATTGAGTTAATCACTGTAGGAGAAACCCATACAGCACGCAACACCCTACAGGCCAGATTTACTAAAAAGTGGCACAGTGTGGTGCTATGCCAAAATTTGCAGCGCCACTCTGTGTCACTTTAGAAGTGCAGGCATGAGCTTTATTTACAAAAATACGGCACATCCCTGTTTTTCCCCTGAGCTGGTGCTAAATTTAGATGCCAGTGCCAATGCAAGTATCCTTGCACCATAGTGGAAGGATGTCTGTGTTGGGGAGATTGATTGTTTATGGACAGGAAGGTGTCCTTTCCTTCACATATAGGGGGTCATTCTGACCCTGGCGGCCACCACCGACCACGGGAGCACCGCCAACAGCCTGGCGGTGCCCCTTAGGGCATTCTGACCGCAGCGCTTTGGCCGCGGTCAGTGCAGGAAAACCGGCGGTCTCCCGCCGGTTTTCCGCTGCCCGTCAGAATCCTCCAAGGCGGCGCAGCATGCTGCGCCGCCTTGGGGATTCTGACACCCCCTACCGCCATCCTGTTCCTGGCGGTTCGGCCACCAGGAACAGGATGGCGGTAGGGGGTGTTGCGGGGCCCCTGGGGGCCCCTGCAGTGCCCATGCCAATGGCATGGGCACTGCAGGGGCCCCCGTAAGAGGGCCCCGCTTGTATTTCACTGTCTGCATAGCAGACAGTGAAATACGCGATGGGTGCAGTAGCACCCGTCGCACCTTCCCACTCCGCCGGCTCGATTACGAGCCGGCTTCATGGTGGGAAGGTCGTTTTCCCCCTGGGCTGGCGGGCGGCCTTTTGAAGGCCGGCCGCCAGCCCAGGGGAAAACTCAAAATACCCGCAGCGGTCTTCCGACCGCGGTACGGTATTTTGGCTGCTCCCGCCGGGCGCGCGGTGACCGCGCCCGGCGGGAGTCAGAATGACCCCCATAGTGTCTACAGTGGCAATTTGGCACTTCTATGTGTGCTGCAGAATATAGCACACATAGAAGTACCGACTGTTCATTTTTGAATGATTGTTTATGTGCAGGAAGGTGTCCCTTCCTGCACATAAACAATCATTCATGGCCTTTTGCTCTTTCTATGTTTGCTGCAGAATGCAGCACACATGGAAAAAGCAAAAATGAGAAGGAATAAATGTATTCCTCCTCGCTGAGTCATGCTAACGCCACCCCTGCAGTTGCGTTAGATTTTGGCGCTGCCACAGATTTTAGACTTGATGTAAGTCTGGGGCAGCGTCAAAAGCAATGGGTGTTGCAGTAGAACACCCAATGCAACACCCATTTCAAACCACTCTGATGGAGAAAACTGCATCAGATAGGCCCATATTTACAGGGTGGCCTTAAGCCCCAAAAAGTGTCTTACCTCTGCCTTGTGAATGTGGCACAAGGGCCTTGTAAATCTGGCCCTATGAGTTTCAGGATTACCAATAGGTTTTTGCGCCCTAATGTCACTCTATATATCATTAATACAGCACAATTATTACTCTAGTTGCTATGAATACACTTTTATGTATCTGGAGATGGCTCATCAAACTCATTTAATGTAAAGCTTGCTTTGTCTTGTTACTTTCTATATTATAAACTGAAAATGCAAAAAACGGTCCAAGTAAATTTGTACCCAAGTTTCAGAACTCTGTCTATTTATTTACATAGAGGGAAATTGCATTCCCATTTGTTTTGTACTTTGGTACTAATGAATGAAAAGTATAGTGTGAAATTTTCTTCAGTGTGATGAGTTTCTAAACTTCCTAGGCTCTAGGGGCATCGGATGAGAACCACAGAAATGTGGGTGGAAATCCCCTCCGAATTTCATGTACTGGGAGCTCCGGTTACTCTAAAGGAAAATTATTGGTTGATTACAACCAGGACCCTGAGTTTCCCATAGAGATAAAACATTAACATTGAAATATGTGAATTGGGGTCCTACCTCCCCCGTGATTCCTCATTTTGTACCACTATTTCTCCCAGAGTCTCCTAATACTTTTAGCAGGTGGTGTCTGTTAGTGAAATTGGTGAGAGTGCCGAATCTTGCAATTCCAATGTTCCTAGTATTAACTGTTAGTTGCTATTACTAGCCTCATTGGATCTAAAATGACACACAGAGTGAGGTTCATTTGGTCCTGATTTGTACTTTTTGGTGCAAAACTGCACAAACCAGTTTTGCACCACAACATTTAGCATAGACTTGCACCATTTCTGTGCACCAGCCGGGCACCATATTTATGGAATGGTGCAAGCCGGTGCAAAGGGTAGGCTAGCGTAAAAAAAATGGCGTTAGTTGGGTGGGGCTAGCGGTATGGAACAAGGAGGTTTTGCACCAAAAAATGACATTAGGCAGGTTAGAGTAAAAAAAAATTACTCTAACCTGCCTAGAGTAATTTTCTGATGCAAAACCATCCATACCACATGACTCCTCTCTTAGAAAAGACAGGAGTCATGCCCACCAGCCTAATGGCTAGCACAGGGGACCAGGGTCCCCTAGGCCTGGCCATTGCACACAGTGCCATGTAGGGGGCCCATTTCAGGGCCCCCAATGGCACTTAAAAAAAATACTTACCTGTACTTACCTATACTTACCTGGGATGGGGTCCCCCATCCTCCGCTGTCCCTCTGGTGTGGGTGTGGGTATCCCTGGGGCCTGGGGAGGGGACCTGTGGGCTTATTCCATGGTGCTCCACCATGGAAATAGGCCCACAGGTCCCCTAATGCCTGCCCTGACCCAAGTTTTGCACCACTTTTTTACCCATCCCATGTGTGATTTTAGCACAGGGGGAAAAATATGGCGCTAAGGCCATAGAGTCGTTTTTTGCACGGGAACGCCTACTTTGCATCTCATTGACGCAAAGTAGGTTTCCACATCCAAAAAAGCCGGGTCTAGTACCAAAGTATAAATATGGATTTAGTTTTGTACCGAATTTGCATTAGAAAAATGATGCAAAGTCAGCGCAAAACAAGTATAAACATGCCCCTAAGTCTCCAGGAAGCTGACAATTTACAGGTCACTGATTCATTAAAATCAATGCTAATTTTTGACGTTTCACGCCTCTTTTTACATGTTTGTCTACCGTTCTGTGACCTTTAAACCACCCTAAAAGGACCGGTGGGAGCGTACGGCAATGCAGACACCTGGTGCACCATTCTTCAGGTCCGGCGGATTGTTTGTTCTTGCAGTATTGTGAATTTATTTACTCTAGTAAAACCCTTATAAATGGTCAATTTATCTAAAAAAGAAACGGGAGAACATCCTGACTTTTCAAATTCTCTCAGAATTCGGTACAAAGGCTATTGGCAAGTGTACCTTTCAGACATTGAATTCACCAGCAACTTAAATATTTTACATGTTCCCCTTAGTCCTTTTAGGCATCTCTAAAGACATTCTAGCTTCCTCCTCCATGTTTGTAAATTAAGGCCCATATTTATACTTGGTTTGCGATGAATCTGCGTCTTTTTTTTAACACTAATTCAGAGCAAACCTAACTCCATATTTATACTTTGGAGCTAGGACACGTCTACACTACTTAGAAGTAATTGTTTTGCCTCTAAAGAGTGTAGCGCCATAATTGGGCGCACAAGCCCTGGTTCCCTCTAGGCCTCCTCAGCCCTGTTAGCATCCTTTCCAAGGACGCTGACAGGACATTAGCTCCGGCTAGCGCCATTCCATAAATATGGCACCCGGGATGTGTCTTGGAATGGCTCTAGCCGGCGCTATACTTTTTCATGCAAAAGTGCGCTAATGCAGTTTTGCGTGTAGAAGTATAAATCTGCCCCTCAGTCTCATTCATTCATGACAAGATCAAAAAACAGAGTGAGTTTGCAAAACTGCTTCCCTTGATGCACTATCTATGTAAATATCGACAGAGTCACTTCCCTGCTCCAGCAGGCACCTTCCAAGACAACAACTGGTTCTCTGGGACTCCTCTTCTGATGACCAGATTGGTCCCTGGAACACAGGTGGTGGACTCCTTCGACCCAGACTGTCCTAAGTTCCAGCTGTCCAAATTTAAGAGCTTGCCTTCCCAGTTTGCGACAGTATCCCTGTGCACCATGTCTTTTCTAACTCCTGAGGCCTCTGTGCACTATTTGCAAGAATCCTTTCTGCAAAGTGTGGCCCAGGTCTCCAGCACTCCATCCTGTAATGCACAACTTAGTGAGTTGTTCTCCGGACGGGTGGGACCTTCTTTTGTAGTGGTGCAGCACCTACAATTTGCACCTTCTTTGTCCCCATGTCCTTGGACTCCCGTTGGTGCTGCCGGGTCATCTGTGGGTTTCCTCTAGTGTTGGGAGCCCCCTCTGCCTCCTCAGTCTGAGTTGAGGCCCCCAGGTCCCTCCTGGGTCCTGGCAGCACAATTTTGATGCAAACCGCGACCTTGCTTAAACCAAAGTTTGTTGGACGAATCCAGTGCTGCAACTTCCCTGCATCCGCATCAAGCAAGAGCCTTCAGCCATCTTTTTTGGTGCTCTTCTGCAGATTTCTTCAAACTGGAGAATCCTCTTTTGCACCATCTTCTAGGTTGGCAGGGCTTCCTTCCTTACTGGAATCTTCTGCCACTTCTGGACTTGGTCTCCTCTCTTCACAGGTCTTCAGGTCCAGGAATCCACCATTTTTTGTTTGCAGTCTTGCTTGGTTTTTGTAATAACTCTTATCACGACTTGCAGTATGTCCTGAGGAAACTTTCAGTACTTTACTCCTACTTTCCGGGGCTCTGGGGTGTGGTATTTTCCTCACCTTTGTAGTTTTCTTACACTACCAGTGCCCCTCTACACATTACACTTGCCTAGGGGGGAATTCGTGATTCGCATTCCACTTTCTTAGAATATGGTTTGTGTTACCCCTAGGCCTACTGCATCCTATTCCATTATTTTGTATTTTCTACGGTTTTCACTATTCTGTGACTGTTTACTCACCTGATTTTGGTCTCTAGTGTATATATTGTGTATAATACTTCCCTGCAGAAAGAGTATTGTCTCTAAGATATTTTTGGGCTTGTGTCACTGAAATAAAGTACCTTTATTTTTGGTAACACAGAGTATTATCTTTTATTGGGTTAAAGTACTGTGTAAGAACAGTGGTATTGCATGAGCTTTGCATGTCTCCTAGTTCAGCCTAAGCTGCTTTGCCACAGCTACCTCTAGACAGCCTAAGCTGCTAGAAAACTGACTACATTTCACTAATAAGGGATAACTGGACCTGGTAGGAGGTGTAAGTACCTAGGGTACCAACTACAAACTTTATTGAGGTCATCAGGAATTTGAAGAGCTGGGTTCAGGGTCACCCCTAAATACTAAATTTAGGGGTGTGCTAGGGTCAGGAGTGAGTAGCCAATGGCTACTGTACCTGAGGGTGGTTACACCCTCCTTGTACCCACTCCCTCTGGGGAAGGGGGCACATCCCTATTCCTATTGGTCCTAATCCTCCAACCCAAGATGGAGGGTTTATCAAGGAGGGGGTGACTTCACCTCTGGACACCTTAGGAGTGGTCCTGGCTGAGGAGGTGACTCCTCCTTATTTTTCTCATCATCCTTTCTGGACTTGCTGCCAAACCTGGGGGCTTGTCCGAGGGGCGGGCGTCTCCACTGGCTAGAATGCCCTGGGGCACTGTAACACCAGGTTTGAGCCTTTGAGTCTCACTGCCAGGTGTTACAGTTCCTGCAGGGGGAGGTGTGAAGCACCTCCACCCAGGACAGGCTTTGTTTCAGACCACAGAGTGCACAAAGGTAATCACCTCATGTGGTCAGAAACTTGTCTGAAAGTGGCAGGCTGGCATAGACCAGTCAGCCTTACACTTGTAGTTTGGCTAACATACAGTGGGCATCTTAAAGATGCCCTCTGTGTGCATTTGTCAATACGTCCTACACTGGCATCAATGTGGGTTTATTGTGCTGAGAAGTTTGATACCAAACATCCCAGTGTTCAGTGCAGGCATCATGGTGCTGTGGAGTTCGTAATGACAAACTCCTAGACCATATACTCAGTATGACTGCCCTACACTTACAATGCCTAAGAATTGACTTAGATAGTGTAGGGGCATAGTGCTCATGCAGCTATGCCCTCACCTGTGGTATAGTGCACCCTGCTTTGCGGCTGTAAGGCCTGCAAGAGGGGTGACTTACCTATGCCACAGGCAGTGGTTGGTGGGCATGGCACTCTGAGGGGAGTACCATGTCAACTTTGTCTTTTCTCCCTACTAGCACACACAAGCTGCATGGCAGTGTGCATATACTGAGTGAGGGGTCCCTGAGGGTGGCATAATACATGCTGCAGCCCTTATGGACATTCCCTGGCCACAGGGTCCTTGGAACCACGGGGACCTTTTACAAGAAACTTACCTGTGTGCCAGGGCTGTGCCAATTGTGGAAACAAAGGTATAGTTTTAGGGATAGAACATTGGTGCTGGGGCCTGGTTAACAGGTCCCAGCACACTTCCAATTAAAGCTGGCATTTGGAGTTTTTGCGACTCGCAATTTGCGAGTCGCTAACTGCAATGCAGGTAGAAAGTGTGAGGTCAATTTGCGACTCGCACACGGAGTCGCACCGCAGATAGCGAGTCCGCTGTTTGCGAGGTCGCTTTTTGTGACCGCGCAAAAAACGGACTCGCAATTTGCGAGTGGGTGTCGAAAATTGCGACTGTGCTGAAAATTGAAAGCAGGTCCTGCAGAACACTCCGGAAATCACTTCAGAACACTCAGGAAAACACTTCCTGGCACATGATGATGACATCACAGCCAGGAAGTTTACAAATACACCTGGGAGGAGGGAGGACCACACCCTTTTTAATTGCAGCACAGCTAACAAACAGAGCTCCAGCAACCATGGCTGACACTCCCAGGAAAAGGAAGCTAAAGTTTGCTGAGAAGGAGTTGGAGGTGCTAACAGATAAGTGCTGTCAGCACCATGACAAGCTGTTTGGCAGGGCAGCCCTCACTGTGCCAGACACAGAAAAAAAAAGAATTTGGAAGGATATCCAGGACAAGGTCAACTCCCTGGTGGTCAGCCACCGGAGTGTGGAAGAACTTAAGAAAAGGTGGTATGACCTGCGCTCCCGGACCAAGCAGATGGTGGCAGAGCGCTCCGGGAGATGAGAGGCACAGGAGGGGGACCATCGACGGTACCACCACCCACACCCCTGGAGGAAAGGGTAGAGGAGACCCTTGAGCCTGAGGCTGTCAGTGGAATGGGAGATCTGGACACCTCTGAGCCAGGACCATCAACCGGTGAGTACCATGTGATATGCATGTACCCCCATCAATGCCGTACCCCCACCCACCTTGTACACAGGGGCATGCACAACCAAGATAGCTCCATTTCAGAGTAGCAAACACCAGAATGATGCATTATGGGCAATGTAGTCAAGTAGTCAGTTCATAGGCAATTGTTTATTAGGAAGTTGATAACAGATAGTAGACACTGACAGTGTGTTCACTATGTCCCACAGGTCTCCCACAAGACCCCCCCACCAGCCCAAGCAGCCAGGGGCCAATGGTCAGCCAGCACAGAGAGGAGACAACAGGACCAGCCGCCACTGCTACCTGCACCACCAACACCATGCCCTCTCTGGAAACACCTGTTGCAACAGTGGTGTGCGAGCCTGCACCAGGTACAAGCCAGAGTGCCACGTCAGACAATACAGGGCCTCCACCGCTGCGCAGGCGACGTAGGATAACAATAGCAGAGCAGCAGGCAGAGTCAGGGCATTCCTCCACAACACCAACAGAGGCCCAACTGCTACGGGGTCAGCGCTTGCAAAACCAACAATTAAGGAGGATTAGTGGGGTATTGCAGCACTTTGAAAGAAATCATGCCATCAGTATGCAGCCGGTGCAGTCGGAATTGCAGGTTATTGGTAACAACACGGGTGACCTTGCACTGTCTATGCGCGAACTGGTGGCAGGACTGCTAGCACAGAGTGACAGTGCACGGCACAGGGACCCCCAGCTGCTGTAACGCCTGGACAGGATGGCCTCCTCTATAGTTAGGCTAGTTGTTAACACAACAGGGCTGTCTAGGCGAACAGTCAGCCTCCAGGTGGACATGGGCCACTTTGCGGTGATGTGGCACGGGGACTGGGCTGGATCAACCATGCAATAGACCTAATGGAGGCACGGCAGGTAGCCAGGGGCACAGGCGACACCCCACAGGACAGTGAGGAGGGCACCACTGTCAGCAGTGTCTCTGCCAGTGACACCAGGGTGCTACGTAGTGGAAGCACAAGGCAGAGCACTGCTGACCCACCTAGTACCAGCCAGGCTGGCCGAGCCCGCCCTAGGGTGTGAGCTCCACACTGTCCCTGGGGTTGGGGCACATGATGTCAATGTGTCCCATGCCAGGTGGACTATTGAAGCCCCTGAACTGTTTTTCATGTACATAGTTTGGTTATTTGCACTTATTAAATAATTTGTTCTTTCCACTTAACACATGGACTCTTTGTTATATTGGTGAGTATGGTAGAAGTTGGCACGTACCTTCCAAAGTATTGGTTTGCAATGTGTTCCCGTCTCAGTCTGCCTTGATTTGCGATGCTCCTATCCCCATGATGGCGATGTGGTTTCTCTTGCTCTTCATTCTCAGAATCAGGGTCTTCAGGGGTGAGAGGTAGCCCACGTCGGGTGGCCATGTTGTGCAGGATAGCGCATCCAACAACTATTTTGAATGCCGTTATTGGGGTATACTGGAGGGCACCTCCACTTCGGTGGAGGCATCTGAACCTTGCTTTCAGCAGTCCGAAGGTTCGTTCTATGATGTTCCTGGTCCTCTTATGTGCACTGTTGAATCGCCTCTCGCAATCATTGCTGGGTGTTAAGTACGGAGTCAGTATCCATGGACGTAGTGCATATGCACTGTCACTTGTTGGGCACAAGACGTACACTGTTAGCAAGGCATGGGAGGTTTGCACATTGACCTGTGTGCATGTCTTCAAGGTGTATTCAGCTCTACCTAGGAGGTATCCGTCTCCAAACTCCCCACGTTCCAGGCGTTGGTGTATCCCACTGGGCCTAAAAATGTAGGAGTCATGGGTACTGCCTGGAAATTTGGCAACCATGTCAGTGATGATATAATGAGCGTCACTTACCACCTGTATGTTGAGTGAGTGGGTACACTTCCTATTGCAGAACAAATATTCCAGGTGTGCAGGAGGGCATATTTGAATATGTGTCCCATCTACACACCCTATGACATGGGGGAAGTTGGCAATCCGGTAAAATTCCAACTTGGTACTGTTGATTTCTGCCTCATTCCTGGGTAGGTATATGTATAGGGACATGTGTGGGAGTAAGGCGTCTAGGAATGCCCTGAAGAACCGTGATAGTGCACTTTGGGATACCCCACCTGCCACAGCAAAGACCCCCTGATAGCTACCCGAGGCCAAGAGGTGCAGTGAGCATAGCACTTGCACATGCGTAGGGATGGCGCAGCCGCGCACAGTCTGGCGTTCTAGCTGTGGTTTGAGTAAATCTATTAAATCTAGTATAGCTGCGCTGCTAAGTCTATATTTGTCATAAATTTCCTCCTCAGTTTGCTGGAAGAGGGTCTGCCTTGTTCTGTAAATCTTCTCCTGTCTCTGGCTCCTCCTCCTCCTCTGCTGGGCGGCGTGGGCTCTCCTCCTCACTGCTATCAGGTATATCTCCGCCATCTTGAGTAACCCAGATGCCTTCTGGGTCTCCTTTTATACTTTGGTAATGGTTACCACCTGCTCTGAGTTAGTGGTAAATTGGAAGTGCAAACTGGGCTTTTTGCGACTAGTCGCAATTTGCGAGTTGCTATTGCATATGGTTTGCGACTCGCAAATTGCGACTTCCTATTTGCGGGTCGCGACACCAAGTCGGTCACAAGGGTTGACTCGAGGGTTAGCAGGAAATACACAAGGGGTAATTTCATCTGCAGCTGCCTGCGGACTGTACCACAAATGTTATTGTGCTGGAAGGCGTCCCCACCTAAATTAATGGCAAAAGATAAGTATTGTATGACTTAAAAAAATAAGGTGTGAGCTGCTTGCAAATGACCTTTGGGCTTACTGGTGGTTTATTTGGAGACACCATTTTAGTAAAAAATGGAGAGTGGAATGGGTGGATCATTGTCCAAAGTTATTCAAAGAGGAACTGCGTTGAAATAAATGTTAAATATCTTTTAGTCATAAGAAACCTTTTGCAGCATTTGACTTATTTGGTGAATTCCTCTGGTGTAGTAAATGCTCATCCATGCATTACTACTCTAGGCCGATACCTTAAAATCTCCACATACGTGTTGATCCTAATTGAAACCAGCAATTATAAGTTCTAAGTTACCATCTTACACTGTTGATATTGGGAACTAACTCACCCCTCTTAACAATTTAGAAGCCAAAGGTTGAATTCTATTTACAAATTCGCTGGTTGAGTTAGTGTTTTTACATCCAGGCATTAGTGTACCTGCAGCGGTGCAAGAATCCACGCAAGATATAGTTGCCCCTATATGCGATACTGTGGAGGCATCCAACCAGAAGAACGATTTCAAAGTGCTCTCTTGGAATGAAGCTGGTGTATGTGCTAAATAATCTAATCAGGACTGGCTGGAATTCATAAGTTATAATAATCTTTTTTTTTTTCAAGATATGTGGATGAAAGACTGCTTTTTAATTGAGGTCTGTCATACGTCCTGCTATCTCGCAATTCCTTCAGTAATGGGCAGGGCTGACATGGTGTTGATACATTTTTGTTACAATATTTTTGATGCAAGATCAACTGTAGTTATTGATCACTTTGATGAGTTATAGGAATGTCCCTTGACAGATGTACTTGTCGAACTGTTTATACAGAGGCAGGGGATTGTAATGCCCCTGTTTGTAAATACGGCAATAAATTGGTTTGTGGTTTTGTTGAGACGAGAGATGAGGAAATTACTCACTCTGAACAATCCCTTTATAGAGAAGCTATAAAAAAGCATTTATTTAAATGTAATGTTTTGTTTGCCAGTAATCTAGACTCAGGGATGGGGACCCAACTGCAATACTATCCGGCTAATGGGAATTTTAGCACCACTGATTTTATCTTAATTTTCATCAGAAATTAAGGAAGTAGGAATTAAAAAACACTGAGGTTGCTTTGAGGACTTGACTAAATTATGATGCAGACCCTTGTGCCGTTTTTAGGGATCTTGGTGTAATACGCACACCTATCTTACAAATGTTAGCAGCCCGTTTTGGGACTATTAGAACAAAGAAGTGTAGATGGTTTAATTCTGCTTGCAGTGCAGCCCATATGCGATTGAAAACAGCCTTAACGCATCCCTAATGTGTAAAGACAATATAAAGGCCCGTATTTATACTCCGTTTGCGCCGAATTTGCGTCGTTTTTTTCGACGCAAATTCGACGCAGAACTAACGCCAACTAACGCCATATTTATACTCTGGCGTTAGACGCTTCGGGCGCCAAAGTGCCCGGAGTGTGCGTCATTTTTTAGCGTGAACCCCTTCCTTGCGTTAATGATATGCAAGGGAGGCGTTCCCGTCTTAAAAAATGACTCCCAGGCCTTTACGTGGTATTTATACTCCCGGGCAAAAATGACGCCCGGGAGTGGGCGTGGCCAAAAACGGCGCTTTTGCGCCGCTTTTTAACGCCTGGGTCAGGGATGGCGTTAAGGGACAAGTGGGCTCAAAATGAGCCCAGAGTGCCCTCCCCTGCCCCCAGGGACCCCCCCTGCCACCCTTGCCCACCCCAGGAGGACACCCAAGGACGGAGGGACCCATCCCATGGACATTAAGGTAAGTTCAGGTAAGTATTATTTTTTTTTTTTTTTGTGGCATAGGGGTCCTGATTTGTGCCCCCCTACATGCCACTATGCCCAATGACCATGCCCAGGGGACAGAAGTCCCCTGGGCATGGCCATTGGGCAAGGGGGCATGACTCCTATCTTTACAATGATAGGAGTCATGTTGATGGGGGATGGGCGTCGAAAATAAATGGCGCAAGTCGGGTTACGATGATTTTTTCGACGTAACCTGACTTGCCCCATTTTAAGACGCCCATGCGCCATTTTCCCCCTACGCCGGCGCTGCCTGGTGTACGTGGTTTTTCTCGCGCACACCAGGCAGCGCCGGTCTGCTTGCGCCGGCTAACGCCATTCAATAAATACGGCGCCCGCATGGCGCTTCAGAATGGCGTTAGCCGGCGTAAAACTTTTTGACGCAAAACTGCGTTAGCGCAGTTTTGCGTCAAAAAGTATAAATACGGCCCAAAGTGTGTAGACAGTATGGGGCATATTTATACTCCGTTTGCGCCGAATTTGCGTCGTTTTTTTCGATGCAAATTCGACGCAAAACTAACTCCATATTTATACTTTGGCGTTAGACGCGTCTAGCGCCAAAGTTCATGGAGTTAGCGTCATTTTTTGGCGTGAACACCTTCCTTGCGTTAATGAGATGCAAGGTAGGCGTTCCCGTCTTAAAAAATGACTCCCAGGCATGTGCATGGTATTTATACTCCCGGGCAAAAATGACGGCCGGGAGTGGGCGGGGCAAAAAACCCTGCATTTGCGCCTCTTTTTAACGCCTGGGTCAGGGCAGGCGTTAAGGGACCTGTGGGCTCAGAATGAGCCCAGAGGTTCCCTCCCCTGCCCCCAGGGACACCCCCTGCCACCCTAGCCCACCCCAGGAGGACACTCAAGGATGGAGGGACCCATCCCAGGGAAGAAAAGGTAAGTTGTGGTAAGTATTTTTGTAAAACATTTTTGTGGCATAGGGGGGCCTGATTTGTGCCCCCCTACATGCCACTGTGCCCAATGACCATGCCCAGGGGACATAAGTCACCTGGGCATGGCCATTGGGCAAGGGGGCATGACTCCTGTCTTTGCTAAGACAGGAGTCATGTTAATGGCGTCTGGGCGCCCCAAAAAAATGGCGCAAATCGGGTTAAGACGATTTTTATGCCTCATCCTGACTTGCCCCATTTTGGGACGCCCAAACTGCATTTTTCCCTACGCCGGCGCTGCCTGGTGTACGTCGTTTTTTTTCACGCACACCTAGCAGCACCGGTATAAATATGGCCCTATATTCTTACACTGTATAAGAAAGTAATTGAAGACCGCAAGTTTGAGGTAAGAAGCAAAGCTTGAGAGGACCTCAAGATCGCAGGCAGTACTAAGACTGGCAGAGGGTTCTGGGAAATAGTAAACCGGCCCTTTTTCACAGAACACTTAGGGGCATATTTATACTCCGTTTGCGCCGAATTTGCGTTGTTTTTGTCGACGCAAATTCGACGCAAAACTAACTCCATATTTATACTTTGGCGTTAGACGCGTCTAACGCCAAAGTTCATGGAGTTAGCGTCATTTTTTTGCGTGAACACCTTCCTTGCGTTAATGATATGCAAGGTAGGCGTTCCCGTCTTGAAAAATGACTCCGATGCATATGCGTCGTATTTATACTCCCGGGCAAAAATGACGCCCGGGAGTAGGCGTGTGACGCCCGGGAGTGGGCGGGTCTAAAAAACCCGCATTAGCGCCGGATTTTAGTGCCTGGGTCAGGGCAGGCGTTAAGGGACCTGTGGGCTCAGAATGAGCCCAGAGGTGCCCTCCCCTGCCCCCAGGGACACCCCCTGCCACCCTTGCCCACCCCAGGAGGACACCCAAGGATGGAGGGACCAACCCCAGGGACATTAAGGTAAGTCCAGGTAAGTATTTTTTTTTATTTTTTTTTGTGGCATAGGGGGGTCTGATTTGTGCCCCCCTACATGCCACTATGCCCAATGACCATGCCCAGGGGACAGAAGTCCCCTGGGCATGGCCATTGGGCAAGGGGGCATGACTCCTGTCTTTGCTAAGACAGGAGTCATTTCAATGGGGGATGGGTGTCGTTAAAAAATGGCGCAAATCGGGTTGTGGCGATTTTTTTGCCTCAGCCTGACTTGCACCATTTGTGGACGCCCATACGCCATTTTCCCCCTACGCCGGCGCTGCCTGGTGTACGTCGTTTTTTTCAACGCACACCAGACAGCGCCGCGGCTAACGCCGGCTAACGTCATTGAATAAATACGGCTCCCGCATGGCGCTTCAGAATGGCGTTAGCCGGCGCTAATTTTTTGGGCGCAAAACTGCGTTAGCGCAGTTTTGCGTCAAAAAGTCTAAATATGGCCCTTAATTCCCTGAGTCAAATGCTTGATTTTTGTGAGGTTCTTAGTAGCGATTGTAGTAATCATGAACCCTACGATGATGGTGGAGATGTTATGTTGAACTGTGTAGCAGTGTCAGCTTTGAGTCAATCTACAGATGTTAAAGTGGTTATAGATTATATTAAAAAGAGTTTCTCAGGGAAAGCACTGAGACCAGACGGTGTCATGATGTATTTTGAAAGAGAACATCCTTCTATGGTCACCACCAATTTTGACTAATGTGCTGAGATCAGCATATGTTAGCCTAGTCCAATTATTGTTTCCTGGAGAGAAGCATTCATTGTCCCTATCTTTGAAAAGGGGGATAGAAACCATCCTTCGTGCCACCAACCCATTTCTTTATTGGATTTCCTCACTAAATCCTTGGGTCAAGTTCTATTATCCAGAAAGGAGACATGGGCCAATGAACATCACATCCTGTCGATACTCAATTTGGTTTTCATCATGGTGCTGGTATAGAAAAGCAATCTTCTAATCTTTATCTTATCTTGGCATTTATAGACCTATCCAGTACTCTTGACATGGTGAATAACTCTAACTTGAGGTCCATTTTGGAAAACATGGGAGTCAAGTAAGCAATTGTGGAACTGGTGAGGAGGTTACACAGGGGAATATTTGCAAAAATGCCTTACGGGGTTAACGGAATACATACTACATTAAAAATGTCTAATCTTGGGGTTGGACAGGGTTGCATATTAGCCTCAATTCTGTTCAAATCAATTCAAATCAGGATTTATACTACTCACCCATAAGGATCTCAAGGGACTGAGGAGGTTTGTCCTCTGAGCTTCAGTTCAAGAGCCAGGTTTTAAGGTCCCTCCTGAATTGAGGTTGCTATAGTGACTGCCTGAGGTGCAGGGGTAGGGTGTTTTAGCTCTTTGCTGCAAGGTAGGCAAAGGATCTTCCACCAGCCAAGGTCTTCTGTATGTTGGTTCAGCAGGTAGTGCTTGTTGAGTGGAGCAGAAAGGTCTAGTTGAGGAGTAGAAGGTGATGTGGTGTTTGAGGTAGGTGGGTCTTAGGTCATGCAGGTCCTTGTATGCGTGGGCGAGGTGTTCAAAGTTAATTCTTTTCTCGATAGGAAGCCTATGGTGGTCTCTTAAGTGATTGGAGATGTGCTTGCGGCAGGCAATGTCCAGGATGAGTCTGGCAGAGGCATTTTGGATGTGCTGTAGTTTCTTTAGGTTCTTCTGGGTGGTACCGGCATAGAGGGTGTTGACATAGTTGAGTTTGCTGGTAGCCAGGGCATGGGTTACTATTCCTTTGCAATCTTTTGGGACCCATTTGAAGATCTTACAGAGAAGTCGGGGTGTGTGAAAACAGGAGGATGCGACTGAGTTGTCTTGGCAGGTCATGGTGAATGATGAGTCCAGGATGAAGCTGAGGTTGTGGGCATGGTTTGTTGGGGGTGGTGGAGGTGCTGAGGGTGGATGGCCACCAGGAGTCATCCCAGACTGGTGTGGAGAGTTCCAGGATGAGGATCTCGGTCTTGTCAGAGTTGAGCTTGAAGCAGCTGTCCTTCATCCAGGCAGCAATGGCTTCCATCCCACTGTGGAAAATCTTCTTGGCAGTTGTGGGGTTTCCTCTCAGTGAGATGGTCAGCTGGGTATTGTCGGCATAGGAGACAATGTTCAGCCCGTGGTTCCTGATGATGGCTGCAAGCCGGCCACATAGATGTGGAAGAGTGTGGGGATCAGGGAGGAGCCCTGTAGAAATCCGCAGCTGATGTTCGAAGGTCTTGACAGCTAAGACATGATTCTGACTCTCTGTGTTCTGAGAGACAGGAAGGAGCGTATCCGTTGTAGGGCCTTTCTGCAAATGCCAGCTGCGTGGAGTCTGGAGCAGAGGATGAGGTGCAAGACAGTGTTGAAGGCAGCTGATAGCTCCAGTAGGATGAGGGCTGTAGTTGAGGCTGTAGTTGAGGAGAGAGCGAATGTCATCTGAGGCTGCAAGGTGTGTGGTCTCCATGCTGTGGTTGCTCCTGAAACCTGATTGTGAGATGTCCAAGATGTTGTTGTCCTCGATGAGCGTACGGAGCTGAGCGTTAAGGGCCTATCGATGACCTTGGCTGGGAAAAGCAGCAGAGAGATGGGGCGGTAATTCTTGAGGTCCAGAGGGTCGTCCGTGGGTTTCTTCAGGAGCAGGCGGATCTTGGCGTGTTTTCAGTCCTCTGGGAAGGTGACTGTCTCTATAGAACAGTTGAGGTTTTGGCAGAACTCTGGTGCAATGGAGGTGTTGGCTTTGTTGAATATGTGGTGAGGTTGGGGGTCTGTAGGGGCTCCGGAGTGGATGCTGCTCATGATGGTCCCAGTCTCGTCCATGGTGAGGGTGGGACAGCAGTGCAGTATCTAAGTTGGTTCGGTGGGTCGGAGCTGAGGGGTTGTTGGAGGGATCAGTGTTTCTTGCGATCCGAAGCTGTCTCATATGTCTTTGATTTTCCAGTGGAAGAAATTGTCTAGTCTGTTGCAGAGGTCTTGAGATGGACAGATGCTTGCTGAGTCTGATTGGAGTATGACAAACTCTTTGCCCACGGTGAAGAGCTGAAACGGTCCTGCCGAGTGACTTTCCTGGTGACTCTGATGAGATGGTGGTAGTATTTGGTGACAGCTTTGAAGGCCTCAAAGTCTTGAGGGGACTTGCTATTTCTCCATCTTTTCTCTAGCCGCATGTTGCGTATTTTGTATTGTTAGAAATGGGGTCTTTGATTGGCAGTCAGGTTACCCCTGTCCAAGCAAGGACCCTCACTCTAGTCAGGGTAAAGGAGAATCACCCTCAGTTAACCCCTGCTCACCCCCTTGGTAGCTTGGCACGAGCAGGCAGGCTTAACATCAGAAGCAAGGTTTAATGTTATTTGTACCAACACACACAGTAACTCAGTAAAAACACTACAAAATGACACAACACAGGTTTATAACAATAGGTAATATTTATCTAAACAAAACAAGACCAAAACAACAAAAATCCAACAACACAAGTCAAGTTATGAATTTAAAAAGCAAAAGAGTCTTAAATCCTTTAGAAAACAGTGAGAACATTGTTAGCCTACAAAAGTACATAGGTAGTGTCAAAATAAAGTCACATGAGCGAGTTTGCATAGTAAAAGGCCAGCAATGCTTCGATTTCTCACCCGCAAGCAAGAACGTGCATCGTTCCTCCTCCAGTCAGGTCGGCAGGCACCATTTCTTCTCTCCCGCAAGAGAGCAAAGAATCGATCCGGACGGGCACCTCGGGTCCAGTCACACAGTGTCGAGAAACCACGCTGCGTGGGGGCTTGTGTCATTAACAGCAGCCACTGCGGGAGTTGCACGTCATTTCTCCCGCCGCGTTGCGTCCATCTTCCAGCTGTGTGGTGCGTAGAAAGTTTTCCCCGCATGGTGGTCTTTGCATGGATTTCTGTCCTTTTCCACCAGCTGCACCTTTCAAGGGCCCAGAGGCAGGTTAGGGCACCACTTGGCAGGCAGGACTCCCAGCAGAAAGTGCAAGTGCTGGCAGAGAGAAGTATTTGATGTCCTTGAGACTTCAACAGCAGGAAGCAATCTCAGTTCAAGGCCTTGGAGATTCTTCACCAATGGGAAGTCACACAAAAGTCAGTCTTTGTCCTCTCTCAAGCAGCTACCGCAGGCCAACCCAGCAAAGCACAGTCACAGGCAAAGGGGCAGTACTCCGCCTCCAGCTTCCAGCTCTTCTCCTTGGCAAAAGTTCCTCTTGGTTCCAGAATTAATCTGACTTTCAGGGGTTTTGGGTGCTCTTCTAAAACCCCTTTCTGCCTTTAAAGTAGGCGTACTTCAAAGAGAAGTCCAGGCAGGCCCCAGACACACACTAAGGGGTTGGAGACTACATTGCCCTTTCAGTTGTAAGTGACCACTCCTCCCCTCCCCTCAGCCCAGATGGCCCATCAGGATATGCAGGCTTCGGCCCAGCTCCCTTTGTGTCACTGCCTAGAGGAGAGGTGCAAATAGCCCAACTGTCAGACTGAACCAGTCAGGGAATCCACAAACAAGCAGTGTCACAGAATGGTTTAAGCAGAAAATGACTACTTTCTAAAAGTGGCATTTTCAAACACACAATCTAAAAACAAACTTCACAAAAAGATGTATTTTTAAATTGTGAGTTCAGAGACCCCAAACTCCACATGTCTATCTGCTCCAAAAGGGAATCTGCCCTTGAACAATATTGAACAACAGCCCCCACGCTAACCTATGAGAGAGATAGTCCTTGCAGCAGTGAAAAACGAATTTAGCAGTATTACCCTGCCAGGACATGTACAACACATAATTACATGTCCCACTTTTAACATACACTGCACCCTGACCATAGGGCTACATAGGGCCTCCCTTAGGGGTGCCTTACATGTATAAAAAGGGAACGTTTAGGCCTGGCAAATGGGTACACTTGCCAAGTCAAATCAGCAGTTTAAACTGCACTCACAGACACTGCAGTGGGAGCTCTGGGCCATGGTTACAGGGCCCCTTATGTGGGTGGCACAACCACTGCTGCAGGCCCACTAGTACCATTTGATATACAGGGTCTGAGCACTTCTAGTGCAATTTACTAGGGATTTACTAGTATACCAAATATGTCAATCATGGATAAGCCAATGTACACATATAATTTAAATAGGGAACACTCACACTTTAGCACAGGTCAGCTGTGGTAAAGTGTCCAGAGCAAACAAAACAGCAAACACTGAGTTCAGCACATAGAAACAACCTGGGTAGTAGAGGCAAAAAGTAAGGGGAGACCATGCCAATGATGGCAAGTCTAACATGTATCAGGCTTTTGAGCTACCTTATGATTAACGGGAAGGATATGCCATAGATTGGGAAACGTCATTTTCCAATCCTTCATTCAGTAGACACAGTACTTATAGCGAGAACGGCCAATGGTCTCCAACTGTTGTTCGACTCTTATCTTACATATGAATGTTTGGATCTTATAGTTAATTTCTCTGAACCGTTCATTATGACTAGCTTACCTAAAACTGCTAAATCCAGGTCTTACTTAATTGAGGGGAGACCTGTTGGTAAAGTTAAACACTTTAATTATTTAGTAATTGTCTTCAATCCACCTTAAACCGGGGGTCTAAACGTGAGAGCTTTTCAAATCCATAGAGTGATTGAAGCATTTGTTAGGATTTCTTCGAAGGTAAATCATAAACTGGCAAAATAACTAATAAACACATGTGAGTCATTGCATACAGGTAGGGCTCCATGATGCAAGAATCTGGGGATTTATCAATGTTGAAACACTTCAAAGGGTTGAAACTTTTTCTCGAGTAGGATTTTATCTGTTCCCCAGGGCACAACTGCATATATCTGCCAAACGGATATGGAAAAAACATTTTGGAAGATGTGATCATGTTTGCCCCTTTGATACTCTGACTTAAGATCTAGTATACACCTGTGGTTAGATTCGCAAGAACAACCCTCAATGAATGTCTACTATTGGCTCAGATCCTATAGCTCTCATACGTGAGACAGACATTTGTAAAACTGGTGCCCATATTTATACTTTTTTTGTGCCGCATTTGCATCAATTCTTGCTGCAAAAGCGGCGAAAACTTGCAAAATGCAATTGTATTTTGTAAATTTGCCCCTTTTTTGCGTCAAAAAGCGGCGCAAATGAGGCGCTAAAACTTATAAAAATGGGCCTGGGTGTTTCTGAGCTTTTCATTAAGCCAGACCTTGTCGAAGTTTCTTCTGAACAAGAGTAAAATCCTTGTTGTAGAGTACTGTTCTACTATTGGTGTGAACTATGCAGTGTGTAGTGAAATATTTAGAACAATTCCCTTCTTAGATAATGGAACTTTATCTTGCTATAATGAGTGATTCTCAACACAGATTTCATTGTAACGGATTACGCCTTAGCACACTGCACTTTTGGGGAATATTACAGGACTGTCCATGTGATACTGTGTCAGCCGAAAGTACTATGGGCCCCTTTTACTGTGAAATGACGCAGTGTGGTGCTGCAAGCCAGTTTGCTGCACTGCGTGCAGGGATGCATCGTATTTACAGAAATATGGCGCATCCCTGTACTTTCCTCTGCACTGGTGCAAAAACTGCTGCTTAGCACTAATGAAGGCATGCTTGCGCCATGGTGCAAGGATACCTGTATTGTAGGTAAGATTTTTCGGTGCTGAAATGGACACCTTCCTGCACATAAACAATCATTAATGGCAAATTCCTCTTTCTATGTGCACAGCAGAATGCATTCCTAGCCATGTAAACCTCGGAATGCATCACATTCTGTCATGTTCCTGGGTATTGCCTGGGAACACCCACAGAAACACCCATGAATCACCCCTTTCACACAGAGTTATGCTTGAAAGGGGGCCATATTTACAAGGCCATTGAAAAGCCATGCAAGGTGTTTTTGCATGGCCTTGTAAATATGGGCTGGCCTGCTGCACCACAGGAGAATCAAACAAAATAGTGTTCCAGTGGTGCAGTGTGCGTGTAGGTCCTTGTAAATGAGACCTAATGTACTTCATGCTGATTTCTGTTTGTATAGCTATTCATGTAAAGAACTTTAGGTTCTAATTTGGCATGTGGTTAATATCAGACAGTGTAAGTCTGTTTAGTTATACCTACCACAATTAGGGTCTCCCCAGATTTGTTTTGCCGTTATTAATCACACCTGAAGTGCCTTAACAATTAGAAAAACATATAGGACAGCTTAGTTATAACCATCATCGTATGTAAATGTGGTTCCTAATCATGTTTTATTAGAGTTTTTAGCGTTTCTTTATGCTGTGGTTTTAGGGTCTTCATTGACTGTTTTTTAAACTTGTGAATTCTCAATAAAATGTACCAATTGCATTTTATTTTTAAATGATCCAGATTTGTTCATTAGATCTGTGCATATTCTGAGCAAGGAATTACCATCAATTGCTTTGCCAGGACATGCTTTAATATAATCCAAATTAGTAGTTAAATGCAGCCATACAATGACAGATCTATAAATGCCTTTAGTGGTGATGAATACTGCTGAGAAGCCCTACACATATATGATTATAAGATATGCATGCCTTTGACAAACTCATGTGGGGGCTTATTTACAAACTCCTTGCACCACTGTTCCGTTTTTGTGACGCAGCAGTGGCACAAAGCAGTCCCCCAACAGGCCACCACTATCACAAAACCGGCGCAATGGGACCATTATGCCAGTTGGTAAAGCCTTGTGCCACATTATACCTGCGCCAGCTATAATGCATGCAAGGTAGGCGTCCCACTGTTAAAAAACCACACATAACTGGCACAGTGAAATCTACAAGATTCTGCACCTTCACTGCATCAAAGATTTAGGCCCTCATTACAACCCTGGTTGTAAATCCCAACTTTCCACCGTGCTGAAGACTGCCAACATACCATTGTGGCAGCAGAATTCCGCTACAGGTATTTCGACCCACATTTCGGAATCCGCCACAATACAGACACCCACACAAGTCTGCCACACCAAAGGTCAGTGATAAACTGGTGATTCCAAAACCAACACTGTCACGCCAACAAGAATGCGCCCACACTATCATGACCCACAAATCAACGCGGCGGTCTTTCAACCGTGGTAATCCATTGGCGGTACACACTGCTGAGCTCAAAATACACACACATTTACAAAACACAACCACAGTGGACAATTCAAAATACACACATCTGAGACACATACACACACCACACCCACACACTCACAACACTATAAAACACACACCCACATTACCCACAACCCCTTACAATGACATTTTTGGAAGGAGCAGAGAGAGAGAGAGAGAATAGCAAACCCAACATCAGCATCCACAGGCACACAACACCATCACTCATCCACGCACCTCAAACAACATACACCAACATAACACTTCACACAGCACAATTAACAGCACCTCACACATCACACACACAACCCCATGGCACCTCAAAGACACCCCAGGTTTTCAGAGGAGGAGCTCAGGGTCATGGTGGAGGAAATCATCTGGGTAGAGCCACAGATATTCGGATCACAGGTGCAGCACACCTCTATTGCTAGGAAGATGGAGCTATGGCGGAGAATCGTCGACAGGGTAAACGCAGTGGGACAGCATCCAAGAACACGGGATGACATCAGGAAGAGGTGGAATGACCTACAGGTGAAGGTGCGTTATGTGGTATCCAGACACCAGATTGCTGTACAGAGGACTGGCGGTGGACCCCCACCTCCTCCCCCACAACTAACAACATGGGAGGAGCAAGTCTTGACAATACTGCATCAGGGGGCCTAGGAGGAGTAGCAGGAGGACTGGACTCTGGTAAGTCAAATCATTACTACAATATCCCCCACACCCTATCTGCATGCCATCACATACCCCCACCCTCACCCTCACCCCCATCACTCCAACACTTCACATATGTCCCACTATCACAACCCACACATCCCAATACCAAGGCCCTGCATGCAACACCTATGCATGGACCACCATCACCAAAGCATGTCCAGTACAGATACCCATACAGACCCCAAACCAACTATCACAAAAGGGCAAACACAATGATGCAAGCACAGGAGTAGAGGGTACCTCACCCAATGAACAAGCTGGCACACACAGATACTGAAACTATACATTTACACCCCAACAGGACCTATACCCAATGTCACCGGACAGGAGGTGCCAGACATATCCATTCCCCCCGAAGAAGAGGCCCACAGTGATGACAGCAGCTCTGCACGCCTGGATCAAGATGACCAGCCCGGCCCATCAGGGACCTCTGGACAGTCGGTTCCCCTGCCACTGTCACAAGCCACCACAGAACCTCCCCCCTCAGGTAACACCACCACAGCACCCACCCAGCGGGCCCATCCCTCTGTCCCCAGGACATGTCAATCAGCAGTGTATCCACCACTACAGGGAACCCAGGCAAACCCACCAACCCAAGAAAATCAGGGACCTGTGGTCAGTGGCAGTGGGCACACAGTTCAGGGGACAGAGGCACAGGATAACAGGGAAGCTGGGAGGACTGCTGTGAGAAGGGGAGGAAAGACCCAGGGAACTGACACTCCACGAGGCACTCTCCAACATCATGGGAGCATACCACCATTCCCAGGAGACCATAGGCACAATACTGGCCAAGTTTCAGAAGACTCCGGGCCATATTTATACTTTTTGACGCAAAGCTGCGCCGCCGCAGTTTTGCGTCCGATATTTTACCGCCGGTTAACGCCATTTTGATGCGCCGTGAGGGCGTCAAATTTATACTTTGACGCACGGCATCGCAATCAATAGGTGGGAGTCATTTTTTTTTTACGCACATCGCGGCGTCAAGTCGTAAAGGAAAACGACGTTAACGCGACGTAAATGACTGTGGGTCGATTTACGACAGCGCAACCCGGAAAGCGCTGTTTTTTTTTGACACAATAGTGTCAAAAATACCCACGAACACTGACCTTTCAACAGAGGAGAGCCAAAATGGATCCCAGTTGCCACTACAGACCCCAGGAAGATGACAGCAGACCAGGAACCAGCCAGGATGATCCATACAAGAACCAGGACATATATAGAAAAATAAAAGTGTCCCTTCAGTGCAGAGGAGCAGGAAATTCTGGTTAAAGAGGTGACAGAACACCAGCACCAACTGTTTATCACCTCTAAGTTGCCAATCAGTAGGAGAGAGGCCATATGGCAACAAATTGTTGACAAGATCAACAGTGTGGCTGAAGTACGCAGGACAGTCACCGAGTGTAAGAAACGCTGGCATGACTGTAAACGTAGGACAAAGGAAAAAATGGCCAGGAACAGGAAGGCAGCACTGCAGACTGGAGGGGGGAGTCCAGCACACCAGGAGGCCCTGGACCACATGGAGGAGATGGTCGCAGTCATCATCCCTGAGGAGATCGTCACAGGGATTCAAGGACAGGACAGTGCAGACTACCACGAGACAATGCACATGCAGGGTAAGTCGCATGGGGAATTATAATGCAATAATGTTGACTGTAAGCAGGGGGGGAAATACCTACTACACATTGCATGTAAGTCAGCATATACATGGAGTGGCATGGGTAAAGGGGCACCGCAGGGGGGCATGCCCCGCACATACAGAAGCTGGGGCACAACATAACACAACACCAACAACAGTCACATGGGGGCATCCTGTCATGACAACAATGGAGCTAAGGGAAAGCCTCGACAGGAGGGAAGGCCACTACGTCAAACTTACATCCTGGCACTCGTCAGCCAAAATATCTCCTACATTAACTAGGGCCCTATCAGCAATCCACTAGCCAAAACAACAACTGCAATGTAACTGCAACAACAGATGACACTACCACCTCTGATCTCTGTGCAGCTATAGTAGCCAATGGTAGTAACCTCCCCATGGAACATACATACCTAAATTAGGGGGTGAGGATGACATCTGCAACAATCACCTGAAACAAGACAAAGGCCCCAGTACACTCATATGTCAATGCCCATAGTTGTCACATACATCAGCCAAAGTAAACAGCAATAGGAGCGACACAGCACTAAGGACACACCCATGCTGCATATGTCAGGGTCCTTCACGTGCCTGGCTAACCAGGCAACATCACAAATGTCATACTGCTCAGACAACAGCATTGAGGAGGGGACACATGCAACTGGTCACTGAAATACACCTGCACAGTCAGAGGACCAAATAGGACATTGATACGATAAACAGGGCAATCCAATTAAACAGACATTACCCAACATCAGCAGGACACATTAACAATGTCTACATCCATATCACATCATAACATTGCCATGCATAGGATATGCCACATGTCAATTACAATTAAGTCAATGTGAACAATCAGGGATCGGGGCAGGTCCTGAGAGGCAAGTGTGCTCCCAGGGCAATCAGAACAACCACAGCCAGTGAAAGGTCTCACCATAAGAAAGATATACATGGAGGGTTGTTGTAGGACAAAAAGATGGCTATTCCCTATTTGGTACAAAGCAACACCTAGAGGCGATTAGGCAGACAAGTCTGATAACTCAATATCATACATGTGACACACAGGTGGGCCATAGGCCTATAACAATGCCCATATGAAGGACAGCAGATACCAATACCAAACAAGATCACAAAGTAAATTAATCAAAAGGCTGGCATGTTACATCAAAATTGTCACAACACAGACACACTATTTGTACCCTGTTTCATTGCAGAGGAACATGGATCTCCTGCCGATATGCCTGTCCCAGATTTGCCTGATGACATGGATGACGAGCCCATAAACATTCCCCAGGAGACCATCCAAAAGGTCCTTGAAACCCTCCAGACCCCACCTTCAGTCACAAGGAGGAGCACAGAACAAGCAGCCATCACAGAAGAACCACCCACCACCCCAATTGCAAGACCTGCCAGCTCCTACACAGCTTGGGACTCTGACGACACTGGCACCAGCTTTGAAAGAACTGTAGTTGGAGTACAGCGGGAGCTGGCCAAGAATGTGCGGGTGGGGATGCAAAATATGGCAGCAGCCTTGAGGGGGTGCGCTCGTGCATGATGTCATCTGCAGATCAGGCAGCAGCTATGCAAGCCCTAACATCCATACTGCAAGGACTACCAGAAACTATAAAGGAATTCACCACTGCAGTAAGGGAGTTGCCACAACACCTCGCACCCCAAACTTTCCACTGCATGCACGAATGCAATCATGACTCCCTCAGGGCCGACCTGGCTTCCTACCATGGTGATGTAGCTGCTAAAGCAGGCAACACACACATCAGAAGAAGAAGACATGGAACAGATCACATTCACATGGAAGAGTACCCGGAAGCACTAGTCCCTGCACCATGGCCTACTTTGACCAAGGTCCTACGTTTTCTCAATTGCCAGTCTCACTACAACTATACTCAATGACTGTTCTGCTAACCACTGTATGACTTGTCAGCATTGCCAGTGAATGTCTCTCTCCTACTAATCGGCAAATCCTGTCCCTCTGCACTGTCTGTAACATCACCCCAGCATGTCAGGAGCATCATCCACACCCCTTCTGTAGGATCACCATGTAAGAATGCACTAGAACGGACTCAGCAAACATGGACAATTTACGTTTTGGACTACAGCACCTATCAATAAATAGCACTTGCACACCTAATATGTCTCTGTGCAATTTGCACATCAACTGTGCAGTAGATAACTCAAAAGTGCCTGTGTGACAACCATGTAGCTTGTCAATACAACTGTCCTGACATCATGTAGTCTGATACATCTGTGCAGTGGCCAGGATTGCATCATAGCCTGACCATCCTGAGGAGAATAACTGATGAAGGGAGAAACCACACACAATCATGCTGTGTCGGACAGAATAATGCTCCATCAATAGCATTCAAAGTCAACTAATGGTGGCTGATAAATGTGGGCACCATGCAATACTAAAACATTAAATTATGCAGTCTAATCTAAGCAAACACAACTAAACACAGCATCAATCACCCTTTCTGAGTATACTTCCAAGAAGGGAAGTCATGCAGAATTGTTGCACACATGATCTATGTCAGTAATGAAGACAAGAAGACAAGAGTGTTAACAACACCTCATCTACAAAGATGTCCCTGAACATCACACTGCAGTCCGACCTAATAAATTCCCCACAATACCAAGTCTGGAAGCACACTTTGTGATGTAGAAAACATACTCATCAACACAAATCCTTTGTGAGCCATGTAAACTCCAAATGGTGGTTCTATCAAATGGTGGATACTTACCAAGTTAGCACAGGGGTAGCTGCCATTTTAAACCTCTTTCTTCTTCGGTGTGTAGCATAGGACACAAATGTCATAGAACAACAATCACCTACACTGATGGCAAGGCCATGATCAAGTAGCAGTTAACACATAATGCAAAGGGTTAACTATATATTTATTCATAAGTATTCACACCAGAGGCAACTAAGGGAAAAGTCATACCTACACTAATCTAATCTGACTACTCCTAACCCACAACTGTCCCTAACAAACCTAAGCTAAACTTACTCTACACATATAACGAATCGATCTAAACATCAACCCCTCACCCACCATTATGAGACAGGACACATGCAGGACAACACATACTAACCTACACACATACTATACTATCCTAAACAATCATATATTTGTTTGTATTTTTTTTATATATATATATATTTTTTTCTAAACAGACAGGAATCCCAACATTGACCCCCACCCACCCACACACACTCCAAAATGAAAAATAGAAAGAATAAGGACCCCCCACCCTCCTCCCTAACACTAACTAAGCTAACAACCTATACAAACCTAACACTAATCCCCAAAACCCACCTATCATGATAAAAAGGAAAGAGGAGAGAGGGGAGGGATAAATTAAAATAGACCATATAAGTCCTAGAGGTTGGCCCTCCGTAGGGTCCGCCTGATGGACCTGACCCGCTTCTTTATGTACGCCACATCTTGGCTCAGCTTGTCCACCTTCCGAATGAACTTGTCCATTTTGGGGTCTAAAGCCTGGAATGCCGCAGGGTCAATTGGAGGTGCTGCTGCTGTCTGTGTGCTGGCAGAGGTGCTCTGTGTGGGAGTTGTTTGTAGCCCACTGGACTGTCCTGCAGCTCTGATATTGCTGGGTCCAGGTCGTGCTGCAGAGGCAGGGACAACTGTCCCCGCCGTTGCTGGGGCCACTTGGGGAGAACTGGTGGTTGTGGTGGTGGTGGCTGTAGTGGGCAACGTTGGCCCACCCTGTGGTGCGGCCCACCATGTTCTGGAGGCCCGATCCGCCTTGTATTTTCGGGCCATCCGTCGGAACCCCGACTGCACCTGCAGGATGTGCCGGTATCTCATGGCCTGCCTCTCAAAATCTTGCCTCTGTGCGGCACTCATGTTTGCAGCTGTGAAGAGAAAGGGCAACTATTTACCATAGGAAATGCATTGGGTGGAATAGCACAATGGGTCAATTTGAAATTACTTTTACTGTAGTTGTAACAGCTCATATCACCACATAGATCATTGAAAGTCTCAGAGGAAGTACATGGGAAGCCTGCATACAAAGGGCATCTCACACCTAGCATATACATGTCTATACATGATGGGTGACATCAGCCTAAACTTCTCATCAAAATAATTAGTAATGCAGCTGACATTATGGCTGCACCTCCTCTGCCTATTGCCTTGACTACATATGTCAGTGTATGTGATAACAATCACAACCCTCAATATCTGCGATTTGTAATTGGATTTGCTAGTATAGAACTCATGTGCCATAACCGAGTGTGTACACTAGGTTCAAGACAAAGTTTCAAATGGTCACAAGTTTGTGTAACATACTGGTTGCTACAGTCCTAGGTACCCTATTCCCAAACACATGGCAGTCTTTGAGGGGGGGGGGTGGGAAGAACATCCAACAATCCCTTAATCAATGCACACTCAGGAGTGTATAGAAAGCTCAACAAGTTTTTGCCTCCACACACACAACACCAGTGAAGGGCTAGCAACAAATCGGAGTCAGCTAAACCTTGTCCTATCCAAGGTGCACACATGTCAAAATGTACTGACTTAGGCCAACATCACATACTACCAGTGAGGAATATTTTTCTACAGACACAGAGGAGCAAGAACACCCATGATAATGAGTAGAATGTACATCTAGGCCATTGCACTCTAGTCCCACACACTTCTAGTACAACTTGTGGAAGTACATGCCCCCGGAAGATCCAACCTACAGTGTACTCAGTCCATCGTTAACTAGGGAAGCAGCAGATTTCAGACAAGCCATTTGCAGAAGCTATCTGGGAGAATGTCAGTCTGAAATGCAGACTCAGTCCGAGACAAGTCCAAGAGCAACTCTCACATTAACCAGTGTATTCCACATGAGTCACCCCATTCCCCATAGCGGGCCCTACTGGAATGGCCTACAGACCCAAAATCTGAGAAATGGATAAGCATAGGTCAACTCAAAATGAAGTGATAACTGAAAACCCACTAATGGAACAATACTAATGAATGGGCAGCGCATCAAACCTTGAATTCTGTTGAACACACAGTAGTCCATCATGCATCACCAGCAAACATTAAAAATAGCACACATGCAACACTCACTGTAGGTGTCGGGGTCCTCAAAATGAGCCACCTCTCCCACTGTGTACGGTGCAGGTCCACCTGTAAAGCATGGAAGGAAGAATATGCTCAGAATCCGTGCACTGACAAACAATTGCAATTACAAAGACAATGTGAGAATATGACATGAGTAATGAAACCCTTTCACACATGCTCATACTGCATGGAATTATTCATGAGCAACATTTACATTGGATGTGTCTCCTGCTACAGTTACACACCCTACTACACACATGCAGTGGCCTGAACAGTCATGTGGTGGCAAAGATGCACCTCCATTAGTATGCACCAACAATATAGGGGTGCATTCATCTCATCATGTGCATCCAAGAGAGACATCCAAAAGCTGGTTACTTGAGGACTGCATGACCTCTCAAACTCAAACAGCCTATGTGGTCAGTTTCCATACACACCAACCAGACACACATGTGACATATGTGTGGACAACATTGCTAACTTCAATTGACGTGGAGGCAGCACTCATTTATAGCATCATGTAGGGTTTACAAATGTCAGTCTAGCTATGGCGTCTACATATGTAGGTATGATGTTTCAACATCCATTTTTCACTGGCTATTGTGACCTGTAGAGTCCTAATTGCGTCATTAATGTGTCGCTTGTCTGACACAAAGGCAGCACTACATTACATACTGCTACAGGCAACCGGTATGTGTAGAAAACATGAGCTACCTGACTGCTAGCATTTGTCTTCCTTCACATTGTGCATCAATTACCCAGTAGGTTTCCCTAGCATTACACACAGTCAGCTACTTATCTGGCAGATTGGGTAACAATCATCACATGTCGCCACACAGCTTTAAAATGTGCACATGTAATTGATCTGTACTCACCAACATGGCCACCAATCCTGATTCCCAGGTGGTCCAGCAGATCTTGCTTCCTGGATATCAGATCAGCCCAGCGGTGCTTCAGTTGATGGTCATTCCTTAGGCTACCATATACACGGACCAAGTGATGGCGCACCTTCCCCCACCGGACTTTACGGGCCTCTGTGTGATACCCCTGTATCACCCTACCCCCAGCCTCCAGCATGAGTGGGAGGAAATGGCAAACAAGCCATATAAATCCCCCCAAATCCTCTTCACCCATCCTGGAAAGCCGTGGCCTACCAGACATGTCAGCACTGACAAAGGGGAAAAAGTTGTAGAAAAAGGAAAAGGGGGAAATGGGGAAAGGTAGAGTGGTGAAATACAAAGAAAACTTAAGAAGAAGAGCCCAACTAACCCCTATATTACAGTACCCACAACAGACTCCCACAGACAATAAATAAAACACTGGACTTGACAAAATAATACAACACAGACTCAGACAGTATTCAACAACAAGACAATGATCACAAAAGCACAATAGAGATGGTACACTGGACACAAAAGCACTAATACACAGGACAACATTTTGCACACAGCCACACAGTCTAGAATAATCTGAGACTGCAAAGTGAAAGTGAAAGTACACCCACTGTACAGATTCTGTAAACAGGATATCCTATTACATCACATCCTGCATAAAATGGCCGCCGTTTTTTTCCCCGCTATCCGTCATTTTTTCACGCATACAGCTTGTGCGTCATATTTTTTGACGCATAGGAGTGCAAATAATGCAGAGTCAAAAAAAAATTCTTCATTGGTCTATTATATTTGTTTGAGGCTTATTTTACAGCTCTAGAGTTGAAAATTAAGCCGCAGGAAAATATGATATCTAAATATGAAAAAAAAAAATTGATTCTGCATTATCTCCAATCCTGTGCGTCAAAAATTATGACGCACAAGCTGTATGCGTGGAAATATGACGCATTATGACAAATATGTCTTTCATTTGTCAATTTGAGAAATGAATTTTGTCATGACCAAACGGTGCTAAGTGATACACATTTGGGGTTAGCCATGGCAAATGTCCCTTATAGGGTGTGTAGAAGGTATTCACAGTGCAATAGTAATGATTGGTCAGAATGGATATTACTCATAATTGGACACATATGTGGGTAATTGCTGATGGCTATTTTCAAAATATGAATGGAATACCAGGATGTATTCCTTAGCAAAAATGTGTCCACATTTATCACGGTAATAAAAATTATATAAAGGCCAAATAGGTAGTGCAATTGTCGCCTACACTTTTTAAGGGGGTAACCATGTACTAATTACGAGTTAATGTATCTTAAATGTGTTTTACTTTTGACATGTAGGGCACACATGTGCCTTATGCATGTGTGTGCTTCACATGTGCATAAATAATGTATATTTGGGGGGCAGTAGAGGTGGACTTAGGCCCCCAGCACCCTAGGGTTTGCTCTTCCAGACTTGCAAATTTATCCAAGGGTTTCCCAAATTCAGTGATGCTAAACCTTCAGCAGCAGGCTCATGGAAGCAAATAGGGTATGATTCACTGTTTGCCATTCTGTAATCCCATTTGCCCATTTTACGTTTGCCCTATTGATTCTTTGGAGAAATCTGACATACCATTTTGCATTGATATATTTTGCAGAATCTCAACGTTCCTCATCTCATGATAGCAAATAGGTTGTTGATGTATGTGGCCCTTTATGCATTACCTGGTTTAGTGGCATGTTTCATTCTTCCTGCTAGGTTACAACTGGGACACTACTGTGATCGGTTGCTTGCAAATATTTTGTTGATTGAATGGTACATGTACATGTGTGTGGTCCAATATTGATCCAGTATCAACTGTCAGGGTGTATGTTGTCACTGTAACTTCCAGGTCTCCTCATGAGTTAGTGGCAGCTAATCTTGTTTCTATTGGGTATTGTTTGTAGCAAAATTTGAGAGAAGCCATTGAGGACATGGTCACCTACACATGGATGGTCCCACCCTGTCTCTGAAAACGTGTAATGAGACTTTCAACTGGGCAACCTTGGTGTGCTGAGTGAGAGAATGTCTCATGTGTCTGGATCCAGCATGTGTCATTGCAACATTTGTACTCAGGTTGGCCTCTGTGGATGGTAATGTATCAGGAAACATCATAGCCTCTGTGCAGAAGTAAATGGCTGGTATTCAACACACACGACTCATCTTTATCATTTGAACTATGTTACTCAGCGTTTGAACAGTCAGGGTCCTCATATGTGTTGACTTTTCATGGACATTATCTGAGGTTGCTGGTTTTGATGGAGGCCATTTACACCATCATACACTATGGTCCTGGTCCACTGTCACACTTTGTAGTTTAGGCATTAATGAGGGCCAGACAACGGAAGGGCCAAGATTTGGCTATTCAAGGGCACTGTCACAAATCGGATGCAAATAACAGTCAGATGATGCAATACTATGTATTTGAGTATACATTGATTAGGCTAATGACAAATTAGTGTCTGAGGTACAAGAGGTTTTGGACAGCACGTGTGGTCCATAGGTGGACCCCAGGTATCTGTAGAGTGACCCACGGACAGGTGCCAGTCAGGCTGACAGGATGCTGGGTCAATCAGGAGCAAGTTCTTTCAGTAATTACATGATCAAGTGTTCTGACTAGGACTGGTCAGAGGGAGCAGTAGACAGTTGAGATGTCACACTGTGTATGCCCTGTGTTGTTTTGAAGGTGACACATGAACCATTAGTGTCAAAGCTTAATGATGTCATAGCTGAAATTCAAACATGTATGCAGTAGGAGGCATCAGCAGGAACAGGGCATGTACATTTGGGTGGTGTGCATGGAGGGGATCACTGGTGTGGCCTCCATCAGTGGCTCACTAGTCCTGTCAGATGGGATTTGCTGATAAATAGCCTACAGTACCTTTCACAGAAGAATCAATCTACACGTGATACCAGGCCTTATAAACTAAAAGCCAGTGTATTATATGAGCTGAGTTCCATGCAGTGAGATGGTACTATGACAATGGTAGGCACAGGAAAGGGTGTGGCACACTGGATGACTCTTGTGAGTGTGTGTGTGTAGATGAGGGAATCTCAGTGTACACAAATCGGCATTCCAGGGACCTCTTCAGACAGGTGGGATGTGAGCAGCTGCAAGTGTGTGTAATGTATTTAGAAAAGGGCTGACATGTAGATGGGATGTGATGTGCTGGATGCTTGTCATAGGTGTAGCACTTGTGCTGTGTATGTTCTGCTTATGTGTAACTCTAGTGACAGATAGTCATTGCAATGATAGTAAGTAGTTGGAATTACTGTTGGCAAGAGTCTAGTACTACATTCCTGTTCCTGACGCATTAGCATGTGAACTGCCTGATGTTTGAGGCCTGTTTTCCCCTAGTTGAGTGATGGTGTTTTAGTTGTGTGCCATCTGCTGCGATGATCCATGTTTACTACATGTATGTGAGTCATATGTGTAGTCCTCAGCTATTGCCCTTCAAAGGTGAACTGTACAGGATGTCTGTCATTTACATTGTGTGTGTATTTGACCATTGTGTGGTGGCCATTACATTTGTGGTGTATTTTTTTGTGTCATGATTGTTATATCATTATTGCTCAATGAGACAACATTCTTCTTCAGATATTTCAAGCTAAAGGTGGGCAGAAATGAATAGGCCAAACCATGATGTGGTGTTTGTTATCAGTGTTTATTTACAATAGTGCATTAAGTGGTGATGGTGATAATAATGAAAATAAATTATTTACAATGTGTTGGCGTCTACGCACTCCAGCAGCCGTGTTTGGTTGTTCCCCCTCCTGTTGCAGGCCAGCATCCTCCTCTTTTTCGTCTTCAGGCATGTATGGGTCTGGTTCGAGGAGGGGAATGTTCCTTTTTACACAAATGTTGTGCAATATTGCACATGTGAGTATGATCCTACAGACCATCTCGGGGGAATATAGTAGGCTACGGCCAGTGATGTCAAGGCAGCGGAACCTTGACTTGAGGATCCCAAAGGTCCGCTCAACAATGCTGCGTGTCCTCTTATGGGCGTCGTTGTATGCCCGCTCTGCAGCAGTACTCGGGTTCCCAAATGGTGTCATTAGCCATGGCTGGATGCCATACCCCTGATCAGCTGATAGAAAAACACAGAATGGGATCATGTAGATGTAGCTGGCACTATTGAAAAGACCTTTAATGGCAGTAGTTGTCTTGTGTTGTGTGTGACTCTTTTGTGTACTAATGTGACATCATATACCTGTAGGCTATATCATCTGCATTGTGTTGTTTCCTTGGCTGAGCAAGTGTTTGTCTGCTAACCGTTTGTCAGCAGTATGTTTTGGGATTTTTAGTACAGTGTGCCCTCCCTAGCATTGTGACTTGTGATACAGGTGTCCGTGTGTCTTCACTGAGGGTGAGATGATAGTTCCATGCACATTTAAATTTGGAAGTGTTGTTAACACGTTCATATCAAAGTACCCTGTACATCCCATACCTTGAAACTTATCCAATGTATTAATGTAAAGGTCATTGTGACACTTAAAATTTGCAAGGTGACATTTTGGCAACCACACTCATTAATGTCTTCACATTAGGCTGTACAGTAAATTCCAATGTGTGACAGGTTCAATGGTGAGTTAAGAAACATGGCTAGTGATGTCAGGACCTCAGTGTGTTCCTGTCTAGATGTTGCTGTTGTGGTGTATGTGTTGTGTGTCCTAGAGGGTTGCTGTGCAGTGTGTATATAAGTACGTTTCTGTACTTACCAACAAGTAGTCCATTGCCATACCGTCCATCCTGGAAGTGTTGGTTGATGGTGCTGTGACGGAAGATGAATGAGTCATGGACACTCCCAGGATATTTTGCCACGATGTTGGTGATCAATCCCTGGTGATTGACTATGGCCTGAACGTTAATTGAATGTGTGTGCTTCCTGTTGCGGTAGAGGTGTTCTGTTGCAGCAGGTGGCACAAGGCGTACGTGTGTGCAGTCGATTGCACCAAGGACGTGTGGGAAGCCACTGATTGCATAGAACCCCTGTTTAGTTTCTTGCTGCTTCTGCAGTGTGTTAGGGAAGCAGATGTGGAGGGGTGTCAGGTGACTGATGGCATCCAGTACTTTTGGCAGAAATGCGGAGAATGATGGTTGTGATATTCCGCCAACCAGGGCACCAGTTGTTTGAAATGAGCCACTTGCCAGCAGGTGAAGTATGGCAAGCAGCTTTATTTCTGTTGGGATGGTGCGGGGTGTCACTAAAGTGGGGGCCAACTGCGGTTCAATGTTGCGCAGCAGCTGCTGAATGGCCTGCCAGTTCAACCGGTACCTCTGTATGATGTCGTGTTCCCTGAGGCCATGCAGGGTTGTTCTTGGGCGGAATATCCTCTCCTGCCTTCTGCGCTGCCTTTTGGGTCCCTGCTGGTGTTGTTGTAGCTGCTGTTGTTGCTGCTGGGCTCTGCGTCTACGTGCACGCTGGATAAAAATCACCTCCATGTCTCCCTGTTGCTGCTCTGCTGCTCTACTGTTTGTTCTGTGTGTTCTGATTAAATACAGGTGTGTTTGCCCCATTTTAACGCCTGCCCTGACCCAGGCGTTAAATTTTGATGCACATCGGGTTGTGCGTCATTTTTTTGCTCCTTCTCCCGGCCGAGAGTCATTTTTGCCCGGAAGCATAAATACGACGCACAGCCGTTTGCGTCGTTTTTTGGACGGGAACGCCTACCCTGCATATCATTAACGCAGGGCGGGTTGCTGCATCCAAGAAATGATGCACACTGCGGAATTTTTTCGTCCGCGGGCTCGGGCGTCAGAGTTTAAATGTGGGGCAACGTTTGCGCTGATTGTGCGTCCAATTATCCAATTGCGGAGTATAAATATGCCCCTTAGTGGCTGCACGAGGAACACTACCTTGGGATCACGGAGAGCTTGAAGTCCATTAACAACACCCTGGTCACCATATCAGGGGTGCTGGTAGACCTTGTCAACACCATGAGGGACACAGTGGCACACAAACGGGCCCCTGACACTAACCTGGATGATGAACAGTCCTCCACCTCCGCCGGCACTAGTGGACAAGAGGCACTGCCACAGGACCAACAGGCCACCAGCACCCCACCCCCTGCAGAAGGAGAACCACCCTGCAAACGGTCCCTGAGGTCCAGGAACAAGACAGAGAACATTGCCAAGACCCCCGCCAGGAAATAAGACCCTCCTGAGTGTCACCCTTCTGTCCCACTTTGTCACCCTGTCCACCTTAAACTGCCATTGCTCCCCTTCTTATGCCCCATTTGACAATGCACCTGTGAGGCCAAGAGACTGGACTGTACCATGGACATTCCTCTACCATCACCCCAGCCCATTTCACACCTCCCTTCACTTATTAGCACAGAAATAAACACCCTTGAATCACAAAACAATCTGGAGTCAGTCTGTGCTTTCATAAATGTGTAATTGCAACCTCTCTGAAATATAGCATTCTCAATGTACTTGTTCACATACCAATGCTACACAGTTGTAGGCCAGCAGTAAACATAGCAGAGGGCACAAAGTGGGACCCAGATCTGTGAAATGGAAAGGGAAAGTGACAAGTGAGGGTCCACACACAGAGGTAAAAAGGCAGATTTATGCTAGGTCCAACAATAGTATGAGATGTGGGAAGCATTTCCATCCTCTTACCTGTGTCTCACTGGAAGTATTGCATGATGATGTTGTTTCGGTTGTCAGCATCTTTTTCTTCTGCCTCCTCGTCTTCACTGTCCACAGGCTCCACAGCTGCAACAAGACCACCATCAGGCCCATCCTCCTGCAGAAAAGGCACCTGGCGTCGAAAAGCCAGGTTGTGCAACATACAGCAGGCCACGATGATCTGGCACACCTTCTTCGGTGAGTAGTATAGGGATCCACCTGTCAGATGGATGCACCAGAATCTGGCCTTTAGGAAGCCAAAGGTGCGCTCTATTATCCTCCTAGTTCGCCTATGTGCCTCATTGTAGCGTTCCTCTGCCCTTGTCCTGGGATTCCTCACTGGGGTCAGGAGCCATGACAGGTTGGGGTAACCAGAGTCACCTGCAAATATCGAGGGACAACTGTTAGACATCCTCCAAACATTACGGAATCGCTCATACCCAGACAGCAAATGAAACTGTGTGGGGACTTTAGGCTCACCTATTAGCCACACACTGTGCCTCTGGAGGTGCCCCATCAGTTAAGGGATGCTGCTGTTCCTCAAAATGTAAGCGTCATGCACTGATTCAGGATACTTGGCATTCTCATGGGAGATGTACTGGTCTTCCAAACACACCATCTGCACATTCATTGAATAGTAGTTTTTCAGGTTCCTGTACACCTGTTCATTCCTGCGGGGGGGACAAATGCCACATGTGTACCATCAATGGCACCAATGATGTTGGGGATATGTCCCAGGGCATAAAAGTCACCTTCCACTGTGGGCAGATCCTCCACCTGAGAGAAAACGATGTAGCTGTGCATGTATTTCAGCAGGGCAGATAACACTCTGGACAACACCTTAGAGAACATTGGCTGTGACATCCCTGATGCCCTGGCCACTGTTGTTTGAAAGGAACCACTGGCCAGGAAATGGAGCACTGACAGGACTTGCACCAGAGGCGGGATTCCTGTGGGATGGCAGATAGCTGACATCAAGTCTGGCTCCAACTGGACACACAGTTCTTGGATTGTTGCACAATCACGTCTGTAAGTGATAATGATGTGTCTGTCTTCCATTGTCAACAGATCTACTAGGGGTCTGTAAACGGGTGGATGCCGCCATCTCATCACCTGCCCCAGCGGACATGCCCTATGGAGGAGAACGGTGAGCAGAGGGTATTACACCACATAGGTTTAGCACAATCGTTATATTTTCTCTATGTGCCTTTATCTGTCCGTATTCCTGGCATAAATAGGTGTGACGCAGTTAGTTGACCTGCCATGTGGCCCCCTGAAATGGCGGCTGTATGGTGGGACAAGGGCAAATGAGGTAACGGCGCTGGCGTTGTGCAGCGTCGCGGTAGGGGGTTGAAGACCGCTGTGCAATTCAGCATTGGTTATCATTGGGCCCTATGGGTTCCAGGAGCCAATGACGATGTACGCCAGCGGTGACGGTATGCACCGCCATGGACGTGACCGCGATTTTCTATCAGTTCCCTTACTTGATACCTGACCTTCAACAGGAGAGGACCTACACTGCAAGTGCTGCTGTGACCTGCGTCTGGAAGCGACAATGGCTACAGTGTCTGGTGAAAGGGCCCCTGCCTTCACTGCGGAGGAGTTGGCGAAACTGGTGGATGGGGTCCTCCCCCAGTACACATAACTGTACGCAGTGGCGTAGCGTGGGGGGTGCAGGGGGGGCCGGCCGCACCGGGCACAACATCTTGGAAGATACTCGAGTGCTCAAATCCACGGGTTAGGGGCACAAATTACTTGCCTTGCCCCGGGTTAGGGGGCGCAAATGACTTGCCTTGCCCCGGGTGCTGACAACCCACGCTACGCCACTGACTGTATGGTCCTCCAGACAAACAGTTGAGTAAACTGTGTGCATGGTGGAGGGCACATGATTGTATGGAGTGTCGTGGATGGAAGAGACAGGGGTGGGTGACAGGCCAGCATGTGAGGATGGTGTGTGTATGTATTTCTGGGCCAGGGTGGGAGGTTTGTGGCCAGTGTGTGAGAAGAAATGTACGGGGAAATGGCATCCATTCTTACTTCACTTTTCCTCTAGGTCAGCGCCCACCAGAAGAAGGGTATTTGGCGTGCCATCGCCAAGGAAGTGTGGACCCTGGGGATCTACCATAGACAGAGCACCCACTGCCGGAAATGATGTGAGGACGTGCGCCGCTGGACCAAGAAGACAGTGGAGGCCCAGCTGGAGATGGCCTCCCAACATGGAAGGGGTGCCCATTGCACCATGACCCCCCTAGTGTACCGGATCCTGGTGGTGGAATATCCTGAGTTGGATGGGCGCTTGAGGGCATCATAGCAGTCACAAGGGGGTGAGTACACTCTCATTCCGCCGACTCTGCGCGCTTGACAAGGTGTCTGGGTGGGGGAGGTGGGCTGTGGATTCCCCTAGGCCAGGGCAGACGTGCAAAGGTAGATCTATTGATTTGCAGCCTCATTCCCAGTCCAACCCCAAAGGTGGTATTTGCCCTCTACACCTAGTCAGGCTCCTATGGGTTCCAGCTGTGCATGCAATGGTTCTCGGCAGAGTCCCCCATGGGCATGTGCTTTTCTCCTGCCCTGGCAGTGCATGGCTTAGTGCATAGGGCTGCTCCCTGTGTGTTGTGTCCGCCAAGGGTAGTGGTGTTGCAGGCATTGACCATGTGCCTCTTGTGTCTTTCCCCCCCTATTTGTTTTGTCACCCTGTCCTTGTGTGCATTAGCATCATCTGGCGGAGGAGCAGTGGCACCGGAGCAGGAGGGAGCTTCATCCCACATGACCCTGGAGGGTGTAGTAACGGAGTCAGAAGACACCAGTGGGACAGAGAGGGCGAGGGGAGCTCCACGACGGGGACAGGAGCAGACACCAGCGACAGCAACTCCTCCTCTGATGGGAGCTCCCTTGCGGTGGCGGCCACCTCTGTGCCCACCGCATCGACAGGTACAGCCGCCACCCCCCCCTACCAGCACCACCCGCCCAGCAGCCACTCATCTAGTTTCCCGTGCCCGCTCACCCAGGAGGGTGGGCATCTCCGTCACCCCAGGCACCTCAGACCCTGCCCCAGTCAGCCCTGCTGCCCTCAGTGAGGAGGCTATTGACTTCCTGAGATCCCTCACTGTTGGGCAATCAACGCTTTTGAATGCCATCCAGGGTGTTGAGAGGCATTTGCAGCAAACAAATGCATACCTGGAGGGCATTCTTTCTGGTGTGGCGGCCCAACAGAGAGCATTTCAGGCTCTGGCCTTAGCACTGATGGCAGCCATTGTCCCTGTGTCCAGCCTCCCCCCTCCAACTTCCTCTACCCAGACCCAATCCCCTGTACCTCAGCCTATCCCAAGCACACCATCAGACCAGCATGCATACTCATCAACACACAAGAGTGGACATGGCAAACATAAGCACCACACATCCCACAGGCACTCACACAAGCACCATCCCCATACAGACACACCAACATCCACTGCCTCCACTGTGTCACCCTCCTCGACATCCTCCTCCTCCCTCCCTGTCTCATCTCCACTCACACCTGCATGCACTACATCTTCATCCACTACCTCCATCACCAGCACACCCATCACCACACACCACTCACGTGCAATCACCACCCCCACTACCATTCACTTGTCCCCTGTGTCCTCTCCCAGTGTGTCTATGAGCCCTCCTCCCAAACTACACAAACAAAGGCACACACCCACCCAACAACCATCCACCTCACAACAGCCTCCGGCCCATGCACCTTCACCCAAATTCAGCAGACGTACACCTCCTACAACCACTACCTCTTCCTCCACTCCCAAACCCCCTCCATCTTCCTGTCCCAGCGTATCTAAAATACTTTTCCTCGCAAACTTTGACCTCTTCCCTACACCTCCTCCCCGTCCTTCCCCTAGGGCCAGGCTGTCCAAGTCCCAGCCTAGCACCTCAGCCACAAAATCATCCAGCACAGTGGTCTCAGCAAGTCCGGTCATATCGCGGGCAGCACCCATCAGGGCTGCCAGTGTGCCACCTAGCGAGGCCAAGGAGCAAGCCATTCCACCACCTGCCAAGGTGAAGAAGGTGCCCACATGACGGAGGGAGAAGCCGCACCTACCAGCAAGCAAGGTCTCCTCCAAGCCAAAAGAGGAAGTGACAAGGGACCAGCAGCGACATCAATGGTGGGGAAGGGACACAAGGTGAAGAATAGGTCAGGACAGGGCACGGAGCCTCTGACCGAGGGACCAGAGTCACCCCTTCTGTCAACCAGAACATCAACCTGTACGGCAGTGGACACCGCCACCTGCACGTCTGCTGCCTCAGCAACAGTCCCCAGCATCATCCCCAGTGGGAAGCCATCCGAGGCTGCAAGAGACCTCATGCTGTGTCCCTCAACAAGTGCAGGCACATGCACCACCGCCAGCACCTCTGCCACAGACACAGCCACATCCACTGCCACCAGCCCCGTGACGTGCTCAGACAGTGCCACCACAGCTGACATGGCATTCATCCCCAGTGGCCAGCCGTCCGAGGCTGCAGGAGACATCCTGGACCCTGCACAGCGTACATGAGGCACAATACCCAGCACTGTATGGACCTGCAGGTGGCAGGCGAAGTCGCAGCAGGGTGGAGTGAGTCTCTGCCTCCATGGAGTATCATGCTACCTGTTCCCAGGCAATCTTGTGGCACGCACACCCAGGTGAGGGAATGGGACCTGCCACACTGCATGTGAAGCACTCTGGGCACAAAGCCCCCTCCAGAACCAGTGGAGATTCACATCCTCTACCTCAGTCCTTGGCAGGATGAAGCTCTCCGGGCACAAAGCCCCCTCCAGAACCAGTGGAGATTCACATCCACTACCTCAGTCCTTGGTAGGATGAAGCACACTGGGCACAACCCCCCCCCCCCCCCCCAGAACCAGTGGATAAAGGCATCCACTACCTCAGTCCTTGGCAGGATGAAGCACTCTGGGCACAAAGCCCCCTCGAGAACCAGTGGAGATTCACATCCACTACCTCAGTCCTTGGCAGGATGAAGCACTCTGGGCACAAAGCCCCCTCCAGAACTAGTGGAGAAAGGCATCCACAACCTCAGTCCTTGGCAGGATGAAGCACTCTGGGCACAATGCCCCCTCCAGAACCAGTGGAGAAAGGCATCCACTACCTCAGTCCTTGGCAGGATGAAGCACTCTGGGCACAATGCCCCCCAGAACCAGTCAAGACTGACATCCACTTGTGAGACTGTGGCTTAGCACTCCCCAAGATGAAGCAGTGGGCAAACCACCCACTGGAGAGACTTGTGAGACTGTGGCTTTGCACTCCCCAGGATAATGCAGTGGGCAAACCACCCACTGGAGAGACTTGTGAGACTGTGGCTTTGCACTCCCCAGGATAAAGCAGTGGGCAAACCAATCACTGGAGAGACTTGTGAGACTGTGGCTTAGCACTCCCCAGGATAATGCAGTGGGCAAACCACCCACTGGAGAGACTTGTGAGACTGTGGCTTTGCACTCTCCAGGACCAATCAGTGGGCATGAAGCCCCCTCGTGGAGCAGTGGCTTTGTCCGTTCATCCGGCTGAGGTGTGCTCCCCTCCCCCTGAGGTGCATGTTATTTTCCATCTGAGGCCACTGCAGTGTTCTCTCAGTTTCGAGTCAGGTATCTTGTGTGGGCTTCGCCCATGCATTTTGGGACACTGGTCCACGGACAATGATTTCATTCATATCCGGACTTGTGTAGTTGGTGTACATATTTGTATATACTGATATTTGAATTTGGCCTATCTGATATTTGAATGATTACACTTGTTACAATCATTTCCTTTTGTCCTTGCGTTCTTTCAGGGGGTTATGAGGTGTATCTGTAATGTTGTTGGATCGGTTTGTGTGTATGGTGTTGTGGGTGAGGGTGGGGGTGGGGCAGAGGGTGTTGCGTGTTGCGTGTGTGTGTGTCACTCTCTTTTTCCTCCCCCCTCTCCTGTGTGCTAGGTGCAGTACTCACCGTGGTCGTTGCCAGTGTCTTTGCTGCTCCTGATACAAAAGAGGTAGACCAGCATCGGCAGGACCTGTAACTCGGGCTCCATGGCATCCTGGTTCCTCGTTGGGTGTCGAGAGGTGAGTGTTTTCCATTCCAAGTACTGTTTCCGCCGTGCTTTTGATGGCATTGGTACCGCCCAGGAAAAGGTGGCAGATAGGCGTGTTGTAATGCGGTGGGCAGAACCTTGTCTTCCGCCTGTCTGCTGGCGGTTACCGCCGCAATCTTTGTTTCTACCGCCGTGGCGGTAGGGGTGTTAAAGTGGCTGTCTATGTTGGCGGTTTCTGTCATGGTCGTGAATCCATTTTTTTTACCGTCGCCATGTTGGTGGTATTACCGCTGCTTTAACACCGACCGCCAGGGTTGTAATGAGGGCCTTAATGTCTGCTCAGAGCAGGCATTAAACTCACAGAGGGCTTTTGTCTATGGGGACCCCGTAGCATTGCTGGAGTAGCGTCATTTTTTTTTTTAACGTTAGTTCAGCAATGCATGACTTTAGCGCCACAGATGCATCCAAATTTCTGACCCATCTGTGGAAAGTGTGCCATGGAGCTCTGTATAGTAAATACAGCCATGAATGGCGACATTAGAGGGGCGCAGAGCAGCACAAGAAATCTGACGCATTGGAGCCCTTCGGTCAGATTGGTGTAAATGAGGCCCACGGTGTTCTAGTAAGTATTTATTGTTTGTTTTATTGCATGTACTTTTCTGGCTCTTTAGGCCAAAAAAAAGGAAATTGACTAACTACTCTTTCGAATTATACCAATCAATTTTCAAGAGAAAGTCTTTTTTGTGTATTTGGTAATGTTTCCAGTTTTTATTTAAAGGTTGTATCACTTTTCAGTTTCCCGAAACCTAACTCTAACAGTGCAGTAATTAAATCTAGACACCAGATATGGAATTTTTATCCCAGCTGGTGGAGAAATGAAATCTGATTTGAGATTCACTAATGACTGTCACAGGTGTAAAAAAAAGCAAACGCCGAGTTTAATTAGCCAGCGCCCACATCTAAGACCCCGTGCTGGGTCAGTCGAGCTCTCAAGCGCTTGTGCTCTATAATTGCTACAGTTTGACGCACATGGCATAGAGAAATAGTCATTCATTTGAACGATCAATTTCCAAGATGGTCTTTAGGGATATGCACTGTTCAGGACAAAAATAGTTAATGGGTGTTGCAGTTAAAATTGAAAGATACTTCCATTTTAGCTCACATTTCTCCTTTGTATTGCAGCATCGTTAGAGCCCAGAGCAGCATGTCTGAAAAATCACCTTTTTTACCATGTTTGGAGAGTTTTGCAGGAGGCAAAATTCTATTTTCTATTCACGACTATTTCTTTCAGTGGCTAGTTTTGCGTGTTTACGGGCACGTGTGAAGAGTGGGGTTGTATCTCACTCTTTCAGTTCTGGTTCCACTATTAAATGACCCCTCTCCAGCACTATACGTGATATGTACCCTGTAATGTAAAGTTTTTATAAATTACATCCCACTTCGATTAGCACCTAAGTGATTTATTTAAGTAGTTATGCAGATGCCAAAATGTGCGTCAACATCGATTCTGAGGCCCATAATTATAGGCTTTTGGCGCAGTGCAGTAAGTGTACCATATCTATGGCATACAGCGCATTCAGACATTTTGGCAGCCTAGTGCCAACAGAGTCACCCTTGCACCATGGTGCAAGGGTGTCTGCGTTGTAGGCAAGATTGTTTTGTACAAGAAGAGACACCTTCCTGTACAAAAAAACGGACTTTTTGCCAGTTCTATGTGCACACATGGAAAGAGAAAACAAACAAGGAAAATAAAGATACTTCTCTTATTTGTGCCTCCCCGGGAGAGACATAAGGGTTTGGCACATCCCCAGATTTATACGGTCTTGTAAATCTGGGGAAACATCAAAATCCATGGGTTTTACGTGAGAACACCCACTACAACGCCCATGGAATGCCTTTTTTGTGCAGAGTAAGGCCAAACAGCAGTTTGCGCCGCCTTGCCTTACCCCATATCTGTGAGGTCATTCAAAGCTGCTAGCGCTGGTATTTTAATAAAAATTATTAATAGGTGTGCCTCTATTATGAGTAATGGATTTGTGTAGAAAACATAATAATGTAGAAAAATAATGCACGCATTTGAAAGTGTGATCACAATGAGTGGCTGCCAAGGTTCACAAAGTGTACCTAATAGTAGTTTATTAATATGAAATGTTGAGCATATGTTTGACTAATGTGTTGATATGTCACATTGAGGGTTATAACTTATGTATTAGCTTTATTAATTGTAGGCCTTAACTTATTGAAGGTCTTGGCCTAGTTGCCTGACCTCAGTCAAGCTTTATATCTTAACGTTTAACCCCTTCGCTGCCAGGCCTTTTCCCCCTCCTGTGCCAGGCCTTTTTTTGCCTATTTGGGGCAGTTCGCGCTTAGGCCCTCAAACCTTTTTGTCCACATAAGCTAACCAAGCCAAATTTGCGTCCTTTTTTTCCAACATCCTAGGGATTGTAGAGGTACCCAGACTTTGTGGGTTCCCCTGAAGGAGGCCAAGAAATTGGCCAAAATACAGTGAAAATTTCGTTTTTTTCAAAAAAATTGGAAAAAGTGGCTGCAGAAGAAGGCTTGTGGTTTTTCCCCTGAAAATGGCATCAACAAAGGGTTTGCGGTGCTAAACTCAGCAGCTTCCCAGCTTTCAGGAACAGGCAGACTTGAATCAGAAAACCCAATTTTTCAACACAATTTTGGCATTTTACTGGGACATACCCCATTTTTGCAATTTTTTGTGCTTTCAGCCTCCTTCCAGTTAGTGACAGAAATGGGCATGAAACCAATGCTGGATCCCAGAAACCTAAACATTTCTGAAAAGTAGACAAAATTCGGAATTCAGAAAGGGGTCATTTGTGTAGATCCTACAAGGGTTTCCTACAGAAAATAACAACTGAAAAAGAAAAATATTGAAATTGAGGTGAAAAAAACATAAATGTTTCTCTACGTTTTACTCTGTAACTTTTCCCTGCAATGTCAGATTATCGAAAGCAATATACCGTTACGTCTGCTGCACTCCTCTGGTTGCGGGGATATATAGGGCTTGTAGGTTCATCAAGAACCCAAGGAACCCAGAGCCAATAAATGAGCTGCACCCTGCAGTGCGTTTTCATTCTATACCGGGTACACAGCAATTCATTTGCTGAAATATAGAGTAAAAAATTGCTATCAAGAAAACCTTTGTATTTCCAAAAAGGGCACAAGATAAGGTGTTGAGGAGCAGTGGTTATTTGCACATCTCTGAATTCCGGGGTGACCATACTAGCATGTGAATTACAGGGCATTTCTCAAAAAGATGTCTTTTTTTACACACTCTCCTATATTTGGAAGGAAAAAATGTAGAGAAAGACAAGGGGCAATAACACTTGTTTTGCTTATCTATGTTCCACCAAGTCTCCCAATAAAAATGATACCTCACTTGTGTGGGTAGGCCTAGCGCCCGCGACAGGAAACGCCCCAAAGAGCAACGTGGACACATCCAAATTTTTGGAAGAAAACAGAGGTGTTTTTTGTGAAGTGCCTACCTGTAGATTTTGGCCTATAGCTTAGCCGGCACCTAGGGAAACCTACCAAACCTGTGCATTTCTGAAAACTAGAGACCTAGGGGAATCCAAGGAGGGTTGACTTGCGGGGCTCGGACCAGGTTCTGTTACCCAGAATCCTTTGCAAACCTCAAAATTTGGCTAAAAAAACACATGTTCCTCACATTTCTGTGGCAGATAGTTCTGGAATCAGAGAGGAGCCACAAATTTCCTTCCACCCAGCGTTCCCCGAAGTCTCCCGATAAAAATGATACCTCACTTGTGTGGGTAGGCCTAGCGCCCGCGACAGGAAACGCCCCAAAGCGCAACGTGGACACATCCACATTTTTGGAAGAAAACAGAGGTGTTTTTTGCGAAGTGCCTACCTGTAGATTTTGGCCTCTAGCTCAGCCGGCACCTAGGGAAACCTACCAAACCTGTGCATTTCTGAAAACTAGAGACCTAGGGGAATCCAAGGAGGGGTGACTTGCAGGGCTCGGACCGGGTTCTGTTACCCAGAAACCTTTGCAAACCTCAAAATTTGGCTAAAAAAACACATGTTCCTCACATTTCTGTGGCAGAAAGTTCTGGAATCTGAGACGAGCCACAAATTTCCTTCCACCCAGCGTTCCCCCAAGTCTCCCGATAAAAATGATACCTCACTTGTGTGGGTAGGCCTAGCGCCCGCAACAGGAAACACCCCAAAGCGCAACGTGGACACATCCACATTTTTGGAAGAAAACAGAGGTGTTTTTTGCGAAGTGCCTACCTGTAGATTTTGGCCTCTAGCTCAGCCGGCACCTAGGGAAACCTACCAAACATGTGCATTTCTGAAAACTAGAGACCTAGGGGAATCCAAGGAGGGGTGACTTGTGGAGCTCGGACCAGGTTCTGTTACCAAGAATCCTTTGCAAACCTCAAACTTTGGCTAAAAAATCACATGTTCCTCACATTTCTGTGGCAGAAAGTTCTGGAATCTGAGAGGAACCACAAATTTCCTTCCACCCAGCGTTCCCCCAAGTCTCCTGATAAAAATGATACCTCACTTGTGTGGGTAGGCCTAGCGCCCGCATCAGGAAACACCCCAAAGCGCAACGTGGACACTTCCACATTTTTGGAAGAAAACAGAGGTGTTTTTTTCGAAGTGCCTACCTGTAGATTTTGGTCTCTAGCTCAGCCGGCACCTAGGGAAACCTACCAAACCTGTGCATTTCTGAAAACTAGAGACCTAGGGGAATCCAAGGAGGGGTGACTTGCGGGGCTCGGACCAGGTTCTGTTACCCAGAATCCTTTGCAAACCTCAAAATTTGGCTAAAAACACACATGTTCCTCACATTTCTGTGGCAGAAAGTTCGGGAATCTGAGAGGAGCCACAAATTTCCTTCCACCCAGCGTTCCCCCAAGTCTCCCAATAAAAATGATACCTCACTTGTGTGGGCAGGCCTAGCTCCCGCGACAGGAAACGACCCAAAGCGCAACGTGGACACATCCAAATTTTTGGAAGAAAACAGAGGTGTTTTTTGCGAAGTGCCTACCTGTAGATTTTGGCCTCTAGCTCAGTAGGCACCTAGGGAAACCTACCAAACCAGTGCATTTCTGAAAACTAGAGACCTAGGGGAATCCAAGGAGGGGTGACTTGCGGGGCTCGGACCAGGTTCTGTTACCCAGAATCCTTTGCAAACCTCAAAATTTGGCTAAAAAAACACATGTTCCTCACATTTCTGTGGCAGAAAGTTCTGGAATCTGAGAGGAGCCACAAATTTCCTTCCACCCAGCGTTCCCCTAAGTCTCCCGATAAAAATGATACCTCACTTGTGTGGGTAGGCCTAGCGCCTGCGACAGGAAACGCCCCAAAGCGCAACGTGGACACATCCACATTTTTGGAAGAAAACAGAGGTGTTTTTTGCGAAGTGCCTACCTGTAGATTTTGGCCTCTAGCTCAGCCGGCACCTAGGGAAACCTACCAAACCTGTGCATTTCTGAAAACTAGAGACCTAGGGGAATCCAAGGAGGGGTGACTTGCGGGGCTCGGACCAGGTTCTGTTACCCAGAATCCTTTGCAAACCTCAAAATTTGGCTAAAAAAACACATGTTCCTCACATTTCTGTGGCAGAAAGTACTGGAATCTGAGAGGAACCACAAATTTCCTTCCACCCAGCATTCCCCCAAGTCTCCCGATAAAAATGATACCTCACTTGTGTGGGTAGGCCTAGCGCCCGCGACAGGAAACGCCCCAAAGCGCAACGTGGACACTTCCACATTTTTGGAAGAAAACAGAGGTGTTTTTTGGGAAGTGCCTACCTGTAGATTTTGGCCTCTAGCTCAGCCAGCACCTAGGGAAACCTACCAAACCTGTGCATTTCTGAAACCTAGAGACTTAGGGGAATCTAAGGAGTGGTGACTTGCGGGGCTCGGACCAGGTTCTGTGACCCAAAATCCTTTGCAAACCTCAAAATTTGGCTAAAAAAACACATGTTCCTCACATTTCTGTGGCAGAAAGTTCGGGAATCTGAGAGGAGCCACAAATTTCCTTCCACCCAGCGTTCCCCCAAGTCTCCCGATAAAAATGATACCTCACTTGTGTGGGTACGCCTAGCGCCCGCAACAGGAAACGCCCCAAAGCGCAACGTGTACACATCCAAATTTTTGGAAGAAAACAGAGGTGTTTTTTGCGAAGTGCCTACCTGTAGATTTTGGCCTCTAGCTCAGCCGGCACCTAGGGAAACCTACCAAACCTGTGCATTTCTGAAAACTAGAGACCTAGGGGAATCCAAGGAGGGGTGACTTGCGGGGCTCGGACCAGGTTCTGTTACCCAGAATCCTTTGCAAACCTCAAAATTTGGCTAAAAAAAAACATGTTCCTCACATTTCTGTGGCAGAAAGTTCTGGAATCTGAGAGGAGCCACAAATTTCCTTCCACCCAGCGTTCCCCCAAGTCTCCTGATAAAAATGATACCTCACTTGTGTGGGTAGGCCTAGCGCCCGCGACAGGAAACGCCCAAAGCGCAACGTGGACACATCCAAATTTTTGGAAGAAAACAGAGGTGTTTTTTGCGAAGTGCCTACCTGTAGATTTTGGTCTCTAGCTCAGCCGGCACCTAGGGAAACCTACCAAACCTGTGCATTTCTGAAAACTAGAGACCTAGGGGAATCCAAGGAGGGGTGACTTGCAGGGCTCAGACCAGGTTCTGTTACCCAGAAACCTTTGCAAACCTCAAACTTTGGCTAAAAAAACACATGTTCCTCACATTTCTGTGGCAGAAAGTTCTGGAATCTAAGAGGAACCACAAATTTCCTTCCACCCAGCGTTCCCCCAAGTCTCCCGATAAAAATGATACCTCACTTGTGTGGGTAGGCCTAGCGCCCGCGACAGGAAACGCCCCAGAGCGCAACGTGGACACTTCCACATTTTTGGAAGAAAACAGAGGTGTTTTTTGCGAAGTGCCTACCTGTAGATTTTGGCCTCTAGCTCATCCGGCACCTAGGGAAACCTACCAAACCTGTGCATTTCTGAAAACTAGAGACCTAGGGGAATCCAAGGAGGGGTGACTTGCGGGGCTCGGACCAGGTTCTGTTACCCAGAATCCTTTGCAAACCTCAAAATTTGGCTAAAAAAACACATGTTCCTCACATTTCTGTGGCAGAAAGTTCTGGAATCTGAGAGGAGCCACAAATTTCCTTCCACCCAGCGTTCCCCTAAGTCTCCCGATAAAAATGATACCTCACTTGTGTGGGTAGGCCTAGCGCCTGCGACAGGAAACGCCCCAAAGCGCAACGTGGACACATCCACATTTTTGGAAGAAAACAGAGGTGTTTTTTGCGAAGTGCCTACCTGTAGATTTTGGCCTCTAGCTCAGCCGGCACCTAGGGAAACCTACCAAACCTGTGCATTTCTGAAAACTAGAGACCTAGGGGAATCCAAGGAGGGGTGACTTGCAGGGCTCGGACCGGGTTCTGTTACCCAGAAACCTTTGCAAACCTCAAAATTTGGCTAAAAAAACACATGTTCCTCACATTTCTGTGGCAGAAAGTTCTGGAATCTGAGACGAGCCACAAATTTCCTTCCACCCAGCGTTCCCCCAAGTCTCCCGATAAAAATGATACCTCACTTGTGTGGGTAGGCCTAGCGCCCGCAACAGGAAACACCCCAAAGCGCAACGTGGACACATCCACATTTTTGGAAGAAAACAGAGGTGTTTTTTGCGAAGTGCCTACCTGTAGATTTTGGCCTCTAGCTCAGCCGGCACCTAGGGAAACCTACCAAACATGTGCATTTCTGAAAACTAGAGACCTAGGGGAATCCAAGGAGGGGTGACTTGTGGAGCTCGGACCAGGTTCTGTTACCAAGAATCCTTTGCAAACCTCAAACTTTGGCTAAAAAATCACATGTTCCTCACATTTCTGTGGCAGAAAGTTCTGGAATCTGAGAGGAACCACAAATTTCCTTCCACCCAGCGTTCCCCCAAGTCTCCTGATAAAAATGATATCTCACTTGTGTGGGTAGGCCTAGCGCCCGCATCAGGAAACACCCCAAAGCGCAACGTGGACACTTCCACATTTTTGGAAGAAAACAGAGGTGTTTTTTTCGAAGTGCCTACCTGTAGATTTTGGTCTCTAGCTCAGCCGGCACCTAGGGAAACCTACCAAACCTGTGCATTTCTGAAAACTAGAGACCTAGGGGAATCCAAGGAGGGGTGACTTGCGGGGCTCGGACCAGGTTCTGTTACCCAGAATCCTTTGCAAACCTCAAAATTTGGCTAAAAACACACATGTTCCTCACATTTCTGTGGCAGAAAGTTCGGGAATCTGAGAGGAGCCACAAATTTCCTTCCACCCAGCGTTCCCCCAAGTCTCCCGATAAAAATGATACCTCACTTGTGTGGGTAGGCCTAGCGCCCGCATCAGGAAACACCCCAAAGCGCAACGTGGACACTTCCACATTTTTGGAAGAAAACAGAGGTGTTTTTTTCGAAGTGCCTACCTGTAGATTTTGGTCTCTAGCTCAGCCGGCACCTAGGGAAACCTACCAAACCTGTGCATTTCTGAAAACTAGAGACCTAGGGGAATCCAAGGAGGGGTGACTTGCGGGGCTCGGACCAGGTTCTGTTACCCAGAATCCTTTGCAAACCTCAAAATTTGGCTAAAAAAACACATGTTCCTCACATTTCTGTGGCAGAAAGTTCGGGAATCTGAGAGGAGCCACAAATTTCCTTCCACCCAGCGTTCCCCCAAGTCTCCCAATAAAAATGATACCTCACTTGTGTGGGTAGGCCTAGCTCCCGCGACAGGAAACGACCCAAAGCGCAACGTGGACACATCCACATTTTTGGAAGAAAACAGAGGTGTTTTTTGCGAAGTGCCTACCTGTAGATTTTGGCCTCTAGCTCAGCCGGCACCTAGGGAAACCTACCAAACCTGTGCATTTCTGAAAACTAGAGACCTAGGGGAATCCAAGGAGGGGTGACTTGCGGGGCTCGGACCAGGTTCTGTTACCCAGAATCCTTTGCAAACCTCAAAATTTGGCTAAAAAAACACATGTTCCTCACATTTCTGTGGCAGAAAGTACTGGAATCTGAGAGGAACCACAAATTTCCTTCCACCCAGCATTCCCCCAAGTCTCCCGATAAAAATGATACCTCACTTGTGTGGGTAGGCCTAGCGCCCGCGACAGGAAACGCCCCAAAGCGCAACGTGGACACTTCCACATTTTTGGAAGAAAACAGAGGTGTTTTTTGGGAAGTGCCTACCTGTAGATTTTGGCCTCTAGCTCAGCCAGCACCTAGGGAAACCTACCAAACCTGTGCATTTCTGAAACCTAGAGACTTAGGGGAATCTAAGGAGTGGTGACTTGCGGGGCTCGGACCAGGTTCTGTGACCCAAAATCCTTTGCAAACCTCAAAATTTGGCTAAAAAAACACATGTTCCTCACATTTCTGTGGCAGAAAGTTCGGGAATCTGAGAGGAGCCACAAATTTCCTTCCACCCAGCGTTCCCCCAAGTCTCCCGATAAAAATGATACCTCACTTGTGTGGGTACGCCTAGCGCCCGCAACAGGAAACGCCCCAAAGCGCAACGTGTACACATCCAAATTTTTGGAAGAAAACAGAGGTGTTTTTTGCGAAGTGCCTACCTGTAGATTTTGGCCTCTAGCTCAGCCGGCACCTAGGGAAACCTACCAAACCTGTGCATTTCTGAAAACTAGAGACCTAGGGGAATCCAAGGAGGGGTGACTTGCGGGGCTCGGACCAGGTTCTGTTACCCAGAATCCTTTGCAAACCTCAAAATTTGGCAAAAAAAAAACATGTTCCTCACATTTCTGTGGCAGAAAGTTCTGGAATCTGAGAGGAGCCACAAATTTCCTTCCACCCAGCGTTCCCCCAAGTCTCCTGATAAAAATGATACCTCACTTGTGTGGGTAGGCCTAGCGCCCGCGACAGGAAACGCCCAAAGCGCAACGTGGACACATCAAAATTTTTGGAAGAAAACAGAGGTGTTTTTTGCGAAGTGCCTACCTGTAGATTTTGGTCTCTAGCTCAGCCGGCACCTAGGGAAACCTACCAAACCTGTGCATTTCTGAAAACTAGAGACCTAGGGGAATCCAAGGAGGGGTGACTTGCAGGGCTCAGACCAGGTTCTGTTACCCAGAAACCTTTGCAAACCTCAAACTTTGGCTAAAAAAACACATGTTCCTCACATTTCTGTGGCAGAAAGTTCTGGAATCTAAGAGGAACCACAAATTTCCTTCCACCCAGCGTTCCCCCAAGTCTCCCGATAAAAATGATACCTCACTTGTGTGGGTAGGCCTAGCGCCCGCGACAGGAAACGCCCCAAAGCGCAACGTGGACACTTCCACATTTTTGGAAGAAAACAGAGGTGTTTTTTGCGAAGTGCCTACCTGTAGATTTTGGCCTCTAGCTCATCCGGCACCTAGGGAAACCTACCAAACCTGTGCATTTCTGAAAACTAGAGACCTAGGGGAATCCAAGGAGGGGTGACTTGCGGGGCTCGGACCAGGTTCTGTTACCCAGAATCCTTTGCAAACCTCAAAATTTGGCTAAAAAAACACATGTTCCTCACATTTCTGTGGCAGAAAGTTCTGGAATCTGAGAGGAGCCACAAATTTCCTTCCACCCAGCGTTCCCCTAAGTCTCCCGATAAAAATGATACCTCACTTGTGTGGGTAGGCCTAGCGCCTGTGACAGGAAACGCCCCAAAGCGCAACGTGGACACATCCACATTTTTGGAAGAAAACAGAGGTGTTTTTTGCGAAGTGCCTACCTGTAGATTTTGGCCTCTAGCTCAGCCGGCACCTAGGGAAACCTACCAAACCTGTGCATTTCTGAAAACTAGAGACCTAGGGGAATCCAAGGAGGGGTGACTTGCGGGGCTCGGACCAGGTTCTGTTACCCAGAATCCTTTGCAAACCTCAAAATTTGGCTAAAAAAACACATGTTCCTCACATTTCTGTGGCAGAAAGTACTGGAATCTGAGAGGAACCACAAATTTCCTTCCACCCAGCATTCCCCCAAGTCTCCCGATAAAAATGATACCTCACTTGTGTGGGTAGGCCTAGCACCCGCGACAGGAAACGCCCCAAAGCGCAACGTGGACACTTCCACATTTTTGGAAGAAAACAGAGGTGTTTTTTGGGAAGTGCCTACCTGTAGATTTTGGCCTCTAGCTCAGCCAGCACCTAGGGAAACCTACCAAACCTGTGCATTTCTGAAACCTAGAGACTTAGGGGAATCTAAGGAGTGGTGACTTGCGGGGCTCGGACCAGGTTCTGTGACCCAAAATCCTTTGCAAACCTCAAAATTTGGCTAAAAAAACACATGTTCCTCACATTTCTGTGGCAGAAAGTTCGGGAATCTGAGAGGAGCCACAAATTTCCTTCCACCCAGCGTTCCCCCAAGTCTCCCGATAAAAATGATACCTCACTTGTGTGGGTACGCCTAGCGCCCGCAACAGGAAACGCCCCAAAGCGCAACGTGGACACATCCAAATTTTTGGAAGAAAACAGAGGTGTTTTTTGCGAAGTGCCTACCTGTAGATTTTGGCCTCTAGCTCAGCCGGCACCTAGGGAAACCTACCGAACCTGTGCATTTCTGAAAACTAGAGACCTAGGGGAATCCAAGGAGGGGTGACTTGCGGGGCTCGGACCAGGTTCTGTTAACCAGAATCCTTTGCAAACCTCAAAATTTGGCTAAAAAAAAACATGTTCCTCACATTTCTGTGGCAGAAAGTTCTGGAATCTGAGAGGAGCCACAAATTTCCTTCCACCCAGCGTTCCCCCAAGTCTCCTGATAAAAATGATACCTCACTTGTGTGGGTAGGCCTAGCGCCCGCGACAGGAAACGCCCAAAGCGCAACGTGGACACATCAAAATTTTTGGAAGAAAACAGAGGTGTTTTTTGCGAAGTGCCTACCTGTAGATTTTGGTCTCTAGCTCAGCCGGCACCTAGGGAAACCTACCAAACCTGTGCATTTCTGAAAACTAGAGACCTAGGGGAATCCAAGGAGGGGTGACTTGCAGGGCTCAGACCAGGTTCTGTTACCCAGAAACCTTTGCAAACCTCAAACTTTGGCTAAAAAAACACATGTTCCTCACATTTCTGTGGCAGAAAGTTCTGGAATCTGAGAGGAACCACAAATTTCCTTCCACCCAGCGTTCCCCCAAGTCTCCCGATAAAAATGATACCTCACTTGTGTGGGTAGGCCTAGCGCCCGCGACAGGAAACGCCCCAAAGCGCAACGTGGACACTTCCACAATTTTGGAAGAAAACAGAGGTGTTTTTTGCGAAGTGCCTACCTGTAGATTTTGGCCTCTAGCTCATCCGGCACCTAGGGAAACCTACCAAACCTGTGCATTTCTGAAAACTAGAGACCTAGGGGAATCCAAGGAGGGGTGACTTGCAGGGCTCAGACCAGGTTCTGTTACCCAGAAACCTTTGCAAACCTCAAACTTTGGCTAAAAAAACACATGTTCCTCACATTTCTGTGGCAGAAAGTTCTGGAATCTGAGAGGAACCACAAAATTCCTTCCACCCAGCGTTCCCCCAAGTCTCCCGATAAAAATGATACCTCACTTGTGTGGGTAGGCCTAGCGCCCGCGACAGGAAACGCCCCAAAGCGCAACGTGGACACATCCAAATTTTTGGAAGAAAACAGAGGTGTTTTTTGCGAAGTGCCTACCTGTAGAATTTGGTCTCTAGCTCAGCCGGCACCAAGGGAAACCTACCAAACCTGTGCATTTCTGAAAACTAGAGACCTAGGGGAATCCAAGGAGGGGTGACTTGCGGGGCTCGGACCAGGTTCTGTTACCCAAAATCCTTTGCAAACCTCAAAATCTGGCTAAAAAAACACATGTTCCTCACATTTCTGTGGCAGAAAGTTCTGGAATCTGAGAGGAGCCACAAATTTCCTTCGACCCAGCGTTCCCCCAAGTCTCCTGATAAAAATGATACCTCACTTGTGTGGGTAGGCCTAGCGCCCGCGACAGGAAACGCCCAAAGCGCAACGTGGACACATCCAAATCTTTGGAAGAAAACAGAGGTGTTTTTTGCGAAGTGCCTACCTGTAGATTTTGGTCTCTAGCTCAGCCGGCACCTAGGGAAACCTACCAAACCTGTGCATTTCTGAAAACTAGAGACCTAGGGGAATCCAAGGAGGGGTGACTTGCAGGGCTCAGACCAGGTTCTGTTACCCAGAAACCTTTGCAAACCTCAAACTTTGGCTAAAAAAACACATGTTCCTCACATTTCTGTGGCAGAAAGTTCTGGAATCTGAGAGGAGCCACAAATTTCCTGCCACCCAGCGTTCCCCCAAGTCTCCTGATAAAAATGATACCTCACTTGTGTGGGTAGGCCTAGCGCCCGCGACAGGAAACGCCCCAAAGCGCAACGTGGACACTTCCACATTTTTGGAAGAAAACAGAGGTGGTTTTTGCGAAGTGCCTACCTGTAGATTTTGGCCTCTAGCTCAGCCGGCACCTAGGGAAACCTACCAAACCTGTGCATTTCTGAAAACTAGAGACGTAGGGGAATCCAAGGAGGGGTGACTTGCGGGGCTCGGACCAGGTTCTGTTACCCAAAATCCTTTGCAAACCTCAAAATCTGGCTAAAAAAACACATGTTCCTCACATTTCCGTGGCAGAAAGTTCGGGAATCTGAGAGGAGCCACAAATTTCCTTCCACCCAGCGTTCCCCCAAGTCTCCTGATAAAAATTATACCTCACTTGTGTGGGTAGGCCTAGCTCCCGCGACAGGAAACGACCCAAAGCGCAACGTGGACACATCCAAATTTTTGGAAGAAAACAGAGGTGTTTTTTGCGAAGTGCCTACCTGTAGATTTTGGCCTCTAGCTCAGCAGGCACCCAGGGAAACCTACCAAACCAGTGCATTTCTGAAACTAGAGACCTAGGGGAATCCAAGGAGGGGTGACTTGCGGGGCTCGGACCAGGTTCTGTTACCCAGAATCCTTTGCAAACCTCAAAATTTGGCAAAAAAAAACACATGTTCCTCACATTTCTGTGGCAGAAAGTTCTAGAATCTGAGAGGAGCCACAAATTTCCTTCTACCCAGCGTTCCCCCAAGTCTCCCGATAAAAATGATACCTCACTTGTGTGGGTAGGCCTAGCGCCCGCGACAGGAATCGCCCCAAAGCGCAACGTGGACACATCCACATTTTTTGGAAGAAAACAGAGGTGTTTTTTGCAAAGTGCCTACCTGTAGATTTTGGCCTCTAGCTCAGCCGGCACCTAGGGAAACCTACCAAACCTGTGCATTTCTGAAACCTAGAGACCTAGGGGAATCCAAGGAGGGGTGACTTGCGGGGCTCGGACCAAGTTCTGTTACCCAGAAACCTTTGCAAACCTCAGAATTTGGCTAAAAAAACACATGTTCCTCACATTTCTGTGGCAGAAAGTTCTGGAATCTGAGAGAAGCCACAAATTTCCTTCCACCCAGCATTCCCCCAAGTCTCCCGATAAAAATGATACCTCACTTGTGTGGGTAGGCCTAGCTCCCGCGACAGGAAACACCCCAAAGGGCAATGTGGACACATCCAAATTTTTGGAAGAAAACAGAGGTGTTTTTTGCGAAGTGCCTACCTGTAGATTTTGGCCTCTAGCTCAGGCGGCACTTAGGGAAACCTACCAAACCTGTGCATTTCTGAAAACTAGAGACCTAGGGGAATCCAAGGAGGGGTGACTTGTGGGGCTCGTACCAGGTTCTGTTACCCAGAATCCTTTGCAAACCTCAAAATTTGGCAAAAAAAAAACACATGTTCCTCACATTTCTGTGGCAGAAAGTTCTGGAATCTGAGAGGAACCACAAATTTCCTTCCACCCAGCGTTCCCCCAAGTCTCCCGATAAAAATGATACCTCACTTGTGTGGGTAGGCCTAGCGCCCGCGAAAGGAAACGCCCCAAAGCGCAACGTGGGACACTTCCACATTTTTGGAAGAAAACAGAGGTGTTTTTTGCGAAGTGCCTACCTGTAGATTTTGGCTTCTAGCTCAGCCAGCACCTAGGGAAACCTACCAAACCTGTGTATTTCCGAAAACTAGAGACCGAGGGGAATCCAAGGAGGGGTGACTTGCGGGGCTCGGACCAGGTTCTGTTTACCCAGAATCCTTTGCAAACCTCAAAATTTGGCTAAAAAAAACACATGTTCCTCACATTTCTGTGGCAGAAAGTTCTGGAATCTGAGAGGAGCCACAAATTTCCTTCCACCCAGCGTTCCCCCAAGTCTCAAGATAAAAATGATACCTCACTTGTGTGGGTAGGCCTAGCGCCCGCGACAGGAAACGCCCCAAAGCGCAACGTGGACACATCCAAATTTTTGGAAGAAAACAGAGGTGTTTTTTGCGAAGTGCCTACCTGTAGATTTTGGCCTCTAGCTCAGCCGGCACCTAGGGAAACCTACCAAACCTGTGCATTTCTGAAACCTAGAGACCTAGGGGAATCCAAGAAGGGGTGACTTGTGGGGCTCGGACCAGATTCTGTTACCCAGAGTCCTTTGCAAACCTCAAAATTTGGCTAAAAAACACATGTTCCTCACATTTCTGTGGCAGAAAGTTCTGGAATCTGAGAGGAGCCACAAATTTCCTTCCACCCAGCGTTCCCCCAAGTCTCCCGATAAAAATGATACCTCACTTGTGTGGGTAGGCCTAGCGCCCGCGACAGGAAACGCCCCAAAGCGCAACGTGGACACATCCAAATTTTTGGAAGAAAACAGAGGTGTTTTTTGCGAAGTGCCTACCTGTAGATTTTGGCCTCTAGCTCAGCCAGCATCTAGGGAAACCTACCAAACCTGTGTATTTCTGAAAACTAGAGACCTAGGGGAATCCAACGAGGGGTGACTTGCGGGGCTCGGACCAGGTTCTGTTACCCAGAATCCTTTGCAAACCTCAAAATTTGGCTAAAAAAACACATGTTCCTCACATTTCTGTGGCAGAAAGTTCGGGAATCTGAGAGGAGCCACAAATTTCCTTCCACCCAGCGTTCCCCCAAGTCTCCTGATAAAAATGATACCTCACTTGTGTGGGTAGGCCTAGCTCCCGCGACAAGAAACGACCCAAAGCGCAACGTGGACACATCCAAATTTTTGGAAGAAAACAGAGGTGTTTTTTGCGAAGTGCCTACCTGTAGATTTTGGCCTCTAGCTCAGCAGGCACCCAGGGAAACCTACCAAACCAGTGCATTTCTGAAAACTAGAGACCGAGGGGAATCCAAGGAGGGGTGACTTGCGGGGCTCGGACCAGGTTCTGTTACCCAGAATCCTTTGCAAACCTCAAAATTTGGCTAAAAAAACACATGTTCCCTCACATTTCTGTGGCAGAAAGTTCTGGAATCTGAGAGGAGCCACAAATTTCCTACCACCCAGCGTTCCCCCAAGTCTCCCGATAAAAATGATACCTCACTTGTGTGGGTAGGCCTAGCGCCCGCGACAGGAAACGCCCCAAAGCGCAACGTGGACACATCCACATTTTTGGAAGAAAACAGAGGTGTTTTTTGCGAAGTGCCTACCTGTAGATTTTGGCCTCTAGCTCAGCCGGCACCTAGGGAAACCTACCAAACCTGTGCATTTCTGAAACCTAGAGACCTAGGGGAATCCAAGGAGGGGTGACTTGCGGGGCTCGGACCAAGTTCTGTTACCCAGAAACCTTTGCAAACCTCAGAATTTGGCTAAAAAAACACATGTGCCTCACATTTCTGTGGCAGAAAGTTCTGGAATCTGAGAGAAGCCACAAATTTCCTTCCACCCAGCATTCCCCCAAGTCTCCCGATAAAAATGATACCTCACTTGTGTGGGTAGGCCTAGCTCCCGCGACAGGAAACACCCCAAAGCGCAATGTGGACACATCCAAATTTTTGGAAGAAAACAGAGGTGTTTTTTGCGAAGTGCCTACCTGTAGATTTTGGCCTCTAGCTCAGGCGGCACTTAGGGAAACCTACCAAACCTGTGCATTTCTGAAAACTAGAGACCTAGGGGAATCCTAGGAGGGGTGACTTGTGGGGCTCGTACCAGGTTCTGTTACCCAGAATCCTTTGCAAACCTCAAAATTTGGCAAAAAAAAACACATGTTCCTCACATTTCTGTGGCAGAAAGTTCTGGAATCTGAGAGGAACCACAAATTTCCTTCCACCCAGCGTTCCCCCAAGTCTCCCGATAAAAATGATACCTCACTTGTGTGGGTAGGCCTAGCACCCGCGACAGGAAACGCCCCAAAGCGCAATGTGGACACATCCAAATTTTTGGAAGAAAACAGAGGTGTTTTTTGCGAAGTGCCTACCTGTAGATTTTGGCCTCTAGCTCAGGCGACATTTAGGGAAACCTACCAAACCTGTGCATTTCTGAAAACTAGAGACCTAGGGGAATCCAAGGAGGGGTGACTTGTGGGGCTCGGACCAGGTTCTGTTACCCATAATCCTTTGCAAACCTCTAAATTTGGCAAAAAAAAAACACATGTTTCTCACATTTCTGTGGCAGAAAGTTCTGGAATCTGAGAGGAACCACAAATTTCCTTCCACCCAGCGTTCCCCCAAGTCTCCCGATAAAAATGATACCTCACTTGTGTGGGTAGGCCTAGCGCCCGCGAAAGGAAACGCCCCAGAGCGCAACGTGGACACATCCAAATTTTTGGAAGAAAACAGAGGTGTTTTTTGCGAAGTGCCTACCTGTAGATTTTGGCCTCTAGCTCAGCCGGCACCTAGGGAAACCTACCAAACCTGTGCATTTCTGAAAACTAGAGACCTAGGGGAATCCAAGGAGGGGTGACTTGCGGGGCTCGGACCAGGTTCTGTTACCCAGAATCCTTTGCAAACCTCAAAATTTGGCTAAAAAACACATGTTCCTCACATTTCTGTGGCAGAAAGTTCTGGAATCTGAGAGGAGCCACAAATTTCCTTCAACCCAGCGTTCCCCCAAGTCTCCTGATAAAAATGATACCTCACTTGTGTGGGTAGGCCTAGCGCCCGCAACAGGAAACGCCCAAAGCGCAACGTGGACACATCCAAATTTTTGGAAGAAAACAGAGGTGTTTTTTGCGAAGTGCCTACCTGTAGATTTTGGTCTCTAGCTCAGCCGGCACCTAGGGAAACCTACCAAACCTGTGCATTTCTGAAAACTAGAGACCTAGGGGAATCCAAGGAGGGGTGACTTGCAGGGCTCGGACCAGGTTCTGTTACCCAGAAACCTTAGCAAACCTCAAAATTTGGCTAAAAAAACACATGTTCCTCACATTTCTGTGGCAGAAAGTTCTGGAATCTGAGAGGAGCCACAAATTTCCTGCCACCCAGCGTTCCCCCAAGTCTCCCGATAAAAATGATACCTCACTTGTGTGGGTAGGCCTAGTGCCCGCGACAGGAAACGCCCCAAAGCGCAACGTGGACACTTCCACATTTTTGGAAGACAACAGAGGTGTTTTTTGCGAAGTGCCTACCTGTAGATTTTGGCCTCTAGCTCAGCCGGCACCTAGGGAAACCTACCAAACCTGTGCATTTCTGAAAACTAGAGACGTAGGGGAATCCAAGGAGGGGTGACTTGCGGGGCTCGGACCAGGTTCTGTTACCCAAAATCCTTTGCAAACCTCAAAATCTGGCTAAAAAAACACATGTTCCTCACATTTCTGTGGCAGAAAGTTCTGGAATCTGAGAGGAGCCACAAATTTCCTTCCACCCAGCGTTCCCCCAAGTCTCCCGATAAAAATGATACCTCACTTGTGTGGGTAGGCCTAGCGCCCGCGACAGGAATCGCCCCAAAGCGCAACGTGGACACATCCACATTTTTGGAAGAAAACAGAGGTGTTTTTTGCAAAGTGCCTACCTGTAGATTTTGGCCTCTAGCTCAGCCGGCACCTAGGGAAACCTACCAAACCTGTGCATTTCTGAAACCTAGAGACCTAGGGGAATCCAAGGAGGGGTGACTTGCGGGGCTCGGACCAAGTTCTGTTACCCAGAAACCTTTGCAAACCTCAGAATTTGGCTAAAAATACACATGTTCCTCACATTTCTGTGGCAGAAAGTTCTGGAATCTGAGAGAAGCCACAAATTTCCTTCCACCCAGCATTCCCCCAATTCTCCCGATAAAAATGATACCTCACTTGAGTGGGTAGGCCTAGCTCCCGCGACAGGAAACACCCCAAAGCGCAATGTGGACACATCCAAATTTTGGGAAGAAAACAGAGGTGTTTTTTGCGAAGTGCCTACCTGTAGATTTTGGCCTCTAGCTCAGGCGGCACTTAGGGAAACCTACCAAACCTGTGCATTTCTGAAAACTAGAGACCTAGGGGAATCCAAGGAGGGGTGACTTGTGGGGCTCGTACCAGGTTCTGTTACCCAGAATCCTTTGCAAACCTCAAAATTTGGCAAAAAAAAACACATGTTCCTCACATTTCTGTGGCAGAAAGTTCTGGAATCTGAGAGGAACCACAAATTTCCTTCCACCCAGCGTTCCCCCAAGTCTCCCGATAAAAATGATACCTCACTTGTGTGGGTAGGCCTAGCGCCCGCGAAAGGAAACGCCCCAAAGCGCAACGTGGACACTTCCACATTTTTGGAAGAAAACAGAGGTGTTTTTTGCGAAGTGCCTACCTGTAGATTTTGGCTTCTAGCTCAGCCAGCACCTAGGGAAACCTACCAAACCTGTGTATTTCCGAAAACTAGAGACCTAGGGGAATCCAAGGAGGGGTGACTTGCGGGGCTCGGACCAGGTTCTGTTACCCAGAATCCTTTGCAAACCTCAAAATTTGGCTAAAAAAACACATGTTCCTCACATTTCTGTGGCAGAAAGTTCTGGAATCTGAGAGGAGCCACAAATTTCCTTCCACCCAGCGTTCCCCCAAGTCTCAAGATAAAAATGATACCTCACTTGTGTGGGTAGGCCTAGCGCCCGCGACAGGAAACGCCCCAAAGCGCAACGCGGACACATCCAAATTTTTGGAAGAAAACAGAGGTGTTTTTTGCGAAGTGCCTACCTGTAGATTTTGGCCTCTAGCTCAGCCGGCACCTAGGGAAACCTACCAAACCTGTGCATTTCTGAAACCTAGAGACCTAGGGGAATCCAAGAAGGGGTGACTTGCGGGGCTCGGACCAGATTCTGTTACCCAGAGTCCTTTGCAAACCTCAAAATTTTGCTAAAAAACACATGTTCCTCACATTTCTGTGGCAGAAAGTTCTGGAATCTGAGAGGAGCCACAAATTTCCTTCCACCCAGCGTTCCCCCAAGTCTCCCGATAAAAATGATACCTCACTTGTGTGGGTAGGCCTAGCGCCCGCAACAGGAAACGCCCCAAAGCGCAACGTGGACACATCCAAATTTTTGGAAGAAAACAGTGGTGTTTTTTGCGAAGTGCCTACCTGTAGATTTCGGCCTCTAGCTCAGCCGGCACCAAGGGAAACCTACCAAACCTGTGCATTTCTGAAAACTAGAGACCTAGGGGAATCCAAGGAGGGGTGACTTGCGGGGCTCGGACCAGGTTCTGTTACCCAAAATCCTTTGCAAACCTCAAAATCTGGCTAAAAAAACACATGTTCCTCACATTTCTGTGGCAGAAAGTTCGGGAATCTGAGAGGAGCCACAAATTTCCTTCCGCCCAGCGTTCCCCCAAGTCTCCCGATAAAAATGATACCTCACTTGTGTGGGTAGGCCTAGCGCCCGCGACAGGAAATGCCCCAAAGCGCAACGTGGACACATCCAAATTTTTGGAAGAAAACAGAGGTGTTTTTTGCGAAGTGCCTACCTGTAGATTTTGGCCTCTAGCTCAGCCAGCATCTAGGGAAACCTACCAAACCTGTGTATTTCTGAAAACTAGAGACCTAGGGGAATCCAACGAGGGGTGACTTGCGGGGCTCGGACCAGGTTCTGTTACCCAGAATCCTTTGCAAACCTCAAAATTTGGCTAAAAAAACACATGTTCATCACATTTCTGTGGCAGAAAGTTCGGGAATCTGAGAGGAGCCACAAATTTCCTTCCACCCAGCGTTCCCCCAAGTCTCCTGATAAAAATGATACCTCACTTGTGTGGGTAGGCCTAGCTCCCGCGACAGGAAACGACCCAAAGCGCAACGTGGACACATCCCAATTTTTGGAAGAAAACAGAGGTGTTTTTTGCGAAGTGCCTACCTGTAGATTTTGGCCTCTAGCTCAGCAGGCACCCAGGGAAACCTACCAAACCAGTGCATTTCTGAAAACTAGAGACCGAGGGGAATCCAAGGAGGGGTGACTTGCGGGGCTCGGACCAGGTTCTGTTACCCAGAATCCTTTGCAAACCTCAAAATTTGGCTAAAAAAACACATGTTCCTCACATTTCTGTGGCAGAAAGTTCTGGAATCTGAGAGGAGCCACAAATTTCCTTCCACCCAGCGTTCCCCCAAGTCTCCCGATAAAAATGATACCTCACTTGTGTGGTTGGCCTAGCGCCCGCGACAGGAAACGCCCCAAAGCGCAACGTGGACACATCCACATTTTTGGAAGAAAACAGAGGTGTTTTTTGCGAAGTGCCTACCTGTAGATTTTGGCCTCTAGCTCAGCCGGCACCTAGGGAAACCTACCAAACCTGTGCATTTCTGAAACCTAGAGACCTAGGGGAATCCAAGGAGGGGTGACTTGCGGGGCTCGGACCAAGTTCTGTTACCCAGAAACCTTTGCAAACCTCAGAATTTGGCTAAAAAAACACATGTTCCTCACATTTCTGTGGCAGAAAGTTCTGGAATCTGAGAGAAGCCACAAATTTCCTTCCACCCAGCATTCCCCCAAGTCTCCCGATAAAAATGATACCTCACTTGTGTGGGTAGGCCTAGCTCCCGCGACAGGAAACACCCCAAAGCGCAATGTGGACACATCCAAATTTTTGGAAGAAAACAGAGGTGTTTTTTGCGAAGTGCCTACCTGTAGATTTTGGCCTCTAGCTCAGGCGGGACTTAGGGAAACCTACCAAACCTGTGCATTTCTGAAAACTAGAGACCTAGGGGAATCCAGGAGGGGTGACTTGTGGGGCTCGTACCAGGTTCTGTTACCCAGAATCCTTTGCAAACCTCAAAATTTGGCAAAAAAAAACACATGTTCCTCACATTTCTGTGGCAGAAAGTTCTGGAATCTGAGAGGAGCCACAAATTTCCTTCCACCCAGCGTTCCCCCAAGTCTCAAGATAAAAATGATACCTCACTTGTGTGGGTAGGCCTAGCGCCCGCGACAGGAAACGCCCCAAAGCGCAACGTGGACACATCCAAATTTTTGGAAGAAAACAGAGGTGTTTTTTGCGAAGTGCCTACCTGTAGATTTTGGCCTCTAGCTCAGCCGGCACCTAGGGAAACCTACCAAACCTGTGCATTTCTGAAACCTAGAGACCTAGGGGAATCCAAGAAGGGGTGACTTGCGGGGCTCGGACCAGATTCTGTTACCCAGAGTCCTTTGCAAACCTCAAAATTTGGCTAAAAAACACATGTTCCTCACATTTCTGTGGCAGAAAGTTCTGGAATCTGAGAGGAGCCACAAATTTCCTTCCACCCAGCGTTCCCCCAAGTCTCCCGATAAAAATGATACCTCACTTGTGTGGGTAGGCCTAGCGCCCGCGACAGGAAACGCCCCAAAGCGCAACGTGGACACATCCAAATTTTTCGAAGAAAACAGTGGTGTTTTTTGCGAAGTGCCTACCTGTAGATTTCGGCCTCTAGCTCAGCCGGCACCAAGGGAAACCTACCAAACCTGTGCATTTCTGAAAACTAGAGACCTAGGGGAATCCAAGGAGGGGTGACTTGCGGGGCTCGGACCAGGTTCTGTTACCCAAAATCCTTTGCAAACCTCAAAATCTGGCTAAAAAAACACATGTTCCTCACATTTCTGTGGCAGAAAGTTCGGGAATCTGAGAGGAGCCACAAATTTCCTTCCGCCCAGCATTCCCCCAAGTCTCCCGATAAAAATGATACCTCACTTGTGTGGGTAGGCCTAGCGCCCGCGACAGGAAACGCCCCAAAGCGCAACGTGGACACATCCAAATTTTTGGAAGAAAACAGAGGTGTTTTTGCGAAGTGCCTACCTGTAGATTTTGGCCTCTAGCTCAGCCGGCACCTAGGGAAACCTACCAAACCTGTGCATTTCTGAAAACCAGAGACCGAGGGGAATCCAAGGAGGGGTGACTTGCGGGGCTCGGACCAGGTTCTGTTACCCAGAATCCTTTGCAAACCTCAAAATTTAGCTAAAAAAACACATGTTCCTCACATTTCTGTGGCAGAAAGTTCGGGAATCTGAGGGGAGCCACAAATTTCCTTCCACCCAGCGTTCCCCCAAGTCTCCGGATAAAAATGATACCTCACTTGTGTGGGTACGCCTAGCGCCCGCAACAGGAAACGCCCCAAAGCGCAACGTGGACACATCCAAATTTTTGGAAGAAAACAGAGGTGTTTTTTGCGAAGTGCCTACCTGTAGATTTTGGCCTCTAGCTCAGCCAGCATCTAGGGAAACCTACCACACCTGTGTATTTCTGAAAACTAGAGACCGAGGGGAATCCAAGGAAGGGTGACTTGCGGGGCTCGGACCAGGTTCTGTTACCCAGAATCCTTTGCAAACCTCAAAATTTGGCTAAAAAAACACATGTTCCTCACATTTCTGTCTCAGAAAGTTCTGGAATCTGAGAGGAGCCACAAATTTCCTTCCACCCAGCGTTCCCCCAAGTCTCCCGATAAAAATGATACCTCACTTGTGTGGGTAGGCCTAGCGCCCGCGACAGGAAACGCCCCAAAGCGCAACGTGGACACATCCACATTTTTGGAAGAAAACAGAGGTGTTTTTTGCGAAGTGCCTACCTGTAGATTTTGGCCTCTAGCTCAGCCGGCACCTAGGGAAACCTACCAAACCTGTGCATTTCTGAAACCTAGAGACCTAGGGGAATCCAAGGAGGGGTGACTTGCGGGGCTCGGACCAAGTTCTGTTACCCAGAAACCTTTGCAAACCTCAGAATTTGGCTAAAAAAACACATGTTCCTCACATTTCTGTGGCAGAAAGTTCTGGAATCTGAGAGAAGCCACAAATTTCCTTCCACCCAGCTTTCCCCCAAGTCTCCCGATAAAAATGATACCTCACTTGTGTGGGTAGGCCTAGCGCCCGCGACAGGAAACACCCCAAAGCGCAATGTGGACACATCCAAATTTTTGGAAGAAAACAGAGGTGTTTTTTGCGAAGTACCTACCTGTAGATTTAGGCCTCTAGCTCAGGCGGCACTTAGGGAAACCTACCATACCTTTGCATTTCTGAAAACTAGAGACCTAGGGGAATCCAAGGAGGGGTGACTTGTGGGGCTCGGACCAGGTTCTGTTACCCAGAATCCTTTGCAAACCTCAATATTTGGCAAAAAAAAACACATGTTCCTCACATTTCTGTGGCAGAAAGTTCTGGAATCTGAGAGGAACCACAAATTTCCTTCCATCCAGCGTTCCCCCAAGTCTCCCGATAAAAATGATACCTCACTTGTGTGGGTAGGCCTAGCGCCCGCGAAAGGAAACGCCCCAAAGCGCAACGTGGACACTTCCACATTTTTGGAAGAAAACAGAGGTGTTTTTTGCGAAGTGCCTACCTGTAGATTTTGGCTTCTAGCTCAGCCAGCACCTAGGGTAACCTACCAAACCTGTGTATTTCTGAAAACTAGAGACCTAGGGTAATCCAAGGAGGGGTGACTTGCGGGGCTCGGACCAGGTTCTGTTACCCAGAATCCTTTGCAAACCTCAAAATTTGGCTAAAAAAACAAATGTTCCTCACATTTCTGTGGCAGAAAGTTCTGGAATCTGAGAGGAGCCACAAATTTCCTTCCACCCAGCGTTCCCCCAAGTCTCAAGATAAAAATGATACCTCACTTCTGTGGGTAGGCCTAGCGCCCGCGACAGGAAACGCCCCAAAGCGCAACGTGGACACATCCAAATTTTTGGAAAAAAACATTGGTGTTTTTTGCGAAGTGCCTACCTGTAGATTTTGGCCTCTAGCTCAGCCGGCACCTAGGGAAACCTACCAAACCTGTGCATTTCTGAAACCTAGAGACCAAGGGGAATCCAAGAAGGGGTGACTTGCGGGGCTCGGACCAGATTCTGTTACCCAGAGTCCTTTGCAAACCTCAAAATTTGGCTAAAAAACACATGTTCCTCACATTTCTGTGGCAGAAAGTTCTGGAATCTGAGAGGAGCCACAAATTTCCTTCCACCCAGCGTTCCCCCAAGTCTCCCGATAAAAATGATACGTCACTTGTGTGGGTAGGCCTAGCGCCCGCGACAGGAAACTCCCCAAAGCGCAACGTGGACACATCCACATTTTTGGAAGAAAACAGAGGTGTTTTTTGCGAAGTGCCTACCTGTAGATTTTGGCTTCTAGCTCAGCCAGCACCTAGGGAAACCTACCAAACCTGTGTATTTCTGAAAACTAGAAACCTAGGGGAATCCAAGGAGGGGTGACTTGCGGGGCTCGGACCAGGTTCTGTTACCCAGAATCCTTTGCAAACCTCAAAATTTGGCTAAAAAAACACATGTTCCTCACATTTCTGTGGCAGAAAGTTCTGGAATCTGAGAGGAGCCACAAATTTCCTTCCACCCAGCGTTCCCCCAAGTCTCCCGATAAAAATGATACGTCACTTGTGTGGGTAGGCCTAGCGCCCGCGACAGGAAACTCCCCAAAGCGCAACGTGGACACATCCACATTTTTGGAAGAAAACAGAGGTGTTTTTTGCGAAGTGCCTACCTGTAGATTTTGGCCTCTAGCTCAGCCGGCACCTAGGGAAACCTACCAAACCTGTGCATTTCTGATACCTAGAGACCTAGTGGAATCCAAGGAGGGGTGACTTGCGGGGCTCGGACCAAGTTCTGTTACCCAGAAACCTTTGCAAACCTCAGAATTTGGCTAAAAAAACACATGTTCCTCACATTTCTGTGGCAGAAAGTTCTGGAATCGGAGAGGAGCCACAAATTTCCTTCCACCCAGTGTTCCCCCAAGTCTCCCGATAAAAATGATACCTCACTTGTGTGGGTAGGCCTAGCGCCCGCGACAGGAAACGCCCCAAAGCGCAACGTGGACACATCCAAATTTTTGGAAGAAAACAGAGGTGTTTTTTGCGAAGTGCCTACCTGTAGATTTTGGCCTCTAGCTCAGCCGGCACCTAGGGAAACCTACCAAACCTGTGCATTTCTGAAACCTAGAGACCTAGGGGAATCCAAGGAGGGGTGACTTGCAGGGCTCGGACCAGGTTCTGTTACCCAGAATCCTTTGCAAACCTCAAAATTTGGCTAAAAAAACACATGTTCCTCACATTTCTGTGGCAGAAAGTTCTGGAATCTGAGAGGAGCTACAAATTTCCTTCCACCCAGCGTTCCCCCAAGTCTCCCGATAAAAATGATACCTCACTTGTGTGGGTAGGCATAGCGCCCGCGACAGGAAACGCCCCAAAGCGCAACGTGGACACATCCACATTTTTGGAAGAAAACAGAGGTGTTTTTTGCGAAGTGCCTACCTGTAGATTTTGGCCTCTAGCTCAGCCGGCACCTAGGGAAACCTTCCAAACCTGTGCATTTCTGAAACCTAGAGACCTAGGGGAATCCAAGGAGGGGTGACTTGCGGGGCTTGGACCAAGTTCTGTTACCCAGAAACCTTTGCAAACCTAAGAATTTGGCTAAAAAAACACATGTTCCTCACATTTCTGTGGCAGAAAGTTCTGGAATCTGAGAGGAGCCACAAATTTCCTTCCACCCAGCGTTCCCCCAAGTCTCCCGATAAAAATGATACCTCACTTGTGTGGGTAGGCCTAGCGCCCGCGACAGGAAACGCCCCAAAGCGCAATGTGGACACATCCAAATGTTTGGAAGAAAACAGAGGTGTTTTTTGCGAAGTGCCTACCTGTAGATTTTGGCCTCTAGCTCAGGCGGCACTTAGGGAAACCTACCAAACCTGTGCATTTCTGAAAACTAGAGACCTAGGGGAATCCAAGGAGGGGTGACTTGTGGGGCTCGGACCAGGTTCTGTTACCCAGAATCCTTTGCAAACCTCAAAATTTGGCTAAAAAAAACACATGTTCCTCACATTTCTGTGGCAGAAAGTTCTGGAATCTGAGAGGAGCCACAAATTTCCTTCCACCCAGCGTTCCCCCAAGTCTCAAGATAAAAATGATACCTCACTTGTGTGGGTAGGCCTAGCGCCCGCGACAGGAAACGCCCCAAAGCGCAACATGGACACATCCAAATTTTTGGAAGAAAACAGAGGTGTTTTTTGAGAATTGCCTACCTGTAGATTTTGGCCTCTAGCTCAGCCAGCACCTAGGGAAACCTACCAAACCTGTGTATTTCTGAACATTAGAGACCTAGGGGAATCCAAGGAGGGGTGACTTGCGGGGCTCGGACCAGGTTCTGTTACCCAGAATCCTTTGCAAACCTCAAAATTTGGCTAAAAAAACACATGTTCCTCACATTTCTGTGGCAGAAAGTTCTGGAATCTGAGAGGAGCCACAAATTTCCTTCCACCCACCGTTCCCCCAAGTCTCCCGATAAAAATGATACCTCACTTGTGTGGGTAGGCCTAGCGCCCGCGACACAAAACGCCCCAAAGCGCAACGTGGACACATCCAAATTTTTGGAAGAAAACAGCGGTGTTTTTTGCGAAGTGCCTACCTGTAGATTTTGGCCTCTAGCTCAGCAGGCACCCAGGGAAACCTACCAAACCAGTGCATTTCTGAAAACTAGAGACCGAGGGGAATCCAAGGAGGGGTGACTTGCGGGGCTCGGACCAGGTTCTGTTACCCAGAATCCTTTGCAAACCTCAAAATTTGGCTAAAAAAACACATGTTCCTCACATTTCTGTGGCAGAAAGTTCTGGAATCTGAGAGGAGCCACAAATTTCCTTCCACCCAGCGTTCCCCCAAGTCTCCCGATAAAAATGATACCTCACTTGTGTGGTTGGCCTAGCGCCCGCGACAGGAAACGCCCCAAAGCGCAACGTGGACACATCCACATTTTTGGAAGAAAACAGAGGTGTTTTTTGCGAAGTGCCTACCTGTAGATTTTGGCCTCTAGCTCAGCCGGCACCTAGGGAAACCTACCAAACCTGTGCATTTCTGAAACCTAGAGACCTAGGGGAATCCAACGAGGGGTGACTTGCGGGGCTCGGACCAAGTTCTGTTACCCAGAAACCTTTGCAAACCTCAGAATTTGGCTAAAAAAACAGATGTTCCTCACATTTCTGTGGCAGAAAGTTCTGGAATCTGAGAGAAGCCACAAATTTCCTTCCACCCAGCATTCCCCCAAGTTTCCCGATAAAAATGATACCTCACTTGTGTGGGTAGGCCTAGCTCCCGCGACAGGAAACACCCCAAAGCGCAATGTGGACACATCCAAATTTTTGGAAGAAAACAGAGGTGTTTTTTGCGAAGTGCCTACCTGTAGATTTTGGCCTCTAGCTCAGGCGGCACTTAGGGAAACCTACCAAACCTGTGCATTTCTGAAAACTAGAGACCAAGGGGAATCCTAGGAGGGGTGACTTGTGGGGCTCGTACCAGGTTCTGTTACCCAGAATCCTTTGCAAACCTCATAATTTGGCAAAAAAAAACACATGTTCCTCACATTTCTGTGGCAGAAAGTTCTGGAATCTGAGAGGAACCACAAATTTCCTTCCACCCAGCGTTCCCCCAAGTCTCCCGATAAAAATGATACCTCACTTGTGTGGGTAGGCCTAGCGCCCGCGAAAGGAAACGCCCCAAAGCGCAACGTGGACACTTCCACATTTTTGGAAGAAAACAGAGGTGTTTTTTGCGAAGTGCCTACCTGTAGATTTTGGCTTCTAGCTCAGCCAGCACCTAGGGAAACCTACCAAACCTGTGTATTTCCGAAAACTAGAGACCTAGGGGAATCCAAGGAGGGGTGACTTGCGGGGCTCGGACCAGGTTCTGTTACCCAGAATCCTTTGCAAACCTCAAAATTTGGCTAAAAAAACACATGTTCCTCACATTTCTGTGGCAGAAAGTTCTGGAATCTGAGAGGAGCCACAAATTTCCTTCCACCCAGCGTTCCCCCAAGTCTCAAGATAAAAATGATACCTCACTTGTGTGGGTAGGCCTAGCGCCCGCGACAGGAAACGCCCCAAAGCGCAACGTGGACACATCCAAATTTTTGGAAGAAAACAGAGGTGTTTTTTGCGAAGTGCCTACCTGTAGATTTTGGCCTCTAGCTCAGCCGGCACCTAGGGAAACCTACCAAACCTGTGCATTTCTGAAACCTAGAGACCTAGGGGAATCCAAGAAGGGGTGACTTGCGGGGCTCGGACCAGATTCTGTTACCCAGAGTCCTTTGCAAACCTCAAAATTTGGCTAAAAAACACATGTTCCTCACATTTCTGTGGCAGAAAGTTCGGGAATCTGAGGGGAGCCACAAATTTCCTTCCACCCAGCGTTCCCCCAAGTCTCCCGATAAAAATGATACCTCACTTGTGTGGGTACGCCTAGCGCCCGCAACAGGAAACGCCCCAAAGCGCAACGTGGACACATCCAAATTTTTGGAAGAAAACAGAGGTGTTTTTTGCGAAGTGCCTACCTGTAGATTTTGGCCTCTAGCTCAGCCAGCATCTAGGGAAACCTACCAAACCTGTGTATTTCTGAAAACTAGAGACCTAGGGGAATCCAACGAGGGGTGACTTGCGGGGCTCGGACCAGGTTCTGTTACCCAGAATCCTTTGCAAACCTCAAAATTTGGCAAAAAAAACACATGTTCCTCACATTTCTGTGGCAGAAAGTTCGGGAATCTGAGAGGAGCCACAAATTTCCTTCCACCCAGCGTTCCCCCAAGTCTCCTGATAAAAATGATACCTCACTTGTGTGGGTAGGCCTAGCTCCCGCGACAGGAAACGACCCAAAGCGCAACGTGGACACATCCAAATTTTTGGAAGAAAACAGAGGTGTTTTTTGCGAAGTGCCTACCTGTAGATTTTGGCCTCTAGCTCAGCAGGCACCCAGGGAAACCTACCAAACCAGTGCATTTCTGAAAACTAGAGACCGAGGGGAATCCAAGGAGGCGTGACTTGCGGGGCTCGGACCAGGTTCTGTTACCCAGAATCCTTTGCAAACCTCAAAATTTGGCTAAAAAAACACATGTTCCTCACATTTCTGTGGCAGAAAGTTCTGGAATCTGAGAGGAGCCACAAATTTCCTTCCACCCAGCGTTCCCCCAAGTCTCCCGATAAAAATGATACCTCACTTGTGTGGGTAGGCCTAGCGCCCGCGACAGGAAACGCCCCAAAGCGCAACGTGGACACATCCACATTTTTGGAAGAAAACAGAGGTGTTTTTTGCGAAGTGCCTACCTGTAGATTTTGGCCTCTAGCTCAGCCGGCACCTAGGGAAACCTACCAAACCTGTGCATTTCTGAAACCTAGAGACCTAGGGGAATCCAAGAAGGGGTGACTTGCGGGGCTCGGACCAGATTCTGTTACCCAGAGTCCTTTGCAAACCTCAAAATTTGGCTAAAAAACACGTGTTCCTCACATTTCTGTGGCAGAAAGTTCTGGAATCTGAGAGGAGCCACAAATTTACTTCCACCCAGCGTTCCCCCAAGTCTCCCGATAAAAATGATACCTCACTTGTGTGGGTAGGCCTAGCGCCCGCGACAGGAAACGCCCCAAAGCGCAACGTGGACACATCCAAATGTTTGGAAGAAAACAGTGGTGTTTTTTGCGAAGTGCCTACCTGTAGATTTCGGCCTCTAGCTCAGCCGGCACCAAGGGAAATCTACCAAACCTGTGCATTTCTGAAAACTAGAGACCTAGGGGAATCCAAGGAGGGGTGACTTGCGGGGCTCGGACCAGGTTCTGTTACCCAAAATCCTTTGCAAACCTCAAAATCTGGCTAAAAAAACACATGTTCCTCACATTTCTGTGGCAGAAAGTTCGGGAATCTGAGAGGAGCCACAAATTTCCTTCCGCCCAGCGTTCCCCCAAGTCTCCCGATAAAAATGATACCTCACTTGTGTGGGTAGGCCTAGCGCCCGCGACAGGAAACGCCCCAAAGCGCAACGTGGACACATCCAAATTTTTGGAAGAAAACAGAGGTGTTTTTGCGAAGTGCCTACCTGTAGATTTTGGCCTCTAGCTCAGCCGGCACCTAGGGAAACCTACCAAACCTGTGCATTTCTGAAAACCAGAGACCGAGGGGAATCCAAGGAGGGGTGACTTGCGGGGCTCGGACCAGGTTCTGTTACCCAGAATCCTTTGCAAACCTCAAAATTTAGCTAAAAAAACACATGTTCCTCACATTTCTGTGGCAGAAAGTTCGGGAATCTGAGGGGAGCCACAAATTTCCTTCCACCCAGCGTTCCCCAAAGTCTCCCGATAAAAATGATACCTCACTTGTGTGGGTACGCCTAGCGCCCGCAACAGGAAACGCCCCAAAGCGCAACGTGGACACATCCAAATTTTTGGAAGAAAACAGAGGTGTTTTTTGCGAAGTGCCTACCTGTAGATTTTGGCCTCTAGCTCAGCCGGCACCTAGGGAAACCTACCGAACCTGTGCATTTCTGAAACCTAGAGACCTAGGGGAATCCAAGGAGGGGTGACTTGCGGGGCTCGGACCAAGTTCTGTTACCCAGAAACCTTTGCAAACCTCAGAATTTGGCTAAAAATACACATGTTCCTCACATTTCTGTGGCAGAAAGTTCTGGAATCTGAGAGAAGCCACAAATTTCCTTCCACCCAGCATTCCCCCAATTCTCCCGATAAAAATGATACCTCACTTGTGTGGGTAGGCCTAGCTTCTGCGACAGGAAACACCCCAAAGCGCAATGTGGACACATCCAAATTTTTGGAAGAAAACAGAGGTGTTTTTTGCGAAGTGCCTACCTGTAGATTTTGGCCTCTAGCTCAGGCGGCACTTAGGGAAACCTACCAAACCTGTGCATTTCTGAAAACTAGAGACCTAGGGGAATCCAAGGAGGGGTGACTTGTGGGGCTCGTACCAGGTTCTGTTACCCAGAATCCTTTGCAAACCTCAAAATTTGGCAAAAAAAAACACATGTTCCTCACATTTCTGTGGCAGAAAGTTCTGGAATCTGAGAGGAACCACAAATTTCCTTCCACCCAGCGTTCCCCCAAGTCTCCCGATAAAAATGATACCTCACTTGTGTGGGTAGGCCTAGCGCCCGCGAAAGGAAACGCCCCAAAGCGCAACGTGGACACTTCCACATTTTTGGAAGAAAACAGAGGTGTTTTTTGCGAAGTGCCTACCTGTAGATTTTGGCTTCTAGCTCAGCCAGCACCTAGGGAAACCTACCAAACCTGTGTATTTCCGAAAACTAGAGACCTAGGGGAATCCAAGGAGGGGTGACTTGCGGGGCTCGGACCGGTTCTGTTACCCAGAATCCTTTGCAAACCTCAAAATTTGGCTAAAAAAACACATGTTCCTCACATTTCTGTGGCAGAAAGTTCTGGAATCTGAGAGGAGCCACAAATTTCCTTCCACCCAGCGTTCCCCCAAGTCTCAAGATAAAAATGATACCTCACTTGTGTGGGTAGGCCTAGCGCCCGCGACAGGAAACGCCCCAAAGCGCAACGTGGACACATCCAAATTTTTGGAAGAAAACAGAGGTGTTTTTTGCGAAGTGCCTACCTGTAGATTTTGGCCTCTAGCTCAGCCGGCACCTAGGGAAACCTACAAAACCTGTGCATTTCTGAAACCTAGAGACCTAGGGGAATCCAAGAAGGGGTGACTTGTGGGGCTCGTACCAGGTTCTGTTACCCAGAATCCTTTGCAAACCTCAAAATTTGGCAAAAAAAAACACATGTTCCTCACATTTCTGTGGCAGAAAGTTCTGGAATCTGAGAGGAACCACAAATTTCCTTCCACCCAGCGTTCCCCCAAGTCTCCCGATAAAAATGATACCTCACTTGTGTGGGTAGGCCTAGCGCCCGCGACAGGAAACGCCCCAAAGCGCAATGTGGACACATCCAAATTTTTGGAAGAAAACAGAGGTGTTTTTTGCGAAGTGCCTACCTGTAGATTTTGGCCTCTAGCTCAGGCGACATTTAGGGAAACCTACCAAACCTGTGCATTTCTGAAAACTAGAGACCTAGGGGAATCCAAGGAGGGGTGACTTGTAGGGCTCGGACCAGGTTCTGTTACCCAGAATCCTTTGCAAACCTCAAAATTTGGCAAAAAAAACACATGTTCCTCACATTTCTGTGGCAGAAAGTTCTGGAATCTGAGAGGAACCACAAATTTCCTTCCACCCAGCGTTCCCCCAAGTCTCCCGATAAAAATGATACCTCACTTGTGTGGGTAGGCCTAGCGCCCGCGAAAGGAAACGCCCCAGAGCGCAACGTGGACACATCCAAATTTTTGGAAGAAAACAGAGGTGTTTTTTGCGAAGTGCCTACCTGTAGATTTTGGCCTCTAGCTCAGCCGGCACCTAGGGAAACCTACCAAACCTGTGCATTTCTGAAAACTAGAGACCTAGGGGAATCCAAGGAGGGGTGACTTGCGGGGCTCGGACCAGGTTCTGTTACCCAGAATCCTTTGCAAACCTCAAAATTTGGCTAAAAAACACATGTTCCTCACATTTCTGTGGCAGAAAGTTCTGGAATCTGAGAGGAGCCACAAATTTCCTTCAACCCAGCGTTCCCCCAAGTCTCCTGATAAAAATGATACCTCACTTGTGTGGGTAGGCCTAGCGCCCGCAACAGGAAACGCCCAAAGCGCAACGTGGACACATCCAAATTTTTGGAAGAAAACAGAGGTGTTTTTTGCGAAGTGCCTACCTGTAGATTTTGGTCTCTAGCTCAGCCGGCACCTAGGGAAACCTACCAAACCTGTGCATTTCTGAAAACTAGAGACCTAGGGGAATCCAAGGAGGGGTGACTTGCAGGGCTCGGACCAGGTTCTGTTACCCAGAAACCTTAGCAAACCTCAAAATTTGGCTAAAAAAACACATGTTCCTCACATTTCTGTGGCAGAAAGTTCTGGAATCTGAGAGGAGCCACAAATTTCCTGCCACCCAGCGTTCCCCCAAGTCTCCCGATAAAAATGATACCTCACTTGTGTGGGTAGGCCTAGTGCCCGCGACAGGAAACGCCCCAAAGCGCAACGTGGACACTTCCACATTTTTGGAAGAAAACAGAGGTGTTTTTTGCGAAGTGCCTACCTGTAGATTTTGGCCTCTAGCTCAGCCGGCACCTAGGGAAACCTACCAAACCTGTGCATTTCTGAAAACTAGAGACGTAGGGGAATCCAAGGAGGGGTGACTTGCGGGGCTCGGACCAGGTTCTGTTACCCAAAATCCTTTGCAAACCTCAAAATCTGGCTAAAAAAACACATGTTCCTCACATTTCTGTGGCAGAAAGTTCTGGAATCTGAGAGGAGCCACAAATTTCCTTCCACCCAGCGTTCCCCCAAGTCTCCCGATAAAAATGATACCTCACTTGTGTGGGTAGGCCTAGCGCCCGCGACAGGAATCGCCCCAAAGCGCAACGTGGACACATCCACATTTTTGGAAGAAAACAGATGTGTTTTTTGCAAAGTGCCTACCTGTAGATTTTGGCCTCTAGCTCAGCCGGCACCTAGGGAAACCTACCAAACCTGTGCATTTCTGAAACCTAGAGACCTAGGGGAATCCAAGGAGGGGTGACTTGCGGGGCTCGGACCAAATTCTGTTACCCAGAAACCTTTGCAAACCTCAGAATTTGGCTAAAAATACACATGTTCCTCACATTTCTGTGGCAGAAAGTTCTGGAATCTGAGAGAAGCCACAAATTTCCTTCCACCCAGCATTCCCCCAATTCTCCCGATAAAAATGATACCTCACTTGTGTGGGTAGGCCTAGCTCCCGCGACAGGAAACACCCCAAAGCGCAATGTGGACACATCCAAATTTTTGGAAGAAAACAGAGGTGTTTTTTGCGAAGTGCCTACCTGTAGATTTTGGCCTCTAGCTCAGGCGGCACTTAGGGAAACCTACCAAACCTGTGCATTTCTGAAAACTAGAGACCTAGGGGAATCCAAGGAGGGGTGACTTGTGGGGCTCGTACCAGGTTCTGTTACCCAGAATCCTTTGCAAACCTCAAAATTTGGCAAAAAAAAACACATGTTCCTCACATTTCTGTGGCAGAAAGTTCTGGAATCTGAGAGGAACCACAAATTTCCTTCCACCCAGCGTTCCCCCAAGTCTCCCGATAAAAATGATACCTCACTTGTGTGGGTAGGCCTAGCGCCCGCGAAAGGAAACGCCCCAAAGCGCAACGTGGACACTTCCACATTTTTGGAAGAAAACAGAGGTGTTTTTTGCGAAGTGCCTACCTGTAGATTTTGGCTTCTAGCTCAGCCAGCACCTAGGGAAACCTACCAAACCTGTGTATTTCCGAAAACTAGAGACCTAGGGGAATCCAAGGAGGGGTGACTTGCGGGGCTCGGACCAGGTTCTGTTACCCAGAAACCTTAGCAAACCTCAAAATTTGGCTAAAAAAACACATGTTCCTCACATTTCTGTGGCAGAAAGTTCTGGAATCTGAGAGGAGCCACAAATTTCCTGCCACCCAGCGTTCCCCCAAGTCTCCCGATAAAAATGATACCTCACTTGTGTGGGTAGGCCTAGTGCCCGCGACAGGAAACGCCCCAAAGCGCAACGTGGACACTTCCACATTTTTGGAAGAAAACAGAGGTGTTTTTTGCGAAGTGCCTACCTGTAGATTTTGGCCTCTAGCTCAGCCGGCACCTAGGGAAACCTACCAAACCTGTGCATTTCTGAAAACTAGAGACGTAGGGGAATCCAAGGAGGGGTGACTTGCGGGGCTCGGACCAGGTTCTGTTACCCAAAATCCTTTGCAAACCTCAAAATCTGGCTAAAAAAACACATGTTCCTCACATTTCTGTGGCAGAAAGTTCTGGAATCTGAGAGGAGCCACAAATTTCCTTCCACCCAGCGTTCCCCCAAGTCTCCCGATAAAAATGATACCTCACTTGTGTGGGTAGGCCTAGCGCCCGCGACAGGAATCGCCCCAAAGCGCAACGTGGACACATCCACATTTTTGGAAGAAAACAGATGTGTTTTTTGCAAAGTGCCTACCTGTAGATTTTGGCCTCTAGCTCAGCCGGCACCTAGGGAAACCTACCAAACCTGTGCATTTCTGAAACCTAGAGACCTAGGGGAATCCAAGGAGGGGTGACTTGCGGGGCTCGGACCAAATTCTGTTACCCAGAAACCTTTGCAAACCTCAGAATTTGGCTAAAAATACACATGTTCCTCACATTTCTGTGGCAGAAAGTTCTGGAATCTGAGAGAAGCCACAAATTTCCTTCCACCCAGCATTCCCCCAATTCTCCCGATAAAAATGATACCTCACTTGTGTGGGTAGGCCTAGCTCCCGCGACAGGAAACACCCCAAAGCGCAATGTGGACACATCCAAATTTTTGGAAGAAAACAGAGGTGTTTTTTGCGAAGTGCCTACCTGTAGATTTTGGCCTCTAGCTCAGGCGGCACTTAGGGAAACCTACCAAACCTGTGCATTTCTGAAAACTAGAGACCTAGGGGAATCCAAGGAGGGGTGACTTGTGGGGCTCGTACCAGGTTCTGTTACCCAGAATCCTTTGCAAACCTCAAAATTTGGCAAAAAAAAACACATGTTCCTCACATTTCTGTGGCAGAAAGTTCTGGAATCTGAGAGGAACCACAAATTTCCTTCCACCCAGCGTTCCCCCAAGTCTCCCGATAAAAATGATACCTCACTTGTGTGGGTAGGCCTAGCGCCCGCGAAAGGAAACGCCCCAAAGCGCAACGTGGACACTTCCACATTTTTGGAAGAAAACAGAGGTGTTTTTTGCGAAGTGCCTACCTGTAGATTTTGGCTTCTAGCTCAGCCAGCACCTAGGGAAACCTACCAAACCTGTGCATTTCTGAAACCTAGAGACCTAGGGGAATCCAAGAAGGGGTGACTTGCGGGGCTCGGACCAGATTCTGTTACCCAGAGTCCTTTGCAAACCTCAAAATTTGGCTAAAAAACACATGTTCCTCACATTTCTGTGGCAGAAAGTTCTGGAATCTGAGAGGAGCCACAAATTTCCTTCCACCCAGCGTTCCCCCAAGTCTCCCGATAAAAATGATACCTCACTTGTGTGGGTAGGCCTAGCGCCCGCAACAGGAAACGCCCCAAAGCGCAACGTGGACACATCCAAATTTTTGGAAGAAAACAGTGGTGTTTTTTGCGAAGTGCCTACCTGTAGATTTCGGCCTCTAGCTCAGCCGGCACCAAGGGAAACCTACCAAACCTGTGCATTTCTGAAAACTAGAGACCTAGGGGAATCCAAGGAGGGGTGACTTGCGGGGCTCGGACCAGGTTCTGTTACCCAAAATCCTTTGCAAACCTCAAAATCTGGCTAAAAAAACACATGTTCCTCACATTTCTGTGGCAGAAAGTTCGGGAATCTGAGAGGAGCCACAAATTTCCTTCCGCCCAGCGTTCCCCCAAGTCTCCCGATAAAAATGATACCTCACTTGTGTGGGTAGGCCTAGCGCCCGCGACAGGAAATGCCCCAAAGCGCAACGTGGACACATCCAAATTTTTGGAAGAAAACAGAGGTGTTTTTTGCGAAGTGCCTACCTGTAGATTTTGGTCTCTAGCTCAGCCGGCACCTAGGGAAACCTACCAAACCTGTGCATTTCTGAAAACTAGAGACCTAGGGGAATCCAAGGAGGGGTGACTTGCAGGGCTCGGACCAGGTTCTGTTACCCAGAAACCTTAGCAAACCTCAAAATTTGGCTAAAAAAACACATGTTCCTCACATTTCTGTGGCAGAAAGTTCTGGAATCTGAGAGGAGCCACAAATTTCCTTCCACCCAGCGTTCCCCCAAGTCTCCTGATAAAAATGATACCTCACTTGTGTGGGTAGGCCTAGCTCCCGCGACAGGAAACGACCCAAAGCGCAACGTGGACACATCCCAATTTTTGGAAGAAAACAGAGGTGTTTTTTGCGAAGTGCCTACCTGTAGATTTTGGCCTCTAGCTCAGCAGGCACCCAGGGAAACCTACCAAACCAGTGCATTTCTGAAAACTAGAGACCGAGGGGAATCCAAGGAGGGGTGACTTGCGGGGCTCGGACCAGGTTCTGTTACCCAGAATCCTTTGCAAACCTCAAAATTTGGCTAAAAAAACACATGTTCCTCACATTTCTGTGGCAGAAAGTTCTGGAATCTGAGAGGAGCCACAAATCTCCTTCCACCCAGCGTTCCCCCAAGTCTCCCGATAAAAATGATACCTCACTTGTGTGGTTGGCCTAGCGCCCGCGACAGGAAACGCCCCAAAGCGCAACGTGGACACATCCACATTTTTGGAAGAAAACAGAGGTGTTTTTTGCGAAGTGCCTACCTGTAGATTTTGGCCTCTAGCTCAGCCGGCACCTAGGGAAACCTACCAAACCTGTGCATTTCTGAAACCTAGAGACCTAGGGGAATCCAAGGAGGGGTGACTTGCGGGGCTCGGACCAAGTTCTGTTACCCAGAAACCTTTGCAAACCTCAGAATTTGGCTAAAAAAACACATGTTCCTCACATTTCTGTGGCAGAAAGTTCTGGAATCTGAGAGAAGCCACAAATTTCCTTCCACCCAGCATTCCCCCAAGTCTCCCGATAAAAATGATACCTCACTTGTGTGGGTAGGCCTAGCTCCCGCGACAGGAAACACCCCAAAGCGCAATGTGGACACATCCACATTTTTGGAAGAAAACAGAGGTGTTTTTTGCGAAGTGCCTACCTGTAGATTTTGGCCTCTAGCTCAGGCGGGACTTAGGGAAACCTACCAAACCTGTGCATTTCTGAAAACTAGAGACCTAGGGGAATCCTAGGAGGGGTGACTTGTGGGGCTCGTACCAGGTTCTGTTACCCAGAATCCTTTGCAAACCTCAAAATTTGGCAAAAAAAAACACATGTTCCTCACATTTCTGTGGCAGAAAGTTCTGGAATCTGAGAGGAGCCACAAATTTCCTTCCACCCAGCGTTCCCCCAAGTCTCAAGATAAAAATGATACCTCACTTGTGTGGGTAGGCCTAGCGCCCGCGACAGGAAACGCCCCAAAGCGCAACGTGGACACATCCAAATTTTTGGAAGAAAACAGAGGTGTTTTTTGCGAAGTGCCTACCTGTAGATTTTGGCCTCTAGCTCAGCCGGCACCTAGGGAAACCTACCAAACCTGTGCATTTCTGAAACCTAGAGACCTAGGGGAATCCAAGGAGGGGTGACTTGCGGGGCTCGGACCAGGTTCTGTTACCCAGAATCCTTTGCAAACCTCAAAATTTGGCTAAAAAAACACATGTTCCTCACATTTCTGTGGCAGAAAGTTCTGGAATCTGAGAGGAGCCACAAATTTCCTTCCACCCAGCGTTCCCCCAAGTCTCAAGATAAAAATGATACCTCACTTGTGTGGGTAGGCCTAGCGCCCGCGACAGGAAACGCCCCAAAGCGCAACGTGGACACATCCAAATTTTTGGAAGAAAACAGAGGTGTTTTTTGCGAAGTGCCTACCTGTAGATTTTGGCCTCTAGCTCAGCCGGCACCTAGGGAAACCTACCAAACCTGTGCATTTCTGAAACCTAGAGACCTAGGGGAATCCAAGAAGGGGTGACTTGCGGGGCTCGGACCAGATTCTGTTACCCAGAGTCCTTTGCAAACCTCAAAATTTGGCTAAAAAACACATGTTCCTCACATTTCTGTGGCAGAAAGTTCGGGAATCTGAGGGGAGCCACAAATTTCCTTCCACCCAGCGTTCCCCCAAGTCTCCCGATAAAAATGATACCTCACTTGTGTGGGTACGCCTAGCGCCCGCAACAGGAAACGCCCCAAAGCGCAACGTGGACACATCCAAATTTTTGGAAGAAAACAGAGGTGTTTTTTGCGAAGTGCCTACCTGTAGATTTTGGCCTCTAGCTCAGCCAGCATCTAGGGAAACCTACCAAACCTGTGTATTTCTGAAAACTAGAGACCTAGGGGAATCCAACGAGGGGTGACTTGCGGGGCTCGGACCAGGTTCTGTTACCCAGAATCCTTTGCAAACCTCAAAATTTGGCAAAAAAAAACACATGTTCCTCACATTTCTGTGGCAGAAAGTTCGGGAATCTGAGAGGAGCCACAAATTTCCTTCCACCCAGCGTTCCCCCAAGTCTCCTGATAAAAATGATACCTCACTTGTGTGGGTAGGCCTAGCTCCCGCGACAGGAAACGACCCAAAGCGCAACGTGGACACATCCAAATTTTTGGAAGAAAACAGAGGTGTTTTTTGCGAAGTGCCTACCTGTAGATTTTGGCCTCTAGCTCAGCAGGCACCCAGGGAAACCTACCAAACCAGTGCATTTCTGAAAACTAGAGACCGAGGGGAATCCAAGGAGGCGTGACTTGCGGGGCTCGGACCAGGTTCTGTTACCCAGAATCCTTTGCAAACCTCAAAATTTGGCTAAAAAAACACATGTTCCTCACATTTCTGTGGCAGAAAGTTCTGGAATCTGAGAGGAGCCACAAATTTCCTTCCACCCAGCGTTCCCCCAAGTCTCCCGATAAAAATGATACCTCACTTGTGTGGGTAGGCCTAGCGCCCGCGACAGGAAACGCCCCAAAGCGCAACGTGGACACATCCACATTTTTGGAAGAAAACAGAGGTGTTTTTTGCGAAGTGCCTACCTGTAGATTTTGGCCTCTAGCTCAGCCGGCACCTAGGGAAACCTACCAAACCTGTGCATTTCTGAAACCTAGAGACCTAGGGGAATCCAAGAAGGGGTGACTTGCGGGGCTCGGACCAGATTCTGTTACCCAGAGTCCTTTGCAAACCTCAAAATTTGGCTAAAAAACACGTGTTCCTCACATTTCTGTGGCAGAAAGTTCTGGAATCTGAGAGGAGCCACAAATTTACTTCCACCCAGCGTTCCCCCAAGTCTCCCGATAAAAATGATACCTCACTTGTGTGGGTAGGCCTAGCGCCCGCGACAGGAAACGCCCCAAAGCGCAACGTGGACACATCCAAATGTTTGGAAGAAAACAGTGGTGTTTTTTGCGAAGTGCCTACCTGTAGATTTCGGCCTCTAGCTCAGCCGGCACCAAGGGAAATCTACCAAACCTGTGCATTTCTGAAAACTAGAGACCTAGGGGAATCCAAGGAGGGGTGACTTGCGGGGCTCGGACCAGGTTCTGTTACCCAAAATCCTTTGCAAACCTCAAAATCTGGCTAAAAAAACACATGTTCCTCACATTTCTGTGGCAGAAAGTTCGGGAATCTGAGAGGAGCCACAAATTTCCTTCCGCCCAGCGTTCCCCCAAGTCTCCCGATAAAAATGATACCTCACTTGTGTGGGTAGGCCTAGCGCCCGCGACAGGAAACGCCCCAAAGCGCAACGTGGACACATCCAAATTTTTGGAAGAAAACAGAGGTGTTTTTGCGAAGTGCCTACCTGTAGATTTTGGCCTCTAGCTCAGCCGGCACCTAGGGAAACCTACCAAACCTGTGCATTTCTGAAAACCAGAGACCGAGGGGAATCCAAGGAGGGGTGACTTGCGGGGCTCGGACCAGGTTCTGTTACCCAGAATCCTTTGCAAACCTCAAAATTTAGCTAAAAAAACACATGTTCCTCACATTTCTGTGGCAGAAAGTTCGGGAATCTGAGGGGAGCCACAAATTTCCTTCCACCCAGCGTTCCCCAAAGTCTCCCGATAAAAATGATACCTCACTTGTGTGGGTACGCCTAGCGCCCGCAACAGGAAACGCCCCAAAGCGCAACGTGGACACATCCAAATTTTTGGAAGAAAACAGAGGTGTTTTTTGCGAAGTGCCTACCTGTAGATTTTGGCCTCTAGCTCAGCCGGCACCTAGGGAAACCTACCGAACCTGTGCATTTCTGAAACCTAGAGACCTAGGGGAATCCAAGGAGGGGTGACTTGCGGGGCTCGGACCAAGTTCTGTTACCCAGAAACCTTTGCAAACCTCAGAATTTGGCTAAAAATACACATGTTCCTCACATTTCTGTGGCAGAAAGTTCTGGAATCTGAGAGAAGCCACAAATTTCCTTCCACCCAGCATTCCCCCAATTCTCCCGATAAAAATGATACCTCACTTGTGTGGGTAGGCCTAGCTTCTGCGACAGGAAACACCCCAAAGCGCAATGTGGACACATCCAAATTTTTGGAAGAAAACAGAGGTGTTTTTTGCGAAGTGCCTACCTGTAGATTTTGGCCTCTAGCTCAGGCGGCACTTAGGGAAACCTACCAAACCTGTGCATTTCTGAAAACTAGAGACCTAGGGGAATCCAAGGAGGGGTGACTTGTGGGGCTCGTACCAGGTTCTGTTACCCAGAATCCTTTGCAAACCTCAAAATTTGGCAAAAAAAAACACATGTTCCTCACATTTCTGTGGCAGAAAGTTCTGGAATCTGAGAGGAACCACAAATTTCCTTCCACCCAGCGTTCCCCCAAGTCTCCCGATAAAAATGATACCTCACTTGTGTGGGTAGGCCTAGCGCCCGCGAAAGGAAACGCCCCAAAGCGCAACGTGGACACTTCCACATTTTTGGAAGAAAACAGAGGTGTTTTTTGCGAAGTGCCTACCTGTAGATTTTGGCTTCTAGCTCAGCCAGCACCTAGGGAAACCTACCAAACCTGTGTATTTCCGAAAACTAGAGACCTAGGGGAATCCAAGGAGGGGTGACTTGCGGGGCTCGGACCGGTTCTGTTACCCAGAATCCTTTGCAAACCTCAAAATTTGGCTAAAAAAACACATGTTCCTCACATTTCTGTGGCAGAAAGTTCTGGAATCTGAGAGGAGCCACAAATTTCCTTCCACCCAGCGTTCCCCCAAGTCTCAAGATAAAAATGATACCTCACTTGTGTGGGTAGGCCTAGCGCCCGCGACAGGAAACGCCCCAAAGCGCAACGTGGACACATCCAAATTTTTGGAAGAAAACAGAGGTGTTTTTTGCGAAGTGCCTACCTGTAGATTTTGGCCTCTAGCTCAGCCGGCACCTAGGGAAACCTACAAAACCTGTGCATTTCTGAAACCTAGAGACCTAGGGGAATCCAAGAAGGGGTGACTTGTGGGGCTCGTACCAGGTTCTGTTACCCAGAATCCTTTGCAAACCTCAAAATTTGGCAAAAAAAAACACATGTTCCTCACATTTCTGTGGCAGAAAGTTCTGGAATCTGAGAGGAACCACAAATTTCCTTCCACCCAGCGTTCCCCCAAGTCTCCCGATAAAAATGATACCTCACTTGTGTGGGTAGGCCTAGCGCCCGCGACAGGAAACGCCCCAAAGCGCAATGTGGACACATCCAAATTTTTGGAAGAAAACAGAGGTGTTTTTTGCGAAGTGCCTACCTGTAGATTTTGGCCTCTAGCTCAGGCGACATTTAGGGAAACCTACCAAACCTGTGCATTTCTGAAAACTAGAGACCTAGGGGAATCCAAGGAGGGGTGACTTGTAGGGCTCGGACCAGGTTCTGTTACCCAGAATCCTTTGCAAACCTCAAAATTTGGCAAAAAAAACACATGTTCCTCACATTTCTGTGGCAGAAAGTTCTGGAATCTGAGAGGAACCACAAATTTCCTTCCACCCAGCGTTCCCCCAAGTCTCCCGATAAAAATGATACCTCACTTGTGTGGGTAGGCCTAGCGCCCGCGAAAGGAAACGCCCCAGAGCGCAACGTGGACACATCCAAATTTTTGGAAGAAAACAGAGGTGTTTTTTGCGAAGTGCCTACCTGTAGATTTTGGCCTCTAGCTCAGCCGGCACCTAGGGAAACCTACCAAACCTGTGCATTTCTGAAAACTAGAGACCTAGGGGAATCCAAGGAGGGGTGACTTGCGGGGCTCGGACCAGGTTCTGTTACCCAGAATCCTTTGCAAACCTCAAAATTTGGCTAAAAAACACATGTTCCTCACATTTCTGTGGCAGAAAGTTCTGGAATCTGAGAGGAGCCACAAATTTCCTTCAACCCAGCGTTCCCCCAAGTCTCCTGATAAAAATGATACCTCACTTGTGTGGGTAGGCCTAGCGCCCGCAACAGGAAACGCCCAAAGCGCAACGTGGACACATCCAAATTTTTGGAAGAAAACAGAGGTGTTTTTTGCGAAGTGCCTACCTGTAGATTTTGGTCTCTAGCTCAGCCGGCACCTAGGGAAACCTACCAAACCTGTGCATTTCTGAAAACTAGAGACCTAGGGGAATCCAAGGAGGGGTGACTTGCAGGGCTCGGACCAGGTTCTGTTACCCAGAAACCTTAGCAAACCTCAAAATTTGGCTAAAAAAACACATGTTCCTCACATTTCTGTGGCAGAAAGTTCTGGAATCTGAGAGGAGCCACAAATTTCCTGCCACCCAGCGTTCCCCCAAGTCTCCCGATAAAAATGATACCTCACTTGTGTGGGTAGGCCTAGTGCCCGCGACAGGAAACGCCCCAAAGCGCAACGTGGACACTTCCACATTTTTGGAAGAAAACAGAGGTGTTTTTTGCGAAGTGCCTACCTGTAGATTTTGGCCTCTAGCTCAGCCGGCACCTAGGGAAACCTACCAAACCTGTGCATTTCTGAAAACTAGAGACGTAGGGGAATCCAAGGAGGGGTGACTTGCGGGGCTCGGACCAGGTTCTGTTACCCAAAATCCTTTGCAAACCTCAAAATCTGGCTAAAAAAACACATGTTCCTCACATTTCTGTGGCAGAAAGTTCTGGAATCTGAGAGGAGCCACAAATTTCCTTCCACCCAGCGTTCCCCCAAGTCTCCCGATAAAAATGATACCTCACTTGTGTGGGTAGGCCTAGCGCCCGCGACAGGAATCGCCCCAAAGCGCAACGTGGACACATCCACATTTTTGGAAGAAAACAGATGTGTTTTTTGCAAAGTGCCTACCTGTAGATTTTGGCCTCTAGCTCAGCCGGCACCTAGGGAAACCTACCAAACCTGTGCATTTCTGAAACCTAGAGACCTAGGGGAATCCAAGGAGGGGTGACTTGCGGGGCTCGGACCAAATTCTGTTACCCAGAAACCTTTGCAAACCTCAGAATTTGGCTAAAAATACACATGTTCCTCACATTTCTGTGGCAGAAAGTTCTGGAATCTGAGAGAAGCCACAAATTTCCTTCCACCCAGCATTCCCCCAATTCTCCCGATAAAAATGATACCTCACTTGTGTGGGTAGGCCTAGCTCCCGCGACAGGAAACACCCCAAAGCGCAATGTGGACACATCCAAATTTTTGGAAGAAAACAGAGGTGTTTTTTGCGAAGTGCCTACCTGTAGATTTTGGCCTCTAGCTCAGGCGGCACTTAGGGAAACCTACCAAACCTGTGCATTTCTGAAAACTAGAGACCTAGGGGAATCCAAGGAGGGGTGACTTGTGGGGCTCGTACCAGGTTCTGTTACCCAGAATCCTTTGCAAACCTCAAAATTTGGCAAAAAAAAACACATGTTCCTCACATTTCTGTGGCAGAAAGTTCTGGAATCTGAGAGGAACCACAAATTTCCTTCCACCCAGCGTTCCCCCAAGTCTCCCGATAAAAATGATACCTCACTTGTGTGGGTAGGCCTAGCGCCCGCGAAAGGAAACGCCCCAAAGCGCAACGTGGACACTTCCACATTTTTGGAAGAAAACAGAGGTGTTTTTTGCGAAGTGCCTACCTGTAGATTTTGGCTTCTAGCTCAGCCAGCACCTAGGGAAACCTACCAAACCTGTGTATTTCCGAAAACTAGAGACCTAGGGGAATCCAAGGAGGGGTGACTTGCGGGGCTCGGACCAGGTTCTGTTACCCAGAAACCTTAGCAAACCTCAAAATTTGGCTAAAAAAACACATGTTCCTCACATTTCTGTGGCAGAAAGTTCTGGAATCTGAGAGGAGCCACAAATTTCCTGCCACCCAGCGTTCCCCCAAGTCTCCCGATAAAAATGATACCTCACTTGTGTGGGTAGGCCTAGTGCCCGCGACAGGAAACGCCCCAAAGCGCAACGTGGACACTTCCACATTTTTGGAAGAAAACAGAGGTGTTTTTTGCGAAGTGCCTACCTGTAGATTTTGGCCTCTAGCTCAGCCGGCACCTAGGGAAACCTACCAAACCTGTGCATTTCTGAAAACTAGAGACGTAGGGGAATCCAAGGAGGGGTGACTTGCGGGGCTCGGACCAGGTTCTGTTACCCAAAATCCTTTGCAAACCTCAAAATCTGGCTAAAAAAACACATGTTCCTCACATTTCTGTGGCAGAAAGTTCTGGAATCTGAGAGGAGCCACAAATTTCCTTCCACCCAGCGTTCCCCCAAGTCTCCCGATAAAAATGATACCTCACTTGTGTGGGTAGGCCTAGCGCCCGCGACAGGAATCGCCCCAAAGCGCAACGTGGACACATCCACATTTTTGGAAGAAAACAGATGTGTTTTTTGCAAAGTGCCTACCTGTAGATTTTGGCCTCTAGCTCAGCCGGCACCTAGGGAAACCTACCAAACCTGTGCATTTCTGAAACCTAGAGACCTAGGGGAATCCAAGGAGGGGTGACTTGCGGGGCTCGGACCAAATTCTGTTACCCAGAAACCTTTGCAAACCTCAGAATTTGGCTAAAAATACACATGTTCCTCACATTTCTGTGGCAGAAAGTTCTGGAATCTGAGAGAAGCCACAAATTTCCTTCCACCCAGCATTCCCCCAATTCTCCCGATAAAAATGATACCTCACTTGTGTGGGTAGGCCTAGCTCCCGCGACAGGAAACACCCCAAAGCGCAATGTGGACACATCCAAATTTTTGGAAGAAAACAGAGGTGTTTTTTGCGAAGTGCCTACCTGTAGATTTTGGCCTCTAGCTCAGGCGGCACTTAGGGAAACCTACCAAACCTGTGCATTTCTGAAAACTAGAGACCTAGGGGAATCCAAGGAGGGGTGACTTGTGGGGCTCGTACCAGGTTCTGTTACCCAGAATCCTTTGCAAACCTCAAAATTTGGCAAAAAAAAACACATGTTCCTCACATTTCTGTGGCAGAAAGTTCTGGAATCTGAGAGGAACCACAAATTTCCTTCCACCCAGCGTTCCCCCAAGTCTCCCGATAAAAATGATACCTCACTTGTGTGGGTAGGCCTAGCGCCCGCGAAAGGAAACGCCCCAAAGCGCAACGTGGACACTTCCACATTTTTGGAAGAAAACAGAGGTGTTTTTTGCGAAGTGCCTACCTGTAGATTTTGGCTTCTAGCTCAGCCAGCACCTAGGGAAACCTACCAAACCTGTGCATTTCTGAAACCTAGAGACCTAGGGGAATCCAAGAAGGGGTGACTTGCGGGGCTCGGACCAGATTCTGTTACCCAGAGTCCTTTGCAAACCTCAAAATTTGGCTAAAAAACACATGTTCCTCACATTTCTGTGGCAGAAAGTTCTGGAATCTGAGAGGAGCCACAAATTTCCTTCCACCCAGCGTTCCCCCAAGTCTCCCGATAAAAATGATACCTCACTTGTGTGGGTAGGCCTAGCGCCCGCAACAGGAAACGCCCCAAAGCGCAACGTGGACACATCCAAATTTTTGGAAGAAAACAGTGGTGTTTTTTGCGAAGTGCCTACCTGTAGATTTCGGCCTCTAGCTCAGCCGGCACCAAGGGAAACCTACCAAACCTGTGCATTTCTGAAAACTAGAGACCTAGGGGAATCCAAGGAGGGGTGACTTGCGGGGCTCGGACCAGGTTCTGTTACCCAAAATCCTTTGCAAACCTCAAAATCTGGCTAAAAAAACACATGTTCCTCACATTTCTGTGGCAGAAAGTTCGGGAATCTGAGAGGAGCCACAAATTTCCTTCCGCCCAGCGTTCCCCCAAGTCTCCCGATAAAAATGATACCTCACTTGTGTGGGTAGGCCTAGCGCCCGCGACAGGAAATGCCCCAAAGCGCAACGTGGACACATCCAAATTTTTGGAAGAAAACAGAGGTGTTTTTTGCGAAGTGCCTACCTGTAGATTTTGGTCTCTAGCTCAGCCGGCACCTAGGGAAACCTACCAAACCTGTGCATTTCTGAAAACTAGAGACCTAGGGGAATCCAAGGAGGGGTGACTTGCAGGGCTCGGACCAGGTTCTGTTACCCAGAAACCTTAGCAAACCTCAAAATTTGGCTAAAAAAACACATGTTCCTCACATTTCTGTGGCAGAAAGTTCTGGAATCTGAGAGGAGCCACAAATTTCCTTCCACCCAGCGTTCCCCCAAGTCTCCTGATAAAAATGATACCTCACTTGTGTGGGTAGGCCTAGCTCCCGCGACAGGAAACGACCCAAAGCGCAACGTGGACACATCCCAATTTTTGGAAGAAAACAGAGGTGTTTTTTGCGAAGTGCCTACCTGTAGATTTTGGCCTCTAGCTCAGCAGGCACCCAGGGAAACCTACCAAACCAGTGCATTTCTGAAAACTAGAGACCGAGGGGAATCCAAGGAGGGGTGACTTGCGGGGCTCGGACCAGGTTCTGTTACCCAGAATCCTTTGCAAACCTCAAAATTTGGCTAAAAAAACACATGTTCCTCACATTTCTGTGGCAGAAAGTTCTGGAATCTGAGAGGAGCCACAAATCTCCTTCCACCCAGCGTTCCCCCAAGTCTCCCGATAAAAATGATACCTCACTTGTGTGGTTGGCCTAGCGCCCGCGACAGGAAACGCCCCAAAGCGCAACGTGGACACATCCACATTTTTGGAAGAAAACAGAGGTGTTTTTTGCGAAGTGCCTACCTGTAGATTTTGGCCTCTAGCTCAGCCGGCACCTAGGGAAACCTACCAAACCTGTGCATTTCTGAAACCTAGAGACCTAGGGGAATCCAAGGAGGGGTGACTTGCGGGGCTCGGACCAAGTTCTGTTACCCAGAAACCTTTGCAAACCTCAGAATTTGGCTAAAAAAACACATGTTCCTCACATTTCTGTGGCAGAAAGTTCTGGAATCTGAGAGAAGCCACAAATTTCCTTCCACCCAGCATTCCCCCAAGTCTCCCGATAAAAATGATACCTCACTTGTGTGGGTAGGCCTAGCTCCCGCGACAGGAAACACCCCAAAGCGCAATGTGGACACATCCACATTTTTGGAAGAAAACAGAGGTGTTTTTTGCGAAGTGCCTACCTGTAGATTTTGGCCTCTAGCTCAGGCGGGACTTAGGGAAACCTACCAAACCTGTGCATTTCTGAAAACTAGAGACCTAGGGGAATCCTAGGAGGGGTGACTTGTGGGGCTCGTACCAGGTTCTGTTACCCAGAATCCTTTGCAAACCTCAAAATTTGGCAAAAAAAAACACATGTTCCTCACATTTCTGTGGCAGAAAGTTCTGGAATCTGAGAGGAGCCACAAATTTCCTTCCACCCAGCGTTCCCCCAAGTCTCAAGATAAAAATGATACCTCACTTGTGTGGGTAGGCCTAGCGCCCGCGACAGGAAACGCCCCAAAGCGCAACGTGGACACATCCAAATTTTTGGAAGAAAACAGAGGTGTTTTTTGCGAAGTGCCTACCTGTAGATTTTGGCCTCTAGCTCAGCCGGCACCTAGGGAAACCTACCAAACCTGTGCATTTCTGAAACCTAGAGACCTAGGGGAATCCAAGAAGGGGTGACTTGCGGGGCTCGGACCAGATTCTGTTACCCAGAGTCCTTTGCAAACCTCAAAATTTGGCTAAAAAACACATGTTCCTCACATTTCTGTGGCAGAAAGTTCTGGAATCTGAGAGGAGCCACAAATTTCCTTCCACCCAGCGTTCCCCCAAGTCTCCCGATAAAAATGATACCTCACTTGTGTGGGTAGGCCTAGCGCCCGCGACAGGAAACGCCCCAAAGCGCAACGTGGACACATCCAAATTTTTCGAAGAAAACAGTGGTGTTTTTTGCGAAGTGCCTACCTGTAGATTTCGGCCTCTAGCTCAGCCGGCACCAAGGGAAACCTACCAAACCTGTGCATTTCTGAAAACTAGAGACCTAGGGGAATCCAAGGAGGGGTGACTTGCGGGGCTCGGACCAGGTTCTGTTACCCAAAATCCTTTGCAAACCTCAAAATCTGGCTAAAAAAACACATGTTCCTCACATTTCTGTGGCAGAAAGTTCGGGAATCTGAGAGGAGCCACAAATTTCCTTCCGCCCAGCATTCCCCCAAGTCTCCCGATAAAAATGATACCTCACTTGTGTGGGTAGGCCTAGCGCCCGCGACAGGAAACGCCCCAAAGCGCAACGTGGACACATCCAAATTTTTGGAAGAAAACAGAGGTGTTTTTGCGAAGTGCCTACCTGTAGATTTTGGCCTCTAGCTCAGCCGGCACCTAGGGAAACCTACCAAACCTGTGCATTTCTGAAAACCAGAGACCGAGGGGAATCCAAGGAGGGGTGACTTGCGGGGCTCGGACCAGGTTCTGTTACCCAGAATCCTTTGCAAACCTCAAAATTTAGCTAAAAAAACACATGTTCCTCACATTTCTGTGGCAGAAAGTTCGGGAATCTGAGGGGAGCCACAAATTTCCTTCCACCCAGCGTTCCCCCAAGTCTCCGGATAAAAATGATACCTCACTTGTGTGGGTACGCCTAGCGCCCGCAACAGGAAACGCCCCAAAGCGCAACGTGGACACATCCAAATTTTTGGAAGAAAACAGAGGTGTTTTTTGCGAAGTGCCTACCTGTAGATTTTGGCCTCTAGCTCAGCCAGCATCTAGGGAAACCTACCAAACCTGTGTATTTCTGAAAACTAGAGACCTAGGGGAATCCAACGAGGGGTGACTTGCGGGGCTCGGACCAGGTTCTGTTACCCAGAATCCTTTGCAAACCTCAAAATTTGGCTAAAAAAACACATGTTCCTCACATTTCTGTGGCAGAAAGTTCGGGAATCTGAGAGGAGCCACAAATTTCCTTCCACCCAGCGTTCCCCCAAGTCTCCTGATAAAAATGATACCTCACTTGTGTGGGTAGGCCTAGCTTCCGCGACAGGAAACGACCCAAAGCGCAACGTGGACACATCCAAATTTTTGGAAGAAAACAGAGGTGTTTTTTGCGAAGTGCCTACCTGTAGATTTTGGCCTCTAGCTCAGCAGGCACCAAGGGAAACCTACCAAACCAGTGCATTTCTGAAAACTAGAGACCGAGGGGAATCCAAGGAGGGGTGACTTGCGGGGCTCGGACCAGGTTCTGTTACCCAGAATCCTTTGCAAACCTCAAAATTTGGCTAAAAAAACACATGTTCCTCACATTTCTGTCTCAGAAAGTTCTGGAATCTGAGAGGAGCCACAAATTTCCTTCCACCCAGCGTTCCCCCAAGTCTCCCGATAAAAATGATACCTCACTTGTGTGGGTAGGCCTAGCGCCCGCGACAGGAAACGCCCCAAAGCGCAACGTGGACACATCCACATTTTTGGAAGAAAACAGAGGTGTTTTTTGCGAAGTGCCTACCTGTAGATTTTGGCCTCTAGCTCAGCCGGCACCTAGGGAAACCTACCAAACCTGTGCATTTCTGAAACCTAGAGACCTAGGGGAATCCAAGGAGGGGTGACTTGCGGGGCTCGGACCAAGTTCTGTTACCCAGAAACCTTTGCAAACCTCAGAATTTGGCTAAAAAAACACATGTTCCTCACATTTCTGTGGCAGAAAGTTCTGGAATCTGAGAGAAGCCACAAATTTCCTTCCACCCAGCTTTCCCCCAAGTCTCCCGATAAAAATGATACCTCACTTGTGTGGGTAGGCCTAGCGCCCGCGACAGGAAACACCCCAAAGCGCAATGTGGACACATCCAAATTTTTGGAAGAAAACAGAGGTGTTTTTTGCGAAGTACCTACCTGTAGATTTAGGCCTCTAGCTCAGGCGGCACTTAGGGAAACCTACCATACCTTTGCATTTCTGAAAACTAGAGACCTAGGGGAATCCAAGGAGGGGTGACTTGTGGGGCTCGGACCAGGTTCTGTTACCCAGAATCCTTTGCAAACCTCAATATTTGGCAAAAAAAAACACATGTTCCTCACATTTCTGTGGCAGAAAGTTCTGGAATCTGAGAGGAACCACAAATTTCCTTCCACCCAGCGTTCCCCCAAGTCTCCCGATAAAAATGATACCTCACTTGTGTGGGTAGGCCTAGCGCCCGCGAAAGGAAACGCCCCAAAGCGCAACGTGGACACTTCCACATTTTTGGAAGAAAACAGAGGTGTTTTTTGCGAAGTGCCTACCTGTAGATTTTGGCTTCTAGCTCAGCCAGCACCTAGGGTAACCTACCAAACCTGTGTATTTCTGAAAACTAGAGACCTAGGGTAATCCAAGGAGGGGTGACTTGCGGGGCTCGGACCAGGTTCTGTTACCCAGAATCCTTTGCAAACCTCAAAATTTGGCTAAAAAAACAAATGTTCCTCACATTTCTGTGGCGGAAAGTTCTGGAATCTGAGAGGAGCCACAAATTTCCTTCCACCCAGCGTTCCCCCAAGTCTCAAGATAAAAATGATACCTCACTTCTGTGGGTAGGCCTAGCGCCCGCGACAGGAAACGCCCCAAAGCGCAACGTGGACACATCCAAATTTTTGGAAAAAAACATTGGTGTTTTTTGCGAAGTGCCTACCTGTAGATTTTGGCCTCTAGCTCAGCCGGCACCTAGGGAAACCTACCAAACCTGTGCATTTCTGAAACCTAGAGACCAAGGGGAATCCAAGAAGGGGTGACTTGCGGGGCTCGGACCAGATTCTGTTACCCAGAGTCCTTTGCAAACCTCAAAATTTGGCTAAAAAACACATGTTCCTCACATTTCTGTGGCAGAAAGTTCTGGAATCTGAGAGGAGCCACAAATTTACTTCCACCCAGCGTTCCCCCAAGTCTCCCGATAAAAATGATACCTCACTTGTGTGGGTAGGCCTAGCGCCCGCGACAGGAAACGCCCCAAAGCGCAACGTGGACACATCCAAATTTTTGGAAGAAAACAGAGGTTTTTTTTGCGAAGTGCCTACCTGTAGATTTTGGCTTCTAGCTCAGCCAGCACCTAGGGAAACCTACCAAACCTGTGTATTTCTGAAAACTAGAAACCTAGGGGAATCCAAGGAGGGGTGACTTGCGGGGCTCGGACCAGGTTCTGTTACCCAGAATCCTTTGCAAACCTCAAAATTTGGCTAAAAAAACACATGTTCCTCACATTTCTGTGGCAGAAAGTTCTGGAATCTGAGAGGAGCCACAAATTTCCTTCCACCCAGCGTTCCCCCAAGTCTCCCGATAAAAATGATACGTCACTTGTGTGGGTAGGCCTAGCGCCCGCGACAGGAAACGCCCCAAAGCGCAACGTGGACACATCCACATTTTTGGAAGAAAACAGAGGTGTTTTTTGCGAAGTGCCTACCTGTAGATTTCGGCCTCTAGCTCAGCCGGCACCAAGGGAAACCTACCAAACCTGTGCATTTCTGAAAACTAGAGACCTAGGGGAATCCAAGGAGGGGTGACTTGCGGGGCTCGGACCAGGTTCTGTTACCCAAAATCCTTTGCAAACCTCAAAATCTGGCTAAAAAAACACATGTTCCTCACATTTCTGTGGCAGAAAGTTCGGGAATCTGAGAGGAGCCACAAATTTCCTTCCGCCCAGCGTTCCCCCAAGTCTCCCGATAAAAATGATACCTCACTTGTGTGGGTAGGCCTAGCGCCCGCGACAGGAAACACCCCAAAGCGCAATGTGGACACATCCAAATTTTTGGAAGAAAACAGAGGTGTTTTTTGCGAAGTACCTACCTGTAGATTTAGGCCTCTAGCTCAGGCGGCACTTAGGGAAACCTACCATACCTTTGCATTTCTGAAAACTAGAGACCTAGGGGAATCCAAGGAGGGGTGACTTGTGGGGCTCGGACCAGGTTCTGTTACCCAGAATCCTTTGCAAACCTCAATATTTGGCAAAAAAAAACACATGTTCCTCACATTTCTGTGGCAGAAAGTTCTGGAATCTGAGAGGAACCACAAATTTCCTTCCACCCAGCGTTCCCCCAAGTCTCCCGATAAAAATGATACCTCACTTGTGTGGGTAGGCCTAGCGCCCGCGAAAGGAAACGCCCCAAAGCGCAACGTGGACACTTCCACATTTTTGGAAGAAAACAGAGGTGTTTTTTGCGAAGTGCCTACCTGTAGATTTTGGCTTCTAGCTCAGCCAGCACCTAGGGTAACCTACCAAACCTGTGTATTTCTGAAAACTAGAGACCTAGGGTAATCCAAGGAGGGGTGACTTGCGGGGCTCGGACCAGGTTCTGTTACCCAGAATCCTTTGCAAACCTCAAAATTTGGCTAAAAAAACAAATGTTCCTCACATTTCTGTGGCAGAAAGTTCTGGAATCTGAGAGGAGCCACAAATTTCCTTCCACCCAGCGTTCCCCCAAGTCTCAAGATAAAAATGATACCTCACTTCTGTGGGTAGGCCTAGCGCCCGCGACAGGAAACGCCCCAAAGCGCAACGTGGACACATCCAAATTTTTGGAAAAAAACATTGGTGTTTTTTGCGAAGTGCCTACCTGTAGATTTTGGCCTCTAGCTCAGCCGGCACCTAGGGAAACCTACCAAACCTGTGCATTTCTGAAACCTAGAGACCAAGGGGAATCCAAGAAGGGGTGACTTGCGGGGCTCGGACCAGATTCTGTTACCCAGAGTCCTTTGCAAACCTCAAAATTTGGCTAAAAAACACATGTTCCTCACATTTCTGTGGCAGAAAGTTCTGGAATCTGAGAGGAGCCACAAATTTACTTCCACCCAGCGTTCCCCCAAGTCTCCCGATAAAAATGATACCTCACTTGTGTGGGTAGGCCTAGCGCCCGCGACAGGAAACGCCCCAAAGCGCAACGTGGACACATCCAAATTTTTGGAAGAAAACAGAGGTTTTTTTTGCGAAGTGCCTACCTGTAGATTTTGGCTTCTAGCTCAGCCAGCACCTAGGGAAACCTACCAAACCTGTGTATTTCTGAAAACTAGAAACCTAGGGGAATCCAAGGAGGGGTGACTTGCGGGGCTCGGACCAGGTTCTGTTACCCAGAATCCTTTGCAAACCTCAAAATTTGGCTAAAAAAACACATGTTCCTCACATTTCTGTGGCAGAAAGTTCTGGAATCTGAGAGGAGCCACAAATTTCCTTCCACCCAGCGTTCCCCCAAGTCTCCCGATAAAAATGATACGTCACTTGTGTGGGTAGGCCTAGCGCCCGCGACAGGAAACGCCCCAAAGCGCAACGTGGACACATCCACATTTTTGGAAGAAAACAGAGGTGTTTTTTGCGAAGTGCCTACCTGTAGATTTTGGCCTCTAGCTCAGCCGGCACCTAGGGAAACCTACCAAACCTGTGCATTTCTGATACCTAGAGACCTAGTGGAATCCAAGGAGGGGTGACTTGCGGGGCTCGGACCAAGTTCTGTTACCCAGAAACCTTTGCAAACCTCAGAATTTGGCTAAAAAAACACATGTTCCTCACATTTCTGTGGCAGAAAGTTCTGGAATCGGAGAGGAGCCACAAATTTCCTTCCACCCAGTGTTCCCCCAAGTCTCCCGATAAAAATGATACCTCACTTGTGTGGGTAGGCCTAGCGCCCGCGACAGGAAACGCCCCAAAGCGCAACGTGGACACATCCAAATTTTTGGAAGAAAACAGAGGTGTTTTTTGCGAAGTGCCTACCTGTAGATTTTGGCCTCTAGCTCAGCCGGCACCTAGGGAAACCTACCAAACCTGTGCATTTCTGAAACCTAGAGACCTAGGGGAATCCAAGGAGGGGTGACTTGCAGGGCTCGGACCAGGTTCTGTTACCCAGAATCCTTTGCAAACCTCAAAATTTGGCTAAAAAAACACATGTTCCTCACATTTCTGTGGCAGAAAGTTCTGGAATCTGAGAGGAGCCACAAATTTCCTTCCACCCAGCGTTCCCCCAAGTCTCCCGATAAAAATGATACCTCACTTGTGTGGGTAGGCATAGCGCCCGCGACAGGAAACGCCCCAAAGCGCAACGTGGACACATCCACATTTTTGGAAGAAAACATAGGTGTTTTTTGCGAAGTGCCTACCTGTAGATTTTGGCCTCTAACTCAGCCGGCACCTAGGGAAACCTTCCAAACCTGTGCATTTCTGAAACCTAGAGACCTAGGGGAATCCAAGGAGGGGTGACTTGCGGGGCTCGGACCAAGTTCTGTTACCCAGAAACCTTTGCAAACCTAAGAATTTGGCTAAAAAAACACATGTTCCTCACATTTCTGTGGCAGAAAGTTCTGGAATCTGAGAGGAGCCACAAATTTCCTTCCACCCAGCGTTCCCCCAAGTCTCCCGATAAAAATGATACCTCACTTGTGTGGGTAGGCCTAGCGCCCGCGACAGGAAACGCCCCAAAGCGCAATGTGGACACATCCAAATTTTTGGAAGAAAACAGAGGTGTTTTTTGCGAAGTGCCTACCTGTAGATTTTGGCCTCTAGCTCAGGCGGCACTTAGGGAAACCTACCAAACCTGTGCATTTCTGAAAACTAGAGACCTAGGGGAATCCAAGGAGGGGTGACTTGTGGGGCTCGGACCAGGTTCTGTTACCCAGAATCCTTTGCAAACCTCAAAATTTGGCTAAAAAAAACACATGTTCCTCACATTTCTGTGGCAGAAAGTTCTGGAATCTGAGAGGAGCCACAAATTTCCTTCCACCCAGCGTTCCCCCAAGTCTCAAGATAAAAATGATACCTCACTTGTGTGGGTAGGCCTAGCGCCCGCGACAGGAAACGCCCCAAAGCGCAACATGGACACATCCAAATTTTTGGAAGAAAACAGAGGTGTTTTTTGAGAATTGCCTACCTGTAGATTTTGGCCTCTAGCTCAGCCAGCACCTAGGGAAACCTACCAAACCTGTGTATTTCTGAACATTAGAGACCTAGGGGAATCCAAGGAGGGGTGACTTGCGGGGCTCGGACCAGGTTCTGTTACCCAGAATCCTTTGCAAACCTCAAAATTTGGCTAAAAAAACACATGTTCCTCACATTTCTGTGGCAGAAAGTTCTGGAATCTGAGAGGAGCCACAAATTTCCTTCCACCCACCGTTCCCCCAAGTCTCCCGATAAAAATGATACCTCACTTGTGTGGGTAGGCCTAGCGCCCGCGACACAAAACGCCCCAAAGCGCAACGTGGACACATCCAAATTTTTGGAAGAAAACAGCGGTGTTTTTTGCGAAGTGCCTACCTGTAGATTTTGGCCTCTAGCTCAGCAGGCACCCAGGGAAACCTACCAAACCAGTGCATTTCTGAAAACTAGAGACCGAGGGGAATCCAAGGAGGGGTGACTTGCGGGGCTCGGACCAGGTTCTGTTACCCAGAATCCTTTGCAAACCTCAAAATTTGGCTAAAAAAACACATGTTCCTCACATTTCTGTGGCAGAAAGTTCTGGAATCTGAGAGGAGCCACAAATTTCCTTCCACCCAGCGTTCCCCCAAGTCTCCCGATAAAAATGATACCTCACTTGTGTGGTTGGCCTAGCGCCCGCGACAGGAAACGCCCCAAAGCGCAACGTGGACACATCCACATTTTTGGAAGAAAACAGAGGTGTTTTTTGCGAAGTGCCTACCTGTAGATTTTGGCCTCTAGCTCAGCCGGCACCTAGGGAAACCTACCAAACCTGTGCATTTCTGAAACCTAGAGACCTAGGGGAATCCAACGAGGGGTGACTTGCGGGGCTCGGACCAAGTTCTGTTACCCAGAAACCTTTGCAAACCTCAGAATTTGGCTAAAAAAACAGATGTTCCTCACATTTCTGTGGCAGAAAGTTCTGGAATCTGAGAGAAGCCACAAATTTCCTTCCACCCAGCATTCCCCCAAGTCTCCCGATAAAAATGATACCTCACTTGTGTGGGTAGGCCTAGCTCCCGCGACAGGAAACACCCCAAAGCGCAATGTGGACACATCCAAATTTTTGGAAGAAAACAGAGGTGTTTTTTGCGAAGTGCCTACCTGTAGATTTTGGCCTCTAGCTCAGGCGGCACTTAGGGAAACCTACCAAACCTTTGCATTTCTGAAAACTAGAGACCTAGGGGAATCCTAGGAGGGGTGACTTGTGGGGCTCGTACCAGGTTCTGTTACCCAGAATCCTTTGCAAACCTCATAATTTGGCAAAAAAAAACACATGTTCCTCACATTTCTGTGGCAGAAAGTTCTGGAATCTGAGAGGAACCACAAATTTCCTTCCACCCAGCGTTCCCCCAAGTCTCCCGATAAAAATGATACCTCACTTGTGTGGGTAGGCCTAGCGCCCGCGAAAGGAAACGCCCCAAAGCGCAACGTGGACACTTCCACATTTTTGGAAGAAAACAGAGGTGTTTTTTGCGAAGTGCCTACCTGTAGATTTTGGCTTCTAGCTCAGCCAGCACCTAGGGAAACCTACCAAACCTGTGTATTTCCGAAAACTAGAGACCTAGGGGAATCCAAGGAGGGGTGACTTGCGGGGCTCGGACCAGGTTCTGTTACCCAGAATCCTTTGCAAACCTCAAAATTTGGCTAAAAAAACACATGTTCCTCACATTTCTGTGGCAGAAAGTTCTGGAATCTGAGAGGAGCCACAAATTTCCTTCCACCCAGCGTTCCCCCAAGTCTCAAGATAAAAATGATACCTCACTTGTGTGGGTAGGCCTAGCGCCCGCGACAGGAAACGCCCCAAAGCGCAACGTGGACACATCCAAATTTTTGGAAGAAAACAGAGGTGTTTTTTGCGAAGTGCCTACCTGTAGATTTTGGCCTCTAGCTCAGCCGGCACCTAGGGAAACCTACCAAACCTGTGCATTTCTGAAACCTAGAGACCTAGGGGAATCCAAGAAGGGGTGACTTGCGGGGCTCGGACCAGATTCTGTTACCCAGAGTCCTTTGCAAACCTCAAAATTTGGCTAAAAAACACATGTTCCTCACATTTCTGTGGCAGAAAGTTCGGGAATCTGAGGGGAGCCACAAATTTCCTTCCACCCAGCGTTCCCCCAAGTCTCCCGATAAAAATGATACCTCACTTGTGTGGGTACGCCTAGCGCCCGCAACAGGAAACGCCCCAAAGCGCAACGTGGACACATCCAAATTTTGGGAAGAAAACAGAGGTGTTTTTTGCGAAGTGCCTACCTGTAGATTTTGGCCTCTAGCTCAGCCAGCATCTAGGGAAACCTACCAAACCTGTGTATTTCTGAAAACTAGAGACCTAGGGGAATCCAACGAGGGGTGACTTGCGGGGCTCGGACCAGGTTCTGTTACCCAGAATCCTTTGCAAACCTCAAAATTTGGCTAAAAAAACACATGTTCCTCACATTTCTGTGGCAGAAAGTTCGGGAATCTGAGAGGAGCCACAAATTTCCTTCCACCCAGCGTTCCCCCAAGTCTCCTGATAAAAATGATACCTCACTTGTGTGGGTAGGCCTAGCTCCCGCGACAGGAAACGACCCAAAGCGCAACGTGGACACATCCAAATTTTTGGAAGAAAACAGAGGTGTTTTTTGCGAAGTGCCTACCTGTAGATTTTGGCCTCTAGCTCAGCAGGCACCCAGGGAAACCTACCAAACCAGTGCATTTCTGAAAACTAGAGACCGAGGGGAATCCAAGGAGGCGTGACTTGCGGGGCTCGGACCAGGTTCTGTTACCCAGAATCCTTTGCAAACCTCAAAATTTGGCTAAAAAAACACATGTTCCTCACATTTCTGTGGCAGAAAGTTCTGGAATCTGAGAGGAGCCACAAATTTCCTTCCACCCAGCGTTCCCCCAAGTCTCCCGATAAAAATGATACCTCACTTGTGTGGGTAGGCCTAGCGCCCGCGACAGGAAACGCCCCAAAGCGCAACGTGGACACATCCACATTTTTGGAAGAAAACAGAGGTGTTTTTTGCGAAGTGCCTACCTGTAGATTTTGGCCTCTAGCTCAGCCGGCACCTAGGGAAACCTACCAAACCTGTGCATTTCTGAAACCTAGAGACCTAGGGGAATCCAAGAAGGGGTGACTTGCGGGGCTCGGACCAGATTCTGTTACCCAGAGTCCTTTGCAAACCTCAAAATTTGGCTAAAAAACACATGTTCCTCACATTTCTGTGGCAGAAAGTTCTGGAATCTGAGAGGAGCCACAAATTTACTTCCACCCAGCGTTCCCCCAAGTCTCCCGATAAAAATGATACCTCACTTGTGTGGGTAGGCCTAGCGCCCGCGACAGGAAACGCCCCAAAGCGCAACGTGGACACATCCAAATTTTTGGAAGAAAACAGTGGTGTTTTTTGCGAAGTGCCTACCTGTAGATTTCGGCCTCTAGCTCAGCCGACACCAAGGGAAACCTACCAAACCTGTGCATTTCTGAAAACTAGAGACCTAGGGGAATCCAAGGAGGGGTGACTTGCGGGGCTCGGACCAGGTTCTGTTACCCAAAATCCTTTGCAAACCTCAAAATTTGGCTAAAAAAACACATGTTCCTCACATTTCTGTGGCAGAAAGTTCTGGAATCTGAGAGGAGCCACAAATTTCCTTCCACCCAGCGTTCCCCCAAGTCTCCCGATAAAAATGATACCTCACTTGTGTGGGTAGGCCTAGCGCCCGCGACAGGAAACGCCCCAAAGCGCAACGTGGACACATCCACATTTTTGGAAGAAAACAGAGGTGTTTTTTGCGAAGTGCCTACCTGTAGATTTTGGCCTCTAGCTCAGCCGGCACCTAGGGAAACCTACCAAACCTGTGCATTTCTGAAACCTAGAGACCTAGGGGAATCCAAGGAGGGGTGACTTGCGGGGCTCGGACCAAGTTCTGTTACCCAGAAACCTTTGCAAACCTCAGAATTTGGCTAAAAAAACACATGTTCCTCACATTTCTGTGGCCGAAAGTTCTGGAATCTGAGAGAAGCCACAAATTTCCTTCCACCCAGCTTTCCCCCAAGTCTCCCGATAAAAATGATACCTCACTTGTGTGGGTAGGCCTAGCGCCCGCGACAGGAAACACCCCAAAGCGCAATGTGGACACATCCAAATTTTTGGAAGAAAACAGAGGTGTTTTTTGCGAAGTACCTACCTGTAGATTTTGGCCTCTAGCTCAGGCGGCACTTAGGGAAACCTACCATACCTTTGCATTTCTGAAAACTAGAGACCTAGGGGAATCCAAGGAGGGGTGACTTGTGGGGCTCGGACCAGGTTCTGTTACCCAGAATCCTTTGCAAACCTCAATATTTGGCAAAAAAAAACACATGTTCCTCACATTTCTGTGGCAGAAAGTTCTGGAATCTGAGAGGAACCACAAATTTCCTTCCACCCAGCGTTCCCCCAAGTCTCCCGATAAAAATGATACCTCACTTGTGTGGATAGGCCTAGCGCCCGCGAAAGGAAACGCCCCAAAGCGCAACGTGGACACTTCCACATTTTTGGAAGAAAACAGAGGTGTTTTTTGCGAAGTGCCTACCTGTAGATTTTGGCTTCTAGCTCAGCCAGCACCTAGGGTAACCTACCAAACCTGTGTATTTCTGAAAACTAGAGACCTAGGGGAATCCAAGGAGGGGTGACTTGCGGGGCTCGGACCAGGTTCTGTTACCCAGAATCCTTTGCAAACCTCAAAATTTGGCTAAAAAAACAAATGTTCCTCACATTTCTGTGGCAGAAAGTTCTGGAATCTGAGAGGAGCCACAAATTTCCTTCCACCCAGCGTTCCCCCAAGTCTCCCGATAAAAATGATACCTCACTTGTGTGGGTAGGCCTAGCGCCCGCGACAGGAAACACCCCAAAGCGCAACGTGGACACATCCTAATTTTTGGAAGAAAACAGAGGTGTTTTTTGCGAAGTGCCTACCTGTAGATTTTGGCCTCTAGCTCAGCCGGCACCTAGGGAAACCTACCAAACCTGTGCATTTCTGAAACCTAGAGACCTAGGGGAATCCAAGAAGGGGTGACTTGCGGGGCTCGGACCAGATTCTGTTACCCAGAGTCCTTTGCAAACCTCAAAATTTGGCTAAAAAACACATGTTCCTCACATTTCTGTGGCAGAAAGTTCTGGAATCTGAGAGGAGCCACAAATTTACTTCCACCCAGCGTTCCCCCAAGTCTCCCGATAAAAATGATACCTCACTTGTGTGGGTAGGCCTAGCGCCCGCGACAGGAAACGCCCCAAAGCGCAACGTGGACACATCCAAATTTTTGGAAGAAAACAGAGGTGTTTTTTGCGAAGTGCCTACCTGTAGATTTTGGCTTCTAGCTCAGCCAGCACCTAGGGAAACCTACCAAACCTGTGTATTTCTGAAAACTAGAAACCTAGGCGAATCCAAGGAGGGGTGACTTGCGGGGCTCGGACCAGGTTCTGTTACCCAGAATCCTTTGCAAACCTCAAAATTTGGCTAAAAAAACACATGTTCCTCACATTTCTGTGGCAGAAAGTTCTGGAATCTGAGAGGAGCCACAAATTTCCTTCCACCCAGCGTTCCCCCAAGTCTCCCGATAAAAATGATACCTCACTTGTGTGGGTAGGCCTAGCGCCCGCGACAGGAAACGCCCCAAAGCGCAACGTGGACACATCCACATTTTTGGAAGAAAACAGAGGTGTTTTTTGCGAAGTGCCTACCTGTAGATTTTGGCCTCTAGCTCAGCCGGCACCTAGGGAAACCTACCAAACCTGTGCATTTCTGATACCTAGAGACCTAGGGGAATCCAAGGAGGGGTGACTTGCGGGGCTCGGACCAAGTTCTGTTACCCAGAAACCTTTGCAAACCTCAGAATTTGGCTAAAAAAACACATGTTCCTCACATTTCTGTGGCAGAAAGTTCTGGAATCGGAGAGGAGCCACAAATTTCCTTCCACCCAGCGTTCCCCCAAGTCTCCCGATAAAAATGATACCTCACTTGTGTGGGTAGGCCTAGCGCCCGCGACAGGAAACGCCCCAAAGCGCAATGTGGACACATCCAAATTTTTGGAAGAAAACAGAGGTGTTTTTTGCGAAGTGCCTACCTGTAGATTTTGGCCTCTAGCTCAGGCGGCACTTAGGGAAACCTACCAAACCTGTGCATTTCTGAAAACTAGAGACCTAGGGGAATCCAAGGAGGGGTGACTTGTGGGGCTCGGACCAAGTTCTATTACCCAGGATCCTTTGCAAACCTCAAAATTTGGCCAAAAAAAACACATGTTCCTCACATTTCTGTGGCAGAAAGTTCTGGAATCTGAGAGGAACCACAAATTTCCTTCCACCCAGCGTTCCCCCAAGTCTCCCAATAAAAATGATACCTCACTTGTGTGGGTAGGCCTAGCGCCCGCGAAAGGAAACGCCCCAAAGCGCAACGTGGACACTTCCACATTTTTGGAAGAAAACAGAGGTGTTTTTTGCGAAGTGCCTACCTGTAGATTTTGGCCTCTAGCTCAGCCGACACCTAGGGAAACCTTCCAAACCTGTGCATTTCTGAAACCTAGAGACCTAGGGGAATCCAAGGAGGGGTGACTTGCGGGGCTCGGACCAAGTTCTGTTACCCAGAAACCTTTGCAAACCTAAGAATTTGGCTAAAAAAACACATGTTCCTCACATTTCTGTGGCAGAAAGTTCTGGAATCTGAGAGGAGCCACAAATTTCCTTCCACCCAGCGTTCCCCCAAGTCTCCCGATAAAAATGATACCTCACTTGTGTGGGTAGGCCTAGCGCCCGCGACAGGAAACGCCCCAAAGCGCAATGTGGACACATCCAAATTTTTGGAAGAAAACAGAGGTGTTTTTTGCGAAGTGCCTACCTGTAGATTTTGGCCTCTAGCTCAGGCGGCACTTAGGGAAACCTACCAAACCTGTGCATTTCCGAAAACTAGAGACCTAGGGGAATCCAAGGAGGGGTGACTTGTGGGGCTCGGACCAGGTTCTGTTACCCAGAATCCTTTGCAAACCTCAAAATTTGGCAAAAAAAAACACATGTTCCTCACATTTCTGTGGCAGAAAGTTCTGGAATCTGAGAGGAACCACAAATTTCCTTTCACCCAGTGTTCCCCCAAGTCTCCCGATAAAAATGATACCTCACTTGTGTGGGTAGGCCTAGCGCCCGCGAAAGGAAACGCCCCATAGCGCAACGTGGACACTTCCACATTTTTGGAAGAAAACAGAGGTGTTTTTTGCGAAGTGCCTACCTGTAGATTTTGGCCTCTAGCTCAGCCAGCACCTAGGGAAACCTACCAAACCTGTGTATTTCTGAAAACTATAGACCTAGGGGAATCCAAGGAGGGGTGACTTGCGGGGCTCGGACCAGGTTCTGTTACCCAGAATCCTTTGCAAACCTCAAAATTTGGCTAAAAAAACACATGTTCCTCACATTTCTGTGGCAGAAAGTTCTGGAATCTGAGAGGAGCCACAAATTTCCTTTCACCCAGCGTTCCCCCAAGTCTCAAGATAAAAATGATACCTCACTTGTGTGGGTAGGCCTAGCGCCCGCGACAGGAAACGCCCCAAAGCGCAACATGGACACATCCAAATTTTTGGAAGAAAACAGAGGTGTTTTTTGAGAATTGCCTACCTGTAGATTTTGGCCTCTAGCTCAGCCAGCACCTAGGGAAACCTACCAAACCTGTGTATTTCTGAACATTAGAGACCTAGGGGAATCCAAGGAGGGGTGACTTGCGGGGCTCGGACCAGGTTCTGTTACCCAGAATCCTTTGCAAACCTCAAAATTTGGCTAAAAAAACACATGTTCCTCACATTTCTGTGGCAGAAAGTTCTGGAATCTGAGAGGAGCCACAAATTTCCTTCCACCCAGCGTTCCCCCAAGTCTCCCGATAAAAATGATACCTCACTTGTGTGGGTAGGCCTAGCGCCCGCGAAAGGAAACGCCCCAAAGCGCAACGTGGACACATCCACATTTTTGGAAGAAAACAGAGGTGTTTTTTGCGAAGTGCCTACCTGTAGATTTTGGCCTCTAGCTCAGCCAGCACCTAGGGAAACCTACCAAACCTGTGTATTTCTGAAAACTAGAGACCTAGGGGAATCCAAGGAGGGGTGACTTGCGGGGCTCGGACCAGGTTCTGTTACCCAGAATCCTTTGCAAACCTCAAAATTTGGCTAAAAAAACACATGTTCCTCACATTTCTGTGGCAGAAAGTTCGGGAATCTGAGAGGAGCCACAAATTTCCTTCCACCCAGCGTTCCCCCAAGTCTCAAGATAAAAATGATACCTCACTTGTGTGGGTATGCCTAGCGCCCGCGACAGGAAACGCCCCAAAGCGCAACGTGGACACATCCAAATTTTTGGAAGAAAACAGAGGTGTTTTTTGCGAAGTGCCTACCTGTAGATTTTGGCCTCTAGCTCAGCCGGCACCTAGGGAAACCTACCAAACCTGTGCATTTCTGAAACCTGGAGACCTAGGGGAATCCAAGGAGGGGTGACTTGCGGGGCTCGGACCAGGTTCTGTTACCCAGAATCCTTTGCAAACCTCAAAATTTGGCTAAAAAAACACATGTTCCTCACATTTCTGTGGCAGAAAGTTCTGGAATCTGAGAGGAGCCACAAATTTCCTTCCACCCAGCGTTCCCCTAAGTCTCCCGATAAAAATGATACCTCACTTGTGTGGGTAGGCCTAGCGCCCGCGACAGGAAACGCCCCAAAGCGCAACGTGGACACATCCACATTTTTGGAAGAAAACAGAGGTGTTTTTTGCGAAGTGCCTACCTGTAGATTTTGGCCTCTAGCTCAGCCACCACCTAGGGAAACCTACCAAACCTGTGCATTTCTGAAAACTAGAGACGTAGGGGAATCCAAGGAGGGGTGACTTGCGGGGCTCGGACCAGGTTCTGTTACCCAAAATCCTTTGCAAACGTCAAAATCTGGCTAAAAAAACACATGTTCCTCACATTTCTGTGGCAGAAAGTTCAGGAATCTGAGAGGAGCCACAAATTTCCTTCCACCCAGCGTTCCCCCAAGTCTCCTGATAAAAATTATACCTCACTTGTGTGGGTAGGCCTAGCTCCCGCGACAGGAAACGACTCAAAGCGCAACGTGGACACATCCAAATTTTTGGAAGAAAACAGAGGTGTTTTTTGCGAAGTGCCTACCTGTAGATTTTGGCCTCTAGCTCAGCCGGCACCTAGGGAAACCTACCAAACCTGTGCATTTCTGAAACCTAGAGACCTAGGGGAATCCAAGGAGGGGTGACTTGCGGGGCTCGGACCAGGTTCTGTTACCCAGAATCCTTTGCAAACCTCAAAATTTGGCTAAAAAAACACATGTTCCTCACATTTCTGTGGCAGAAAGTTATGGAATCTGAGAGGAGCCACAAATTTCCTTCCACCCAGCGTTCTCCGAAGTCTCCCGATAAAAATGATACCTCACTTGTGTGGGTAGGCCTAGCGCCCGCAACAGGAAACGACTCAAAGCGCAACGTGGACACATCCAAATTTTTGGAAGAAAACAGAGGTGTTTTTTGCGAAGTGCCTACCTGTAGATTTTGGCCTCTAGCTCAGCCACCACCTAGGGAAACCTACCAAACCTGTGCATTTCTGAAAACTAGAGACGTAGGGGAATCCAAGGAGGGGTGACTTGCGGGGCTCGGACCAGGTTCTGTTACCCAGAATCCTTTGCAAACCTCAAAATTTGGCTAAAAAAACACATGTTCCTCACATTTCTGTGGCAGAAAGTTATGGAATCTGAGAGGAGCCACAAATTTCCTTCCACCCAGCGTTCTCCGAAGTCTCCCGATAAAAATGATACCTCACTTGTGTGGGTAGGCCTAGCGCCCGCAACAGGAAACGCCCCAAAGCGCAACGTGGACACATCCACATTTTTGGAAGAAAACAGAGGTGTTTTTTGCGAAGTGCCTACCTGTAGATTTTGGCCTCTAGCTCAGCCGGCACCTAGGGAAACCTACCAAACCTGTGCATTTCTGAAACCTAGAGACCTAGGGGAATCCAAGGAGGGGTGACTTGCGGGGCTCGGACGAAGTTCTGTTACCCAGAAACCTTTGCAAACCTCAGAATTTGGCTAAAAAAACACATGTTCCTCACATTTCTGTGGCAGAAAGTTCTGGAATCTGAGAGGAGCCACAAATTTCCTTTCACAAAGCATTCCCCCAAGTCTCCCGATAAAAATGATACCTCACTTGTGTGGGTAGGCCTAGCGCCCGCGACAGGAAACACCCCAAAGCGCAATGTGGACACATCCAAATTTTTGGAAGAAAACAGGTGTTTTTTGCGAAGTGCCTACGTGTAGATTTTGGCCTCTAGCTCAGGCGGCACTTAGGGAAACCTACCAAACCTGTGCATTTCTGAAAACTAGAGATCTAGGGGAATCCAAGGAGGGGTGACTTGTGGGGCTCGGACCAGGTTCTGTTACCCAGAATCCTTTGCAAACCTCAAAATTTGGCAAAAAAAAACACATGTTCCTCACATTTCTGTGGCAGAAAGTTCTGGAATCTGAGAGGAACCACAAATTTCCTTCCACCCAGCGTTCCCCCAAGTCTCCCGATAAAAATGATACCTCACTTGTGTGGTTAGGCCTAGCGCCCGCGAAAGGAAACGCCCCAAAGCGCAACGTGGACACTTCCACATTTTTGGAAGAAAACAGAGGTGTTTTTTGCGAAGTGCCTACCTGTAGATTTTGGCCTCTAGCTCAGCCGGCACCTAGGGAAACCTACCAAACCTGTGCATTTCTGAAACCTAGAGACCTAGGGGAATCCAAGGAGGGGTGACTTGCGGGGCTCGGACGAAGTTCTGTTACCCAGAAACCTTTGCAAACCTCAGAATTTGGCTAAAAAAACACATGTTCCTCACATTTCTGTGGCAGAAAGTTCTGGAATCTGAGAGGAGCCACAAATTTCCTTTCACAAAGCATTCCCCCAAGTCTCCCGATAAAAATGATACCTCACTTGTGTGGGTAGGCCTAGCGCCCGCGACAGGAAACACCCCAAAGCGCAATGTGGACACATCCAAATTTTTGGAAGAAAACAGAGGTGTTTTTTGCGAAGTGCCTACCTGTAGATTTTGGCCTCTAGCTCAGGCGGCACTTAGGGAAACCTACCAAACCTGTGCATTTCTGAAAACTAGAGATCTAGGGGAATCCAAGGAGGGGTGACTTGTGGGGCTCGGACCAGGTTCTGTTACCCAGAATCCTTTGCAAACCTCAAAATTTGGCAAAAAAAAACACATGTTCCTCACATTTCTGTGGCAGAAAGTTCTGGAATCTGAGAGGAACCACAAATTTCCTTCCACCCAGCGTTCCCCCAAGTCTCCCGATAAAAATGATACCTCACTTGTGTGGTTAGGCCTAGCGCCCGCGAAAGGAAACGCCCCAAAGCGCAACGTGGACACTTCCACATTTTTGGAAGAAAACAGAGGTGTTTTTTGCGAAGTGCCTACCTGTAGATTTTGGCCTCTAGCTCAGCCAGCACCTAGGGAAACCTACCAAACCTGTGTATTTCTGAAAACTAGAGACCTAGGGGAATCCAAGGAGGGGTGACTTGCGGGGCTCGGACTAGGTTCTGTTACCCAGAATCCTTTGCAATCCTCAAAATTTGGCTAAAAAAACACATGTTCCTCACGTTTCTGTGGCAGAAAGTTCTGGAATCTGAGAGGAGCCACAAATTTCCTTCCACCCAGCGTTCCCCCAAGTCTCAAGATAAAAATGATACCTCACTTGAGTGGGTAGGCCTAGCGCCCGCGACAGGAAACGCCCCAAAGCGCAACGTGGACACATCCAAATTTTTGGAAGAAAACAGTGGTGTTTTTTGCGAAGTGCCTACCTGTAGATTTCGGCCTCTAGCGCAGCCGGCACCAAGGGAAACCTACCAAACCTGTGCATTTCTGAAAACTAGAGACCTAGGGGAATCCAAGGAGGGGTGACTTGCGGGGCTCGGACCATGTTCTGTTACCCAAAATCCTTTGCAAACCTCAAAATCTGGCTAAAAAAACACATGTTCCTCACATTTCTGTGGCAGAAAGTTCGGGAATCTGAGAGGAGCCACAAATTTCCTTCCACCCAGCGTTCCCCCAAGTCTCCCGATAAAAATGATACCTCACTTGTGTGGGTAGGCCTAGCGCCCGCGACAGGAAACGCCCCAAAGCACAACGTGGACACATCCAAATTTTTGGAAGAAAACAGAGGTGTTTTTTGCGAAGTGCCTACCTGTAGATTTTGGCCTCTAGCTCAGCCAGCACCTAGGGAAACCTACCAAACCTGTGTATTTCTGAAAACTAGAGACCTAGGGGAATCCAAGGAGGGGTGACTTGCGGGGCTCGGACCAGGTTCTGTTACCCAGAATCCTTTGCAAACCTCAAAATTGGGCTAAAAAAACACATGTTCCTCACATTTCTGTGGCAGAAAGTTCTGGAATCTGAGAGGAGCCACAAATTTCCTTCCACCCAGCGTTCCCCCAAGTCTCAAGATAAAAATGATACCTCACTTGTGTGGGTAGGCCTAGCGCCCGCGACAGGAAACGCCCCAAAGCGCAACATGGACACATCCAAATTTTTGGAAGAAAACAGAGGTGTTTTTTGAGAATTGCCTACCTGTAGATTTTGGCCTCTAGCTCAGCCAGCACCTAGAGAAACCTACCAAACCTGTGTATTTCTGAACATTAGAGACCTAGGGGAATCCAAGGAGGGGTGACTTGCGGGGCTCGGACCAGGTTCTGTTACCCAGAATCCTTTGCAAACCTCAAAATTTGGCTAAAAAAACACATGTTCCTCACATTTCTGTGGCAGAAAGTTCTGGAATCTGAGAGGAGCCACAAATTTCCTTCCACCCAGCGTTCCCCCAAGTCTCAAGATAAAAATGATACCTCACTTGAGTGGGTAGGCCTAGCGTCCGCGACAGGAATCGCCCCAAAGCGCAACGTGGACACATCCACATTTTTGGAAGAAAACAGATGTGTTTTTTGCAAAGTGCCTACCTGTAGATTTTGGCTTCTAGCTCAGCCAGCACCTAGGGAAACCTACCAAACCTGTGTATTTCTGAAAACTAGAAACCTAGGCGAATCCAAGGAGGGGTGACTTGCGGGGCTCGGACCAGGTTCTGTTACCCAGAATCCTTTGCAAACCTCAAAATTTGGCTAAAAAAACACATGTTCCTCACATTTCTGTGGCAGAAAGTTCTGGAATCTGAGAGGAGCCACAAATTTCCTTCCACCCAGCGTTCCCCCAAGTCTCCCGATAAAAATGATACCTCACTTGTGTGGGTAGGCCTAGCGCCCGCGACAGGAAACGCCCCAAAGCGCAACGTGGACACATCCACATTTTTGGAAGAAAACAGAGGTGTTTTTTGCGAAGTGCCTACCTGTAGATTTTGGCCTCTAGCTCAGCCGGCACCTAGGGAAACCTACCAAACCTGTGCATTTCTGATACCTAGAGACCTAGGGGAATCCAAGGAGGGGTGACTTGCGGGGCTCGGACCAAGTTCTGTTACCCAGAAACCTTTGCAAACCTCAGAATTTGGCTAAAAAAACACATGTTCCTCACATTTCTGTGGCAGAAAGTTCTGGAATCGGAGAGGAGCCACAAATTTCCTTCCACCCAGCGTTCCCCCAAGTCTCCCGATAAAAATGATACCTCACTTGTGTGGGTAGGCCTAGCGCCCGCGACAGGAAACGCCCCAAAGCGCAATGTGGACACATCCAAATTTTTGGAAGAAAACAGAGGTGTTTTTTGCGAAGTGCCTACCTGTAGATTTTGGCCTCTAGCTCAGGCGGCACTTAGGGAAACCTACCAAACCTGTGCATTTCTGAAAACTAGAGACCTAGGGGAATCCAAGGAGGGGTGACTTGTGGGGCTCGGACCAAGTTCTATTACCCAGGATCCTTTGCAAACCTCAAAATTTGGCCAAAAAAAACACATGTTCCTCACATTTCTGTGGCAGAAAGTTCTGGAATCTGAGAGGAACCACAAATTTCCTTCCACCCAGCGTTCCCCCAAGTCTCCCAATAAAAATGATACCTCACTTGTGTGGGTAGGCCTAGCGCCCGCGAAAGGAAACGCCCCAAAGCGCAACGTGGACACTTCCACATTTTTGGAAGAAAACAGAGGTGTTTTTTGCGAAGTGCCTACCTGTAGATTTTGGCCTCTAGCTCAGCCGACACCTAGGGAAACCTTCCAAACCTGTGCATTTCTGAAACCTAGAGACCTAGGGGAATCCAAGGAGGGGTGACTTGCGGGGCTCGGACCAAGTTCTGTTACCCAGAAACCTTTGCAAACCTAAGAATTTGGCTAAAAAAACACATGTTCCTCACATTTCTGTGGCAGAAAGTTCTGGAATCTGAGAGGAGCCACAAATTTCCTTCCACCCAGCGTTCCCCCAAGTCTCCCGATAAAAATGATACCTCACTTGTGTGGGTAGGCCTAGCGCCCGCGACAGGAAACGCCCCAAAGCGCAATGTGGACACATCCAAATTTTTGGAAGAAAACAGAGGTGTTTTTTGCGAAGTGCCTACCTGTAGATTTTGGCCTCTAGCTCAGGCGGCACTTAGGGAAACCTACCAAACCTGTGCATTTCCGAAAACTAGAGACCTAGGGGAATCCAAGGAGGGGTGACTTGTGGGGCTCGGACCAGGTTCTGTTACCCAGAATCCTTTGCAAACCTCAAAATTTGGCAAAAAAAAACACATGTTCCTCACATTTCTGTGGCAGAAAGTTCTGGAATCTGAGAGGAACCACAAATTTCCTTTCACCCAGTGTTCCCCCAAGTCTCCCGATAAAAATGATACCTCACTTGTGTGGGTAGGCCTAGCGCCCGCGAAAGGAAACGCCCCATAGCGCAACGTGGACACTTCCACATTTTTGGAAGAAAACAGAGGTGTTTTTTGCGAAGTGCCTACCTGTAGATTTTGGCCTCTAGCTCAGCCAGCACCTAGGGAAACCTACCAAACCTGTGTATTTCTGAAAACTATAGACCTAGGGGAATCCAAGGAGGGGTGACTTGCGGGGCTCGGACCAGGTTCTGTTACCCAGAATCCTTTGCAAACCTCAAAATTTGGCTAAAAAAACACATGTTCCTCACATTTCTGTGGCAGAAAGTTCTGGAATCTGAGAGGAGCCACAAATTTCCTTTCACCCAGCGTTCCCCCAAGTCTCAAGATAAAAATGATACCTCACTTGTGTGGGTAGGCCTAGCGCCCGCGACAGGAAACGCCCCAAAGCGCAACATGGACACATCCAAATTTTTGGAAGAAAACAGAGGTGTTTTTTGAGAATTGCCTACCTGTAGATTTTGGCCTCTAGCTCAGCCAGCACCTAGGGAAACCTACCAAACCTGTGTATTTCTGAACATTAGAGACCTAGGGGAATCCAAGGAGGGGTGACTTGCGGGGCTCGGACCAGGTTCTGTTACCCAGAATCCTTTGCAAACCTCAAAATTTGGCTAAAAAAACACATGTTCCTCACATTTCTGTGGCAGAAAGTTCTGGAATCTGAGAGGAGCCACAAATTTCCTTCCACCCAGCGTTCCCCCAAGTCTCCCGATAAAAATGATACCTCACTTGTGTGGGTAGGCCTAGCGCCCGCGAAAGGAAACGCCCCAAAGCGCAACGTGGACACATCCACATTTTTGGAAGAAAACAGAGGTGTTTTTTGCGAAGTGCCTACCTGTAGATTTTGGCCTCTAGCTCAGCCAGCACCTAGGGAAACCTACCAAACCTGTGTATTTCTGAAAACTAGAGACCTAGGGGAATCCAAGGAGGGGTGACTTGCGGGGCTCGGACCAGGTTCTGTTACCCAGAATCCTTTGCAAACCTCAAAATTTGGCTAAAAAAACACATGTTCCTCACATTTCTGTGGCAGAAAGTTCGGGAATCTGAGAGGAGCCACAAATTTCCTTCCACCCAGCGTTCCCCCAAGTCTCAAGATAAAAATGATACCTCACTTGTGTGGGTATGCCTAGCGCCCGCGACAGGAAACGCCCCAAAGCGCAACGTGGACACATCCAAATTTTTGGAAGAAAACAGAGGTGTTTTTTGCGAAGTGCCTACCTGTAGATTTTGGCCTCTAGCTCAGCCGGCACCTAGGGAAACCTACCAAACCTGTGCATTTCTGAAACCTGGAGACCTAGGGGAATCCAAGGAGGGGTGACTTGCGGGGCTCGGACCAGGTTCTGTTACCCAGAATCCTTTGCAAACCTCAAAATTTGGCTAAAAAAACACATGTTCCTCACATTTCTGTGGCAGAAAGTTCTGGAATCTGAGAGGAGCCACAAATTTCCTTCCACCCAGCGTTCCCCTAAGTCTCCCGATAAAAATGATACCTCACTTGTGTGGGTAGGCCTAGCGCCCGCGACAGGAAACGCCCCAAAGCGCAACGTGGACACATCCACATTTTTGGAAGAAAACAGAGGTGTTTTTTGCGAAGTGCCTACCTGTAGATTTTGGCCTCTAGCTCAGCCACCACCTAGGGAAACCTACCAAACCTGTGCATTTCTGAAAACTAGAGACGTAGGGGAATCCAAGGAGGGGTGACTTGCGGGGCTCGGACCAGGTTCTGTTACCCAAAATCCTTTGCAAACGTCAAAATCTGGCTAAAAAAACACATGTTCCTCACATTTCTGTGGCAGAAAGTTCAGGAATCTGAGAGGAGCCACAAATTTCCTTCCACCCAGCGTTCCCCCAAGTCTCCTGATAAAAATTATACCTCACTTGTGTGGGTAGGCCTAGCTCCCGCGACAGGAAACGACTCAAAGCGCAACGTGGACACATCCAAATTTTTGGAAGAAAACAGAGGTATTTTTTGCGAAGTGCCTACCTGTAGATTTTGGCCTCTAGCTCAGCAGGCACCCAGGGAAACCTACCAAACCAGTGCATTTCTGAAAACTAGAGACCTAGGGGAATCCAAGGAGGGGTGACTTGCGGGGCTCGGACCAGGTTCTGTTACCCAGAATCCTTTGCAAACCTCAAAATTTGGCTAAAAAAACACATGTTCCTCACATTTCTGTGGCAGAAAGTTATGGAATCTGAGAGGAGCCACAAATTTCCTTCCACCCAGCGTTCTCCGAAGTCTCCCGATAAAAATGATACCTCACTTGTGTGGGTAGGCCTAGCGCCCGCAACAGGAAACGCCCCAAAGCGCAACGTGGACACATCCACATTTTTGGAAGAAAACAGAGGTGTTTTTTGCGAAGTGCCTACCTGTAGATTTTGGCCTCTAGCTCAGCCGGCACCTAGGGAAACCTACCAAACCTGTGCATTTCTGAAACCTAGAGACCTAGGGGAATCCAAGGAGGGGTGACTTGCGGGGCTCGGACGAAGTTCTGTTACCCAGAAACCTTTGCAAACCTCAGAATTTGGCTAAAAAAACACATGTTCCTCACATTTCTGTGGCAGAAAGTTCTGGAATCTGAGAGGAGCCACAAATTTCCTTTCACAAAGCATTCCCCCAAGTCTCCCGATAAAAATGATACCTCACTTGTGTGGGTAGGCCTAGCGCCCGCGACAGGAAACACCCCAAAGCGCAATGTGGACACATCCAAATTTTTGGAAGAAAACAGGTGTTTTTTGCGAAGTGCCTACGTGTAGATTTTGGCCTCTAGCTCAGGCGGCACTTAGGGAAACCTACCAAACCTGTGCATTTCTGAAAACTAGAGATCTAGGGGAATCCAAGGAGGGGTGACTTGTGGGGCTCGGACCAGGTTCTGTTACCCAGAATCCTTTGCAAACCTCAAAATTTGGCAAAAAAAAACACATGTTCCTCACATTTCTGTGGCAGAAAGTTCTGGAATCTGAGAGGAACCACAAATTTCCTTCCACCCAGCGTTCCCCCAAGTCTCCCGATAAAAATGATACCTCACTTGTGTGGTTAGGCCTAGCGCCCGCGAAAGGAAACGCCCCAAAGCGCAACGTGGACACTTCCACATTTTTGGAAGAAAACAGAGGTGTTTTTTGCGAAGTGCCTACCTGTAGATTTTGGCCTCTAGCTCAGCCGGCACCTAGGGAAACCTACCAAACCTGTGCATTTCTGAAACCTAGAGACCTAGGGGAATCCAAGGAGGGGTGACTTGCGGGGCTCGGACGAAGTTCTGTTACCCAGAAACCTTTGCAAACCTCAGAATTTGGCTAAAAAAACACATGTTCCTCACATTTCTGTGGCAGAAAGTTCTGGAATCTGAGAGGAGCCACAAATTTCCTTTCACAAAGCATTCCCCCAAGTCTCCCGATAAAAATGATACCTCACTTGTGTGGGTAGGCCTAGCGCCCGCGACAGGAAACACCCCAAAGCGCAATGTGGACACATCCAAATTTTTGGAAGAAAACAGAGGTGTTTTTTGCGAAGTGCCTACCTGTAGATTTTGGCCTCTAGCTCAGGCGGCACTTAGGGAAACCTACCAAACCTGTGCATTTCTGAAAACTAGAGATCTAGGGGAATCCAAGGAGGGGTGACTTGTGGGGCTCGGACCAGGTTCTGTTACCCAGAATCCTTTGCAAACCTCAAAATTTGGCAAAAAAAAACACATGTTCCTCACATTTCTGTGGCAGAAAGTTCTGGAATCTGAGAGGAACCACAAATTTCCTTCCACCCAGCGTTCCCCCAAGTCTCCCGATAAAAATGATACCTCACTTGTGTGGTTAGGCCTAGCGCCCGCGAAAGGAAACGCCCCAAAGCGCAACGTGGACACTTCCACATTTTTGGAAGAAAACAGAGGTGTTTTTTGCGAAGTGCCTACCTGTAGATTTTGGCCTCTAGCTCAGCCAGCACCTAGGGAAACCTACCAAACCTGTGTATTTCTGAAAACTAGAGACCTAGGGGAATCCAAGGAGGGGTGACTTGCGGGGCTCGGACTAGGTTCTGTTACCCAGAATCCTTTGCAATCCTCAAAATTTGGCTAAAAAAACACATGTTCCTCACGTTTCTGTGGCAGAAAGTTCTGGAATCTGAGAGGAGCCACAAATTTCCTTCCACCCAGCGTTCCCCCAAGTCTCAAGATAAAAATGATACCTCACTTGAGTGGGTAGGCCTAGCGCCCGCGACAGGAAACGCCCCAAAGCGCAACGTGGACACATCCAAATTTTTGGAAGAAAACAGTGGTGTTTTTTGCGAAGTGCCTACCTGTAGATTTCGGCCTCTAGCGCAGCCGGCACCAAGGGAAACCTACCAAACCTGTGCATTTCTGAAAACTAGAGACCTAGGGGAATCCAAGGAGGGGTGACTTGCGGGGCTCGGACCATGTTCTGTTACCCAAAATCCTTTGCAAACCTCAAAATCTGGCTAAAAAAACACATGTTCCTCACATTTCTGTGGCAGAAAGTTCGGGAATCTGAGAGGAGCCACAAATTTCCTTCCACCCAGCGTTCCCCCAAGTCTCCCGATAAAAATGATACCTCACTTGTGTGGGTAGGCCTAGCGCCCGCGACAGGAAACGCCCCAAAGCACAACGTGGACACATCCAAATTTTTGGAAGAAAACAGAGGTGTTTTTTGCGAAGTGCCTACCTGTAGATTTTGGCCTCTAGCTCAGCCAGCACCTAGGGAAACCTACCAAACCTGTGTATTTCTGAAAACTAGAGACCTAGGGGAATCCAAGGAGGGGTGACTTGCGGGGCTCGGACCAGGTTCTGTTACCCAGAATCCTTTGCAAACCTCAAAATTGGGCTAAAAAAACACATGTTCCTCACATTTCTGTGGCAGAAAGTTCTGGAATCTGAGAGGAGCCACAAATTTCCTTCCACCCAGCGTTCCCCCAAGTCTCAAGATAAAAATGATACCTCACTTGTGTGGGTAGGCCTAGCGCCCGCGACAGGAAACGCCCCAAAGCGCAACATGGACACATCCAAATTTTTGGAAGAAAACAGAGGTGTTTTTTGAGAATTGCCTACCTGTAGATTTTGGCCTCTAGCTCAGCCAGCACCTAGAGAAACCTACCAAACCTGTGTATTTCTGAACATTAGAGACCTAGGGGAATCCAAGGAGGGGTGACTTGCGGGGCTCGGACCAGGTTCTGTTACCCAGAATCCTTTGCAAACCTCAAAATTTGGCTAAAAAAACACATGTTCCTCACATTTCTGTGGCAGAAAGTTCTGGAATCTGAGAGGAGCCACAAATTTCCTTCCACCCAGCGTTCCCCCAAGTCTCAAGATAAAAATGATACCTCACTTGAGTGGGTAGGCCTAGCGCCCGCGACAGGAAACGCCCCAAAGCGCAACGTGGACACATCCAAATTTTTGGAAGAAAACAGTGGTGTTTTTTGCGAAGTGCCTACCTGTAGATTTCGGCCTCTAGCGCAGCCGGCACCAAGGGAAACCTACCAAACCTGTGCATTTCTGAAAACTAGAGATCTAGGGGAATCCAAGGAGGGGTGACTTGTGGGGCTCGGACCAGGTTCTGTTACCCAGAATCCTTTGCAAACCTCAAAATTTGGCAAAAAAAAACACATGTTCCTCACATTTCTGTGGCAGAAAGTTCTGGAATCTGAGAGGAACCACAAATTTCCTTCCACCCAGCGTTCCCCCAAGTCTCCCGATAAAAATGATACCTCACTTGTGTGGTTAGGCCTAGCGCCCGCGAAAGGAAACGCCCCAAAGCGCAACGTGGACACTTCCACATTTTTGGAAGAAAACAGAGGTGTTTTTTGCGAAGTGCCTACCTGTAGATTTTGGCCTCTAGCTCAGCCGGCACCTAGGGAAACCTACCAAACCTGTGCATTTCTGAAACCTAGAGACCTAGGGGAATCCAAGGAGGGGTGACTTGCGGGGCTCGGACGAAGTTCTGTTACCCAGAAACCTTTGCAAACCTCAGAATTTGGCTAAAAAAACACATGTTCCTCACATTTCTGTGGCAGAAAGTTCTGGAATCTGAGAGGAGCCACAAATTTCCTTTCACAAAGCATTCCCCCAAGTCTCCCGATAAAAATGATACCTCACTTGTGTGGGTAGGCCTAGCGCCCGCGACAGGAAACACCCCAAAGCGCAATGTGGACACATCCAAATTTTTGGAAGAAAACAGAGGTGTTTTTTGCGAAGTGCCTACCTGTAGATTTTGGCCTCTAGCTCAGGCGGCACTTAGGGAAACCTACCAAACCTGTGCATTTCTGAAAACTAGAGATCTAGGGGAATCCAAGGAGGGGTGACTTGTGGGGCTCGGACCAGGTTCTGTTACCCAGAATCCTTTGCAAACCTCAAAATTTGGCAAAAAAAAACACATGTTCCTCACATTTCTGTGGCAGAAAGTTCTGGAATCTGAGAGGAACCACAAATTTCCTTCCACCCAGCGTTCCCCCAAGTCTCCCGATAAAAATGATACCTCACTTGTGTGGTTAGGCCTAGCGCCCGCGAAAGGAAACGCCCCAAAGCGCAACGTGGACACTTCCACATTTTTGGAAGAAAACAGAGGTGTTTTTTGCGAAGTGCCTACCTGTAGATTTTGGCCTCTAGCTCAGCCAGCACCTAGGGAAACCTACCAAACCTGTGTATTTCTGAAAACTAGAGACCTAGGGGAATCCAAGGAGGGGTGACTTGCGGGGCTCGGACTAGGTTCTGTTACCCAGAATCCTTTGCAATCCTCAAAATTTGGCTAAAAAAACACATGTTCCTCACGTTTCTGTGGCAGAAAGTTCTGGAATCTGAGAGGAGCCACAAATTTCCTTCCACCCAGCGTTCCCCCAAGTCTCAAGATAAAAATGATACCTCACTTGAGTGGGTAGGCCTAGCGCCCGCGACAGGAAACGCCCCAAAGCGCAACGTGGACACATCCAAATTTTTGGAAGAAAACAGTGGTGTTTTTTGCGAAGTGCCTACCTGTAGATTTCGGCCTCTAGCGCAGCCGGCACCAAGGGAAACCTACCAAACCTGTGCATTTCTGAAAACTAGAGACCTAGGGGAATCCAAGGAGGGGTGACTTGCGGGGCTCGGACCATGTTCTGTTACCCAAAATCCTTTGCAAACCTCAAAATCTGGCTAAAAAAACACATGTTCCTCACATTTCTGTGGCAGAAAGTTCGGGAATCTGAGAGGAGCCACAAATTTCCTTCCACCCAGCGTTCCCCCAAGTCTCCCGATAAAAATGATACCTCACTTGTGTGGGTAGGCCTAGCGCCCGCGACAGGAAACGCCCCAAAGCACAACGTGGACACATCCAAATTTTTGGAAGAAAACAGAGGTGTTTTTTGCGAAGTGCCTACCTGTAGATTTTGGCCTCTAGCTCAGCCAGCACCTAGGGAAACCTACCAAACCTGTGTATTTCTGAAAACTAGAGACCTAGGGGAATCCAAGGAGGGGTGACTTGCGGGGCTCGGACCAGGTTCTGTTACCCAGAATCCTTTGAAAACCTCAAAATTGGGCTAAAAAAACACATGTTCCTCACATTTCTGTGGCAGAAAGTTCTGGAATCTGAGAGGAGCCACAAATTTCCTTCCACCCAGCGTTCCCCCAAGTCTCAAGATAAAAATGATACCTCACTTGTGTGGGTAGGCCTAGCGCCCGCGACAGGAAACGCCCCAAAGCGCAACATGGACACATCCAAATTTTTGGAAGAAAACAGAGGTGTTTTTTGAGAATTGCCTACCTGTAGATTTTGGCCTCTAGCTCAGCCAGCACCTAGAGAAACCTACCAAACCTGTGTATTTCTGAACATTAGAGACCTAGGGGAATCCAAGGAGGGGTGACTTGCGGGGCTCGGACCAGGTTCTGTTACCCAGAATCCTTTGCAAACCTCAAAATTTGGCTAAAAAAACACATGTTCCTCACATTTCTGTGGCAGAAAGTTCTGGAATCTGAGAGGAGCCACAAATTTCCTTCCACCCAGCGTTCCCCCAAGTCTCAAGATAAAAATGATACCTCACTTGAGTGGGTAGGCCTAGCGCCCGCGACAGGAAACGCCCCAAAGCGCAACGTGGACACATCCAAATTTTTGGAAGAAAACAGTGGTGTTTTTTGCGAAGTGCCTACCTGTAGATTTCGGCCTCTAGCGCAGCCGGCACCAAGGGAAACCTACCAAACCTGTGCATTTCTGAAAAATAGAGACCTAGGGGAATCCAAGGAGGGGTGACTTGCGGGGCTCGGACCAGGTTCTGTTACCCAAAATCCTTTGCAAACCTCAAAATCTGGCTAAAAAAACACATGTTCCTCACATTTCTGTGGCAGAAAGTTCGGGAATCTGAGAGGAGCCACAAATTTCCTTCCACCCAGCGTTCCCCCAAGTCTCCCGATAAAAATGATACCTCACTTGTGTGGGTAGGCCTAGCGCCCGCGACAGGAAACGCCCCAAAGCGCAACGTGGACACATCCACATTTTTGGAAGAAAACAGAGGTGTTTTTTGCGAAGTGCCTACCTGTAGATTTTGGCCTCTAGCTCAGCCAGCACCTAGGGAAACCTACCAAACCTGTGTATTTCTGAAAACTAGAGACCTAGGGGAATCCAAGGAGGGGTGACTTGCGGGGCTCGGACCAGGTTCTGTTACCCAGAATCCTTTGCAAACCTCAAAATTTGGCTAAAAAAACACATGTTCCTCACATTTCTGTGGCAGAAAGTTCTGGAATCTGAGAGGAGCCACAAATTTCCTTCCACCCAGCGTTCCCCCAAGTCTCAAGATAAAAATGATACCTCACTTGTGTGGGTAGGCCTAGCGCCCGCGACAGGAAACGCCCCAAAGCGCAACATGGACACATCCAAATTTTTGGAAGAAAACAGAGGTGTTTTTTGAGAATTGCCTACCTGTAGATTTTGGCCTCTAGCTCAGCCAGCACCTAGAGAAACCTACCAAACCTGTGTATTTCTGAACATTAGAGACCTAGGGGAATCCAAGGAGGGGTGACTTGCGGGGCTCGGACCAGGTTCTGTTACCCAGAATCCTTTGCAAACCTCAAAATTTGGCTAAAAAAACACATGTTCCTCACATTTCTGTGGCAGAAAGTTCTGGAATCTGAGAGGAGCCACAAATTTCCTTCCACCCAGCGTTCCCCCAAGTCTCAAGATAAAAATGATACCTCACTTGTGTGGGTAGGCCTAGCGCCCGCGAAAGGAAACGCCCCAAAGCGCAACGTGGACACATCCACATTTTTGGAAGAAAACAGAGGTGTTTTTTGCGAAGTGCCTACCTGTAGATTTTGGCCTCTAGCTCAGCCAGCACCTAGGGAAACCTACCAAACCTGTGTATTTCTGGAAACTAGAGACCTAGGGGAATCCAAGGAGGGGTGACTTGCGGGGCTCGGACCAGGTTCTGTTACCCAGAATCCTTTGCAAACCTCAAAATTTGGCTAAAAAAACACATGTTCCTCACATTTCTGTGGCAGAAAGTTCGGGAATCTGAGAGGAGCCACAAATTTCCTTCCACCCAGCGTTCCCCCAAGTCTCAAGATAAAAATGATACCTCACTTGTGTGGGTAGGCCTAGCGCCCGCGACAGGAAACGCCCCAAAGCGCAACGTGGACACATCCAAATTTTTGGAAGAAAACAGAGGTGTTTTTTGCGAAGTGCCTACCTGTAGATTTTGGCCTCTAGCTCAGCCGGCACCTAGGGAAACCTACCAAACCTGTGCATTTCTGAAACCTAGAGACCTAGGGGAATCCAAGGAGGGGTGACTTGCGGGGCTCGGACCAGGTTCTGTTACCCAGAATCCTTTGCAAACCTCAAAATTTGGCTAAAAAAACACATGTTCCTCACATTTCTGTGGCAGAAAGTTCTGGAATCTGAGAGGAGCCACAAATTTCCTTCCACCCAGCGTTCCCCCAAGTCTCAAGATAAAAATGATACCTCACTTGTGTGGGTAGGCCTAGCGCCCGCGACAGGAAACGCCCCAAAGCGCAACATGGACACATCCAAATTTTTGGAAGAAAACAGAGGTGTTTTTTGAGAATTGCCTACCTGTAGATTTTGGCCTCTAGCTCAGCCAGCACCTAGAGAAACCTACGAAACCTGTGTATTTCTGAACATTAGAGACCTAGGGGAATCCAAGGAGGGGTGACTTGCGGGGCTCGGACCAGGTTCTGTTACCCAGAATCCTTTGCAAACCTCAAAATTTGGCTAAAAAAACACATGTTCCTCACATTTCTGTGGCAGAAAGTTCTGGAATCTGAGAGGAGCCACAAATTTCCTTCCACCCAGCGTTCCCCCAAGTCTCAAGATAAAAATGATACCTCACTTGAGTGGGTAGGCCTAGCGCCCGCGACAGGAAACGCCCCAAAGCGCAACGTGGACACATCCAAATTTTTGGAAGAAAACAGTGGTGTTTTTTGCGAAGTGCCTACCTGTAGATTTCGGCCTCTAGCGCAGCCGGCACCAAGGGAAACCTACCAAACCTGTGCATTTCTGAAAACTAGAGACCTAGGGGAATCCAAGGAGGGGTGACTTGCGGGGCTCGGACCAGGTTCTGTTACCCAGAATCCTTTGCAAACCTCAAAATTTGGCTAAAAAAACACATGTTCCTCACATTTCTGTGGCAGAAAGTTCTGGAATCTGAGAGGAGCCACAAATTTCCTTCCACCCAGCGTTCCCCCAAGTCTCAAGATAAAAATGATACCTCACTTGTGTGGGTAGGCCTAGCGCCCGCGACAGGAAACGCCCCAAAGCGCAACATGGACACATCCAAATTTTTGGAAGAAAACAGAGGTGTTTTTTGAGAATTGCCTACCTGTAGATTTTGGCCTCTAGCTCAGCCAGCACCTAGAGAAACCTACCAAACCTGTGTATTTCTGAACATTAGAGACCTAGGGGAATCCAAGGAGGGGTGACTTGCGGGGCTCGGACCAGGTTCTGTTACCCAGAATCCTTTGCAAACCTCAAAATTTGGCTAAAAAAACACATGTTCCTCACATTTCTGTGGCAGAAAGTTCTGGAATCTGAGAGGAGCCACAAATTTCCTTCCACCCAGCGTTCCCCCAAGTCTCAAGATAAAAATGATACCTCACTTGTGTGGGTAGGCCTAGCGCCCGCGAAAGGAAACGCCCCAAAGCGCAACGTGGACACATCCACATTTTTGGAAGAAAACAGAGGTGTTTTTTGCGAAGTGCCTACCTGTAGATTTTGGCCTCTAGCTCAGCCAGCACCTAGGGAAACCTACCAAACCTGTGTATTTCTGGAAACTAGAGACCTAGGGGAATCCAAGGAGGGGTGACTTGCGGGGCTCGGACCAGGTTCTGTTACCCAGAATCCTTTGCAAACCTCAAAATTTGGCTAAAAAAACACATGTTCCTCACATTTCTGTGGCAGAAAGTTCGGGAATCTGAGAGGAGCCACAAATTTCCTTCCACCCAGCGTTCCCCCAAGTCTCAAGATAAAAATGATACCTCACTTGTGTGGGTAGGCCTAGCGCCCGCGACAGGAAACGCCCCAAAGCGCAACGTGGACACATCCAAATTTTTGGAAGAAAACAGAGGTGTTTTTTGCGAAGTGCCTACCTGTAGATTTTGGCCTCTAGCTCAGCCGGCACCTAGGGAAACCTACCAAACCTGTGCATTTCTGAAACCTAGAGACCTAGGGGAATCCAAGGAGGGGTGACTTGCGGGGCTCGGACCAGGTTCTGTTACCCAGAATCCTTTGCAAACCTCAAAATTTGGCTAAAAAAACACATGTTCCTCACATTTCTGTGGCAGAAAGTTCTGGAATCTGAGAGGAGCCACAAATTTCCTTCCACCCAGCGTTCCCCCAAGTCTCAAGATAAAAATGATACCTCACTTGTGTGGGTAGGCCTAGCGCCCGCGACAGGAAACGCCCCAAAGCGCAACATGGACACATCCAAATTTTTGGAAGAAAACAGAGGTGTTTTTTGAGAATTGCCTACCTGTAGATTTTGGCCTCTAGCTCAGCCAGCACCTAGAGAAACCTACGAAACCTGTGTATTTCTGAACATTAGAGACCTAGGGGAATCCAAGGAGGGGTGACTTGCGGGGCTCGGACCAGGTTCTGTTACCCAGAATCCTTTGCAAACCTCAAAATTTGGCTAAAAAAACACATGTTCCTCACATTTCTGTGGCAGAAAGTTCTGGAATCTGAGAGGAGCCACAAATTTCCTTCCACCCAGCGTTCCCCCAAGTCTCAAGATAAAAATGATACCTCACTTGAGTGGGTAGGCCTAGCGCCCGCGACAGGAAACGCCCCAAAGCGCAACGTGGACACATCCAAATTTTTGGAAGAAAACAGTGGTGTTTTTTGCGAAGTGCCTACCTGTAGATTTCGGCCTCTAGCGCAGCCGGCACCAAGGGAAACCTACCAAACCTGTGCATTTCTGAAAACTAGAGACCTAGGGGAATCCAAGGAGGGGTGACTTGCGGGGCTCGGACCAGGTTCTGTTACCCAAAATCCTTTGCAAACCTCAAAATCTGGCTAAAAAAACACATGTTCCTCACATTTCTGTGGCAGAAAGTTCGGGAATCTGAGAGGAGCCACAAATTTCCTTCCACCCAGCGTTCCCCCAAGTCTCCCGATAAAAATGATACCTCACTTGTGTGGATAGGCCTAGCGCCCGCGACAGGAAACGCCCCAAAGCGCAACGTGGACACATCCAAATTTTTGGAAGAAAACAGAGGTGTTTTTTGCGAAGTGCCTACCTGTAGATTTTGGCCTCTAGCTCAGCCAGCACCTAGGGAAACCTACCAAACCTGTGTATTTCTGAAAACTAGAGACCTAGGGGAATCCAAGGAGGGGTGACTTGCGGGGCTCGGACCAGGTTCTGTTACCCAGAATCCTTTGCAAACCTCAAAATTTGGCTAAAAAAACACATGTTCCTCACATTTCTGTGGCAGAAAGTTCTGGAATCTGAGAGGAGCCACAAATTTCCTTCCACCCAGCGTTCCCCCAAGTCTCAAGATAAAAATGATACCTCACTTGTGTGGGTAGGCCTAGCGCCCGCGAAAGGAAACGCCCCAAAGCGCAACGTGGACACATCCACATTTTTGGAAGAAAACAGAGGTGTTTTTTGCGAAGTGCCTACCTGTAGATTTTGGCCTCTAGCTCAGCCAGCACCTAGGGAAACCTACCAAACCTGTGTATTTCTGAAAACTAGAGACCTAGGGGAATCCAAGGAGGGGTGACTTGCGGGGCTCGGACCAGGTTCTGTTACCCAGAATCCTTTGCAAACCTCAAAATTTGGCTAAAAAAACACATGTTCCTCACATTTCTGTGGCAGAAAGTTCGGGAATCTGAGAGGAGCCACAAATTTCCTTCCACCCAGCGTTCCCCCAAGTCTCAAGATAAAAATGATACCTCACTTGTGTGGGTAGGCCTAGCGCCCGCGACAGGAAACGCCCCAAAGCACAACGTGGACACATCCAAATTTTTGGAAGAAAACAGAGGTGTTTTTTGCGAAGTGCCTACCTGTAGATTTTGGCCTCTAGCTCAGCCGGCACCTAGGGAAACCTACCAAACCTGTGCATTTCTGAAACCTAGAGACCTAGGGGAATCCAAGGAGGGGTGACTTGCGGGGCTCGGACCAGGTTCTGTTACCCAGAATCCTTTGCAAACCTCAAAATTTGGCTAAAAAAACACATGTTCCTCACATTTCTGTGGCAGAAAGTTCTGGAATCTGAGAGGAGCCACAAATTTCCTTCCACCCAGCGTTCCCCTAAGTCTCCCGATAAAAATGATACCTCACTTGTGTGGGTAGGCCTAGCGCCCGCGACAGGAAACGCCCCAAAGCGCAACGTGGACACATCCACATTTTTGGAAGAAAACAGAGGTGTTTTTTGCGAAGTGCCTACCTGTAGATTTTGGCCTCTAGCTCAGCCACCACCTAGGGAAACCTACCAAACCTGTGCATTTCTGAAAACTAGAGACGTAGGGGAATCCAAGGAGGGGTGACTTGCGGGGCTCGGACCAGGTTCTGTTACCCAAAATCCTTTGCAAACGTCAAAATCTGGCTAAAAAAACACATGTTCCTCACATTTCTGTGGCAGAAAGTTCAGGAATCTGAGAGGAGCCACAAATTTCCTTCCACCCAGCGTTCCCCCAAGTCTCCTGATAAAAATTATACCTCACTTGTGTGGGTAGGCCTAGCTCCCGCGACAGGAAACGACTCAAAGCGCAACGTGGACACATCCAAATTTTTGGAAGAAAACAGAGGTATTTTTTGCGAAGTGCCTACCTGTAGATTTTGGCCTCTAGCTCAGCAGGCACCCAGGGAAACCTACCAAACCAGTGCATTTCTGAAAACTAGAGACCTAGGGGAATCCAAGGAGGGGTGACTTGCGGGGCTCGGACCAGGTTCTGTTACCCAGAATCCTTTGCAAACCTCAAAAATTGGCTAAAAAAACACATGTTCCTCACATTTCTGTGGCAGAAAGTTATGGAATCTGAGAGGAGCCACAAATTTCCTTCCACCCAGCGTTCCCCGAAGTCTCCCGATAAAAATGATACCTCACTTGTGTGGGTAGGCCTAGCGCCCGCAACAGGAAACGCCCCAAAGCGCAACGTGGACACATCCACATTTTTGGAAGAAAACAGAGGTGTTTTTTGCGAAGTGCCTACCTGTAGATTTTGGCCTCTAGCTCAGCCGGCACCTAGGGAAACCTACCAAACCTGTGCATTTCTGAAACCTAGAGACCTAGGGGAATCCAAGGAGGGGTGACTTGCGGGGCTCGGACGAAGTTCTGTTACCCAGAAACCTTTGCAAACCTCAGAATTTGACTAAAAAAACACATGTTCCTCACATTTCTGTGGCAGAAAGTTCTGGAATCTGAGAGGAGCCACAAATTTCCTTTCACAAAGCATTCCCCCAAGTCTCCCGATAAAAATGATACCTCACTTGTGTGGGTAGGCCTAGCGCCCGCGACAGGAAACACCCCAAAGCGCAATGTGGACACATCCAAATTTTTGGAAGAAAACAGAGGTGTTTTTTGCGAAGTGCCTACCTGTAGATTTTGGCCTCTAGCTCAGGCGGCACTTAGGGAAACCTACCAAACCTGTGCATTTCCGAAAACTAGAGACCTAGGGGAATCCAAGGAGGGGTGACTTGTGGGGCTCGGACCAGGTTCTGTTACCCAGAATCCTTTGCAAACCTCAAAATTTGGCAAAAAAAAACACATGTTCCTCACATTTCTGTGGCAGAAAGTTCTGGAATCTGAGAGGAACCACAAATTTCCTTTCACCCAGTGTTCCCCCAAGTCTCCCGATAAAAATGATACCTCACTTGTGTGGGTAGGCCTAGCGCCCGCGAAAGGAAACGCCCCATAGCGCAACGTGGACACTTCCACATTTTTGGAAGAAAACAGAGGTGTTTTTTGCGAAGTGCCTACCTGTAGATTTTGGCCTCTAGCTCAGCCAGCACCTAGGGAAACCTACCAAACCTGTGTATTTCTGAAAACTATAGACCTAGGGGAATCCAAGGAGGGGTGACTTGCGGGGCTCGGACCAGGTTCTGTTACCCAGAATCCTTTGCAAACCTCAAAATTTGGCTAAAAAAACACATGTTCCTCACATTTCTGTGGCAGAAAGTTCTGGAATCTGAGAGGAGCCACAAATTTCCTTTCACCCAGCGTTCCCCCAAGTCTCAAGATAAAAATGATACCTCACTTGTGTGGGTAGGCCTAGCGCCCGCGACAGGAAACGCCCCAAAGCGCAACATGGACACATCCAAATTTTTGGAAGAAAACAGAGGTGTTTTTTGAGAATTGCCTACCTGTAGATTTTGGCCTCTAGCTCAGCCAGCACCTAGGGAAACCTACCAAACCTGTGTATTTCTGAACATTAGAGACCTAGGGGAATCCAAGGAGGGGTGACTTGCGGGGCTCGGACCAGGTTCTGTTACCCAGAATCCTTTGCAAACCTCAAAATTTGGCTAAAAAAACACATGTTCCTCACATTTCTGTGGCAGAAAGTTCTGGAATCTGAGAGGAGCCACAAATTTCCTTCCACCCAGCGTTCCCCCAAGTCTCCCGATAAAAATGATACCTCACTTGTGTGGGTAGGCCTAGCGCCCGCGAAAGGAAACGCCCCAAAGCGCAACGTGGACACATCCACATTTTTGGAAGAAAACAGAGGTGTTTTTTGCGAAGTGCCTACCTGTAGATTTTGGCCTCTAGCTCAGCCAGCACCTAGGGAAACCTACCAAACCTGTGTATTTCTGAAAACTAGAGACCTAGGGGAATCCAAGGAGGGGTGACTTGCGGGGCTCGGACCAGGTTCTGTTACCCAGAATCCTTTGCAAACCTCAAAATTTGGCTAAAAAAACACATGTTCCTCACATTTCTGTGGCAGAAAGTTCGGGAATCTGAGAGGAGCCACAAATTTCCTTCCACCCAGCGTTCCCCCAAGTCTCAAGATAAAAATGATACCTCACTTGTGTGGGTATGCCTAGCGCCCGCGACAGGAAACGCCCCAAAGCGCAACGTGGACACATCCAAATTTTTGGAAGAAAACAGAGGTGTTTTTTGCGAAGTGCCTACCTGTAGATTTTGGCCTCTAGCTCAGCCGGCACCTAGGGAAACCTACCAAACCTGTGCATTTCTGAAACCTGGAGACCTAGGGGAATCCAAGGAGGGGTGACTTGCGGGGCTCGGACCAGGTTCTGTTACCCAGAATCCTTTGCAAACCTCAAAATTTGGCTAAAAAAACACATGTTCCTCACATTTCTGTGGCAGAAAGTTCTGGAATCTGAGAGGAGCCACAAATTTCCTTCCACCCAGCGTTCCCCTAAGTCTCCCGATAAAAATGATACCTCACTTGTGTGGGTAGGCCTAGCGCCCGCGACAGGAAACGCCCCAAAGCGCAACGTGGACACATCCACATTTTTGGAAGAAAACAGAGGTGTTTTTTGCGAAGTGCCTACCTGTAGATTTTGGCCTCTAGCTCAGCCACCACCTAGGGAAACCTACCAAACCTGTGCATTTCTGAAAACTAGAGACGTAGGGGAATCCAAGGAGGGGTGACTTGCGGGGCTCGGACCAGGTTCTGTTACCCAAAATCCTTTGCAAACGTCAAAATCTGGCTAAAAAAACACATGTTCCTCACATTTCTGTGGCAGAAAGTTCAGGAATCTGAGAGGAGCCACAAATTTCCTTCCACCCAGCGTTCCCCCAAGTCTCCTGATAAAAATTATACCTCACTTGTGTGGGTAGGCCTAGCTCCCGCGACAGGAAACGACTCAAAGCGCAACGTGGACACATCCACATTTTTGGAAGAAAACAGAGGTATTTTTTGCGAAGTGCCTACCTGTAGATTTTGGCCTCTAGCTCAGCAGGCACCCAGGGAAACCTACCAAACCAGTGCATTTCTGAAAACTAGAGACCTAGGGGAATCCAAGGAGGGGTGACTTGCGGGGCTCGGACCAGGTTCTGTTACCCAGAATCCTTTGCAAACCTCAAAATTTGGCTAAAAAAACACATGTTCCTCACATTTCTGTGGCAGAAAGTTATGGAATCTGAGAGGAGCCACAAATTTCCTTCCACCCAGCGTTCTCCGAAGTCTCCCGATAAAAATGATACCTCACTTGTGTGGGTAGGCCTAGCGCCCGCAACAGGAAACGCCCCAAAGCGCAACGTGGACACATCCACATTTTTGGAAGAAAACAGAGGTGTTTTTTGCGAAGTGCCTACCTGTAGATTTTGGCCTCTAGCTCAGCCGGCACCTAGGGAAACCTACCAAACCTGTGCATTTCTGAAACCTAGAGACCTAGGGGAATCCAAGGAGGGGTGACTTGCGGGGCTCGGACGAAGTTCTGTTACCCAGAAACCTTTGCAAACCTCAGAATTTGGCTAAAAAAACACATGTTCCTCACATTTCTGTGGCAGAAAGTTCTGGAATCTGAGAGGAGCCACAAATTTCCTTTCACAAAGCATTCCCCCAAGTCTCCCGATAAAAATGATACCTCACTTGTGTGGGTAGGCCTAGCGCCCGCGACAGGAAACACCCCAAAGCGCAATGTGGACACATCCAAATTTTTGGAAGAAAACAGGTGTTTTTTGCGAAGTGCCTACGTGTAGATTTTGGCCTCTAGCTCAGGCGGCACTTAGGGAAACCTACCAAACCTGTGCATTTCTGAAAACTAGAGATCTAGGGGAATCCAAGGAGGGGTGACTTGTGGGGCTCGGACCAGGTTCTGTTACCCAGAATCCTTTGCAAACCTCAAAATTTGGCAAAAAAAAACACATGTTCCTCACATTTCTGTGGCAGAAAGTTCTGGAATCTGAGAGGAACCACAAATTTCCTTCCACCCAGCGTTCCCCCAAGTCTCCCGATAAAAATGATACCTCACTTGTGTGGATAGGCCTAGCGCCCGCGACAGGAAACGCCCCAAAGCGCAACGTGGACACATCCAAATTTTTGGAAGAAAACAGAGGTGTTTTTTGCGAAGTGCCTACCTGTAGATTTTGGCCTCTAGCTCAGCCAGCACCTAGGGAAACCTACCAAACCTGTGTATTTCTGAAAACTAGAGACCTAGGGGAATCCAAGGAGGGGTGACTTGCGGGGCTCGGACCAGGTTCTGTTACCCAGAATCCTTTGCAAACCTCAAAATTTGGCTAAAAAAACACATGTTCCTCACATTTCTGTGGCAGAAAGTTCTGGAATCTGAGAGGAGCCACAAATTTCCTTCCACCCAGCGTTCCCCCAAGTCTCAAGATAAAAATGATACCTCACTTGTGTGGGTAGGCCTAGCGCCCGCGAAAGGAAACGCCCCAAAGCGCAACGTGGACACATCCACATTTTTGGAAGAAAACAGAGGTGTTTTTTGCGAAGTGCCTACCTGTAGATTTTGGCCTCTAGCTCAGCCAGCACCTAGGGAAACCTACCAAACCTGTGTATTTCTGAAAACTAGAGACCTAGGGGAATCCAAGGAGGGGTGACTTGCGGGGCTCGGACCAGGTTCTGTTACCCAGAATCCTTTGCAAACCTCAAAATTTGGCTAAAAAAACACATGTTCCTCACATTTCTGTGGCAGAAAGTTCGGGAATCTGAGAGGAGCCACAAATTTCCTTCCACCCAGCGTTCCCCCAAGTCTCAAGATAAAAATGATACCTCACTTGTGTGGGTAGGCCTAGCGCCCGCGACAGGAAACGCCCCAAAGCGCAACGTGGACACATCCAAATTTTTGGAAGAAAACAGAGGTGTTTTTTGCGAAGTGCCTACCTGTAGATTTTGGCCTCTAGCTCAGCCGGCACCTAGGGAAACCTACCAAACCTGTGCATTTCTGAAACCTAGAGACCTAGGGGAATCCAAGGAGGGGTGACTTGCGGGGCTCGGACCAGGTTCTGTTACCCAGAATCCTTTGCAAACCTCAAAATTTGGCTAAAAAAACACATGTTCCTCACATTTCTGTGGCAGAAAGTTCTGGAATCTGAGAGGAGCCACAAATTTCCTTCCACCCAGCGTTCCCCTAAGTCTCCCGATAAAAATGATACCTCACTTGTGTGGGTAGGCCTAGCGCCCGCGACAGGAAACGCCCCAAAGCGCAACGTGGACACATCCACATTTTTGGAAGAAAACAGAGGTGTTTTTTGCGAAGTGCCTACCTGTAGATTTTGGCCTCTAGCTCAGCCACCACCTAGGGAAACCTACCAAACCTGTGCATTTCTGAAAACTAGAGACGTAGGGGAATCCAAGGAGGGGTGACTTGCGGGGCTCGGACCAGGTTCTGTTACCCAAAATCCTTTGCAAACGTCAAAATCTGGCTAAAAAAACACATGTTCCTCACATTTCTGTGGCAGAAAGTTCAGGAATCTGAGAGGAGCCACAAATTTCCTTCCACCCAGCGTTCCCCCAAGTCTCCTGATAAAAATTATACCTCACTTGTGTGGGTAGGCCTAGCTCCCGCGACAGGAAACGACTCAAAGCGCAACGTGGACACATCCAAATTTTTGGAAGAAAACAGAGGTATTTTTTGCGAAGTGCCTACCTGTAGATTTTGGCCTCTAGCTCAGCAGGCACCCAGGGAAACCTACCAAACCAGTGCATTTCTGAAAACTAGAGACCTAGGGGAATCCAAGGAGGGGTGACTTGCGGGGCTCGGACCAGGTTCTGTTACCCAGAATCCTTTGCAAACCTCAAAAATTGGCTAAAAAAACACATGTTCCTCACATTTCTGTGGCAGAAAGTTATGGAATCTGAGAGGAGCCACAAATTTCCTTCCACCCAGCGTTCCCCGAAGTCTCCCGATAAAAATGATACCTCACTTGTGTGGGTAGGCCTAGCGCCCGCAACAGGAAACGCCCCAAAGCGCAACGTGGACACATCCACATTTTTGGAAGAAAACAGAGGTGTTTTTTGCGAAGTGCCTACCTGTAGATTTTGGCCTCTAGCTCAGCCGGCACCTAGGGAAACCTACCAAACCTGTGCATTTCTGAAACCTAGAGACCTAGGGGAATCCAAGGAGGGGTGACTTGCGGGGCTCGGACGAAGTTCTGTTACCCAGAAACCTTTGCAAACCTCAGAATTTGGCTAAAAAAACACATGTTCCTCACATTTCTGTGGCAGAAAGTTCTGGAATCTGAGAGGAGCCACAAATTTCCTTTCACAAAGCATTCCCCCAAGTCTCCCGATAAAAATGATACCTCACTTGTGTGGGTAGGCCTAGCGCCCGCGACAGGAAACACCCCAAAGCGCAATGTGGACACATCCAAATTTTTGGAAGAAAACAGAGGTGTTTTTTGCGAAGTGCCTACCTGTAGATTTTGGCCTCTAGCTCAGGCGGCACTTAGGGAAACCTACCAAACCTGTGCATTTCTGAAAACTAGAGATCTAGGGGAATCCAAGGAGGGGTGACTTGTGGGGCTCGGACCACGTTCTGTTACCCAGAATCCTTTGCAAACCTCAAAATTTGGCAAAAAAAAACACATGTTCCTCACATTTCTGTGGCAGAAAGTTCTGGAATCTGAGAGGAACCACAAATTTCCTTCCACCCAGCGTTCCCCCAAGTCTCCCGATAAAAATGATACCTCACTTGTGTGGTTAGGCCTAGCGCCCGCGAAAGGAAACGCCCCAAAGCGCAACGTGGACACTTCCACATTTTTGGAAGAAAACAGAGGTGTTTTTTGCGAAGTGCCTACCGGTAGATTTTGGCCTCTAGCTCAGCCAGCACCTAGGGAAACCTACCAAACCTGTGTATTTCTGAAAACTAGAGACCTAGGGGAATCCAAGGAGGGGTGACTTGCGGGGCTCGGACTAGGTTCTGTTACCCAGAATCCTTTGCAATCCTCAAAATTTGGCTAAAAAAACACATGTTCCTCACATTTCTGTGGCAGAAAGTTCTGGAATCTGAGAGGAGCCACAAATTTCCTTCCACCCAGCGTTCCCCCAAGTCTCAAGATAAAAATGATACCTCACTTGAGTGGGTAGGCCTAGCGCCCGCGACAGGAAACGCCCCAAAGCGCAACGTGGACACATCCAAATTTTTGGAAGAAAACAGAGGTGTTTTTTGCGAAGTGCCTACCTGTAGATTTTGGCCTCTAGCTCAGCCGGCACCTAGGGAAACCTACCAAACCTGTGCATTTCTGAAAACCAGAGACCGAGGGGAATCCAAGGAGGGGTGACTTGCGGGGCTCGGACCAGGTTCTGTACCCAGAATCCTTTGCAAACCTCAAAATTTGGCTAAAAAAACACATGTTCCTCATATTTCTGTGGCAGAAAGTTCTGGAATCTGAGAGGAGCCACAAATTTCCTTCCACCCAGCGTTCCCCCAAGTCTCCCGATAAAAATGATACCTCACTTGTGTGGGTAGGCCTAGCGCCCGCGACAGGAAACGCCCCAAAGCGCAATGTGGACACATCCAAATTTTTGGAAGAAAACAGAGGTGTTTTTTGCGAAGTGCGACCTGTAGATTTTGGCCTCTAGCTCAGGCGGCACTTAGGGAAACCTACCAAACCTGTGCATTTCTGAAAACTAGAGACCTAGGGGAATCCAAGGAGGGGTGACTTGCGGGGCTCGGACTAGGTTCTGTTACCCAGAATCCTTTGCAAACCTCAGAATTTGGCTAAAAAAACACATGTTCCTCACATTTCTGTGGCAGAAAGTTCTGGAATCTGAGAGGAGCCACGAATTTCCTTCCACCCAGCGTTCCCCCAAGTCTCCCGATAAAAATGATACCTCACTTGTGTGGGTAGGCCTAGCGCCCGCGACAGGAAACGCCCCAAAGCGCAACGTGGACACATCCAAATTTTTGGAAGAAAACAGTGGTGTTTGTTGCGAAGTGCCTACCTGTAGATTTCGGCCTCTAGCTCAGCCGGCACCAAGGGAAACCTACCAAACCTGTGCATTTCTGAAAACTAGAGACCTAGGGGAATCCAAGGAGGGGTGACTTGCGGGGCTCGGACCAGGTTCTGTTACCCAAAATCCTTTGCAAACCTCAAAATCTGGCTAAAAAAACACATGTTCCTCACATTTCTGTGGCAGAAAGTTCGGGAATCTGAGAGGAGCCACAAATTTCCTTCCACCCAGCGTTCCCCCAAGTCTCCCGATAAAAATGATACCTCACTTGTGTGGGTAGGCCTAGCGCCCGCGACAGGAAACGCCCCAAAGCGCAACGTGGACACATCCAAATTTTTGGAAGAAAACAGAGGTGTTTTTTGCGAAGTGCCTACCTGTAGATTTTGGCCTCTAGCTCAGCCAGCACCTAGGGAAACCTACCAAACCTGTGCATTTCTGAAAACCAGAGACCGAGGGGAATCCAAGGAGGGGTGACTTGCGGGGCTCAGACCAGGTTCTGTTACCCAGAATCCTTTGCAAACCTCAAAATTTGGCTAAAAAAACACATGTTCCTCACATTTCTGTGGCAGAAAGTTCTGGAATCTGAGAGGAGCCACAAATTTCCTTCCACCCAGCGTTCCCCCAAGTCTCCCGATAAAAATGATACCTCACTTGTGTGGGTAGGCCTAGCGCCCGCGACAGGAAACGCCCCAAAGCGCAATGTGGACACATCCAAATTTTTGGAAGAAAACAGAGGTGTTTTTTGCGAAGTGCCTACCTGTAGATTTTGGCCTCTAGCTCAGGCGGCACTTAGGGAAACCTACCAAACCTGTGCATTTCTGAAAACTAGAGACCTAGGGGAATCCAAGGAGGGGTGACTTGTGGGGCTCGGACCAGGTTCTGTTACCAGAATCCTTTGCAAACCTCAAAATTTGGCAAAAAAAAACACATGTTCCTCACATTTCTGTGGCAGAAAGTTCTGGAATCTGAGAGGAACCACAAATTTCCTTCCACCCAGCGTTCCCCCAAGTCTCCCGATAAAAATGATACCTCACTTGTGTGGGTAGGCCTAGCGCCCGCGAAAGGAAACGCCCCATAGCGCAACGTGGACACTTCCACATTTTTGGAAGAAAACAGAGGTGTTTTTTGCGAAGTGCCTACCTGTAGTGTTTTGGCCTCTAGCTCAGCCAGCACCTAGGGAAACCTACCAAACCTGTGTATTTCTGAAAACTAGAGACCTAGGGTAATCCAAGGAGGGGTGACTTGCGGGGCTCGGACCAGGTTCTGTTACCCAGAATCCTTTGCAAACCTCAAAATTTGGCTAAAAAAACACATGTTCCTCACATTTCTGTGGCAGAAAGTTCTGGAATCTGAGAGGAGCCACAAATTTCCTTCCACCCAGCGTTCCCCCAAGTCTCAAGATAAAAATGATACCTCACTTGTGTGGGTAGGTCTAGCGCCCGCGACAGGAAACGCCCCAAAGCGCAACATGGACACATCCAAATTTTTGGAAGAAAACAGAGGTGTTTTTTGAGAATTGCCTACCTGTAGATTTTGGCCTCTAGCTCAGCCAGCACCTAGGAAAACCTACCAAACCTGTGTATTTCTGAAAACTAGAGACCTAGGGAAATCCAAGGAGGGGTGACTTGCGGGGCTCGGACCAGGTTCTGTTACCCAGAATCCTTTGCAAACCTCAAAATTTGGCTAAAAAAACACATGTTCCTCACATTTGTGTGGCAGAAAGTTCTGGAATCTGAGAGGAGCCACAAATTTCCTTCCACCCAGCGTTCCCCCAAGTCTCAAGATAAAAATGATACCTCACTTGTGTGGGTAGGCCTAGCGCCCGCGACAGGAAACGCCCCAAAGCGCAACGTGGACACATCCAAATTTTTGGAAGAAAACAGAGGTGTTTTTTGCGAAGTGCCTACCTGTAGATTTTGGCCTCTAGCTCAGCCGGCACCTAGGGAAACCTACCAAACCTGTGCATTTCTGAAACCTAGAGACCTAGGGGAATCCAAGGAGGGGTGACTTGCGGGGCTCTGACCAGGTTCTGTTACCCAGAATCCTTTGCAAACCTCAAAATTTGGCTAAAAAAACACATGTTCCTCACATTTCTGTGGCAGAAAGTTCTGGAATCTGAGAGGAGCCACAAATTTCCTTCCACCCAGCGTTCCCCCAAGTCTCCCGATAAAAATGATACCTCACTTGTGTGGGTAGGCCTAGCGCCCGCGACAGGAAACGCCCCAAAGCGCAACGTGGACACATCCACATTTTTGGAAGAAAACAGAGGTGTTTTTTGCGAAGTGCCTACCTGTAGATTTTGGCCTCTAGCTCAGGCGGCACTTAGGGAAACCTACCAAACCTGTGCATTTCTGAAACCTAGAGACCTAGGGGAATCCAAGGAGGGGTGACTTGTGGGGCTCGGACCAGGTTCTGTTACCCAGAATCCTTTGCAAACCTCAAAATTTGGCAAAAAAAAACACATGTTCCTCACATTTCTGTGGCAGAAAGTTCTGGAATCTGAGAGGAGCCACGAATTTCCTTCCACCCAGCGTTCCCCCAAATCTCCCGATAAAAATGATACCTCACTTGTGTGGGTAGGCCTAGCGCCCGCGACAGGAAACGCCCCAAAGCGCAACGTGGACACATCCAAATTTTTGGAAGAAAACAGAGGTGTTTTTTGCGAAGTGCCTACCTGTAGATTTTGGCCTCTAGCTCAGCCGGCACCTAGGGAAACCTACCAAACCTGTGCATTTCTGAAAACCAGAGACCGAGGGGAATCCAAGGAGGGGTGACTTGCGGGGCTCGGACCAGGTTCTGTTACCCAGAATCCTTTGCAAACCTCAAAATTTGGCTAAAAAAACACATGTTCCTCACATTTCTGTGGCAGAAAGTTCGGGAATCTGAGAGGAGCCACAAATTTCCTTCCACCCAGCGTTCCCCCAAGTCTCCCGATAAAAATGATACCTCACTTGTGTGGGTACGCCTAGCGCCCGCAACAGGAAACGCCCCAAAGCGCAACGTGGACACATCCAAATTTTTGGAAGAAAACAGAGGTGTTTTTTGCGAAGTGCCTACCTGTAGATTTTGGCCTCTAGCTCAGCCGGCACCTAGGGAAACCTACCACACCTGTGCATTTCTGAAAACTAGAGACCTAGGGGAATCCAAGGAGGGGTGACTTGCGGGGCTCGGACCAGGTTCTGTTACCCAGAATCCTTTGCAAACCTCAAAATTTGGCTAAAAAAACACATGTTCCTCACATTTTTGTGGCAGAAAGTTCTGGAATCTGAGAGGAGCCACAAATTTCCTTCCACCCAGCGTTCCCCCAAGTCTCCCGATAAAAATGATACCTCACTTGTGTGGGTAGGCCTAGCGCCCGCGACAGGAAACGCCCCAAAGCGCAACGTGGACACATCCAAATTTTTGGAAGAAAACAGAGGTGTTTTTTGCGAAGTGCCTACCTGTAGATTTTGGCCTCTAGCTCAGCCAGCACCTAGGGAAACCTACCAAACCTGTGCATTTCTGAAAACCAGAGACCGAGGGGAATCCAAGGAGGGGTGACTTGCGGGGCTCAGACCAGGTTCTGTTACCCAGAATCCTTTGCAAACCTCAAAATCTGGCTAAACAAACACATGTTCCTCACATTTCTGTGGCAGAAAGTTCGGGAATCTGAGAGGAGCCACAAATTTCCTTCCACCCAGCGTTCCCTCAAGTCTCCCGATAAAAATGATACCTCACTTGTGTGGGTAGGCCTAGTGCCCGCGACAGGAAACGCCCCAAAGCGCAACGTGGACATATCCATATTTTTGGAAGAAAACAGTGGTGTTTTTTGCGAAGTGCCTACCTGTAGATTTTGGCCTCTAGCTCAGGCGGCACTTAGGGAAACCTACCAAACCTGTGCATTTCTGAAAACTAGAGACCTAGGGGAATCCAAGGAGGGGTGACTTGCGGGGCTCGGACTAGGTTCTGTTACCCAGAATCCTTTGCAAACCTCAGAATTTGGCTAAAAAAACACATGTTCCTCACATTTCTGTGGCAGAAAGTTCTGGAATCTGAGAGGAGCCACAAATTTCCTTCCACAAAGCATTCCCCCAAGTCTCTCGATAAAAATGATACCTCACTTGTGTGGGTAAGCCTAGCGCCCACGACAGGAAACTCCCCAAAGCGCAATGTGGACACATCCAAATTTTTGGAAGAAAACAGAGGTGTTTTTTGCGCAGTGCCTACCTGTAGATTTTGGCCTCTAGCTCAGGCGGCACTTAGGGAAACCTACCAAACCTGTGCATTTCTGAAAACTAGAGACCTAGGGGAATCCAAGGAGGGGTGACTTGTGGGGCTCGGACCAGGTTCTGTTAGCCAGAATCCTTTGCAAACCTCAAAATTTGGCAAAAAAAAACACATGTTCCTCACATTTCTGTGGCAGAAAGTTCTGGAATCTGAGAGGAACCACAAATTTCCTTCCACCCAGCGTTCCCCCAAGTCTCCCGATAAAAATGATACCTCACTTGTGTGGGTAGGCCTAGCGCCCGCGAAAGGAAACGCCCCAAAGCGCAACGTGGACACTTCCACATTTTTGGAAGAAAACAGAGGTGTTTTTTGCGAAGTGCCTACCTGTAGATTTTGGCCTCTAGCTCAGCCAGCACCTAGGGAAACCTACCAAACCTGTGTATTTCTGAAAACTAGAGACCTAGGGGAATCCAAGGAGGGGTGACTTGCGGGGCTCGGACTAGGTTCTGTTACCCAGAATCCTTTGCAATCCTCAAAATTTGGCTAAAAAAACACATGTTCATCACATTTCTGTGGCAGAAAGTTCTGGAATCTGAGAGGAGCCACAAATTTCCTTCCACCCAGCGTTCCCCCAAGTCTCAAGATAAAAATGATACCTCACTTGAGTGGGTAGGCCTAGCGCCCGCGACAGGAAACGCCCCAAAGCGCAACGTGGACACATCCAAATTTTTGGAAGAAAACAGAGGTGTTTTTTGCGAAGTGCCTACCTGTAGATTTTGGCCTCTAGCTCAGCCGGCACCTAGGGAAACCTACCAAACCTGTGCATTTCTGAAACCTAGAGACCTAGGGGAATCCAAGAAGGGGTGACTTGCGGGGCTCCGACCAGATTCTGTTACCCAGAGTCCTTTGCAAACCTCAAAATTTGGCTAAAAAAACACATGTTCCTCACATTTCTGTGGCAGAAAGTTCTGGAATCTGAGAGGAGCCACGAATTTCCTTCCACCCAGCGTTCCCCCAAGTCTCCCGATAAAAATGATACCTCACTTGTGTGGGTAGGCCTAGCGCCCGCGACAGGAAACGCCCCAAAGCGCAACGTGGACACATCCAAATTTTTGGAAGAAAACAGTGGTGTTTGTTGCGAAGTGCCTACCTGTAGATTTCGGCCTCTAGCTCAGCCGGCACCAAGGGAAACCTACCAAACCTGTGCATTTCTGAAAACTAGAGACCTAGGGGAATCCAAGGAGGGGTGACTTGCGGGGCTCGGACCAGGTTCTGTTACCCAAAATCCTTTGCAAACCTCAAAATTTGGCTAAAAAAACACATGTTCATCACATTTCTGTGGCAGAAAGTTCTGGAATCTGAGAGGAGCCACAAATTTCCTTCCACAAAGCATTCCCCCAAGTCTCTCGATAAAAATGATACCTCACTTGTGTGGGTAAGCCTAGCGCCCACGACAGGAAACTCCCCAAAGCGCAATGTGGACACATCCAAATTTTTGGAAGAAAACAGAGGTGTTTTTTGCGCAGTGCCTACCTGTAGATTTTGGCCTCTAGCTCAGGCGGCACTTAGGGAAACCTACCAAACCTGTGCATTTCTGAAAACTAGAGACCTAGGGGAATCCAAGGAGGGGTGACTTGTGGGGCTCGGACCAGGTTCTGTTAGCCAGAATCCTTTGCAAACCTCAAAATTTGGCAAAAAAAAACACATGTTCCTCACATTTCTGTGGCAGAAAGTTCTGGAATCTGAGAGGAACCACAAATTTCCTTCCACCCAGCGTTCCCCCAAGTCTCCCGATAAAAATGATACCTCACTTGTGTGGGTAGGCCTAGCGCCCGCGAAAGGAAACGCCCCAAAGCGCAACGTGGACACTTCCACATTTTTGGAAGAAAACAGAGGTGTTTTTTGCGAAGTGCCTACCTGTAGATTTTGGCCTCTAGCTCAGCCAGCACCTAGGGAAACCTACCAAACCTGTGTATTTCTGAAAACTAGAGACCTAGGGGAATCCAAGGAGGGGTGACTTGCGGGGCTCGGACTAGGTTCTGTTACCCAGAATCCTTTGCAATCCTCAAAATTTGGCTAAAAAAACACATGTTCATCACATTTCTGTGGCAGAAAGTTCTGGAATCTGAGAGGAGCCACAAATTTCCTTCCACCCAGCGTTCCCCCAAGTCTCAAGATAAAAATGATACCTCACTTGAGTGGGTAGGCCTAGCGCCCGCGACAGGAAACGCCCCAAAGCGCAACGTGGACACATCCAAATTTTTGGAAGAAAACAGAGGTGTTTTTTGCGAAGTGCCTACCTGTAGATTTTGGCCTCTAGCTCAGCCGGCACCTAGGGAAACCTACCAAACCTGTGCATTTCTGAAACCTAGAGACCTAGGGGAATCCAAGAAGGGGTGACTTGCGGGGCTCCGACCAGATTCTGTTACCCAGAGTCCTTTGCAAACCTCAAAATTTGGCTAAAAAAACACATGTTCCTCACATTTCTGTGGCAGAAAGTTCTGGAATCTGAGAGGAGCCACGAATTTCCTTCCACCCAGCGTTCCCCCAAGTCTCCCGATAAAAATGATACCTCACTTGTGTGGGTAGGCCTAGCGCCCGCGACAGGAAACGCCCCAAAGCGCAACGTGGACACATCCAAATTTTTGGAAGAAAACAGTGGTGTTTGTTGCGAAGTGCCTACCTGTAGATTTCGGCCTCTAGCTCAGCCGGCACCAAGGGAAACCTACCAAACCTGTGCATTTCTGAAAACTAGAGACCTAGGGGAATCCAAGGAGGGGTGACTTGCGGGGCTCGGACCAGGTTCTGTTACCCAAAATCCTTTGCAAACCTCAAAATCTGGCTAAAAAAACACATGTTCCTCACATTTCTGTGGCAGAAAGTTCGGGAATCTGAGAGGAGCCACAAATTTCCTTCCACCCAGCGTTCCCCCAAGTCTCCCGATAAAAATGATACCTCACTTGTGTGGGTAGGCCTAGCGCCCGCGACAGGAAACGCCCCAAAGCGCAACGTGGACACATCCAAATTTTTGGAAGAAAACAGAGGTGTTTTTTGCGAAGTGCCTACCTGTAGATTTTGGCCTCTAGCTCAGCCAGCACCTAGGGAAACCTACCAAACCTGTGCATTTCTGAAAACCAGAGACCGAGGGGAATCCAAGGAGGGGTGACTTGCGGGGCTCAGACCAGGTTCTGTTACCCAAAATCCTTTGCAAACCTCAAAATTTGGCTAAAAAAACACATGTTCCTCACATTTCTGTGGCAGAAAGTTCTGGAATCTGAGAGGAGCCACAAATTTCCTTCCACCCAGCGTTCCCCCAAGTCTCCCGATAAAAATGATACCTCACTTGTGTGGGTAGGCCTAGCGCCCGCGACAGGAAACGCCCCAAAGCGCAACGTGGACACATCCACATTTTTGGAAGAAAACAGAGGTGTTTTTTGCGAAGTGCCTACCTGTAGATTTTGGCCTCTAGCTCAGCCGGCACCTAGGGAAACCTACCAAACCTGTGCATTTCTGAAACCTAGAGACCTAGGGGAATCCAAGGAGGGGTGACTTGCGGGGCTCGGACCAAGTTCTGTTACCCAGAAACCTTTGCAAACCTAAGAATTTGGCTAAAAAAACACATGTTCCTCACATTTCTGTGGCAGAAAGTTCTGGAATCTGAGAGGAGCCACAAATTTCCTTCCACCCAGCGTTCCCCCAAGTCTCCCGATAAAAATGATACCTCACTTGTGTGGGTAGGCCTAGCGCCCGCGACAGGAAACGCCCCAAAGCGCAATGTGGACACATCCAAATTTTTGGAAGAAAACAGAGGTGTTTTTTGCGAAGTGCCTACCTGTAGATTTTGGCCTCTAGCTCAGGCGGCACTTAGGGAAACCTACCAAACCTGTGCATTTCTGAAAACTAGAGACCTAGGGGAATCCAAGGAGGGGTGACTTGTGGGGCTCGGACCAGGTTCTGTTACCAGAATCCTTTGCAAACCTCAAAATTTGGCAAAAAAAACCACATGTTCCTCACATTTCTGTGGCAGAATGTTCTGGAATCTGAGAGGAACCACAAATTTCCTTCCACCCAGCGTTCCCCCAAGTCTCCCGATAAAAATGATACCTCACTTGTGTGGGTAGGCCTAGCGCCCGCGAAAGGAAACGCCCCATAGCGCAACGTGGACACTTCCACATTTTTGGAAGAAAACAGAGGTGTTTTTTGCGAAGTGCCTACCTGTAGTGTTTTGGCCTCTAGCTCAGCCAGCACCTAGGGAAACCTACCAAACCTGTGTATTTCTGAAAACTAGAGACCTAGGGTAATCCAAGGAGGGGTGACTTGCGGGGCTCGGACCAGGTTCTGTTACCCAGAATCCTTTGCAAACCTCAAAATTTGGCTAAAAAAACACATGTTCCTCACATTTCTGTGGCAGAAAGTTCTGGAATCTGAGAGGAGCCACAAATTTCCTTCCACCCAGCGTTCCCCCAAGTCTCAAGATAAAAATGATACCTCACTTGTGTGGGTAGGCCTAGCGCCCGCGACAGGAAACGCCCCAAAGCGCAACGTGGACACATCCAAATTTTTGGAAGAAAACAGAGGTGTTTTTTGCGAAGTGCCTACCTGTAGATTTTGGCCTCTAGCTCAGCCGGCACCTAGGGAAACCTACCAAACCTGTGCATTTCTGAAACCTAGAGACCTAGGGGAATCCAAGAAGGGGTGACTTGCGGGGCTCCGACCAGATTCTGTTACCCAGAGTCCTTTGCAAACCTCAAAATTTGGCTAAAAAAACACATGTTCCTCACATTTCTGTGGCAGAAAGTTCTGGAATCTGAGAGGAGCCACGAATTTCCTTCCACCCAGCGTTCCCCCAAGTCTCCCGATAAAAATGATACCTCACTTGTGTGGGTAGGCCTAGCGCCCGCGACAGGAAACGCCCCAAAGCGCAACGTGGACACATCCAAATTTTTGGAAGAAAACAGTGGTGTTTGTTGCGAAGTGCCTACCTGTAGATTTCGGCCTCTAGCTCAGCCGGCACCAAGGGAAACCTACCAAACCTGTGCATTTCTGAAAACTAGAGACCTAGGGGAATCCAAGGAGGGGTGACTTGCGGGGCTCGGACCAGGTTCTGTTACCCAAAATCCTTTGCAAACCTCAAAATTTGGCTAAAAAAACACATGTTCATCACATTTCTGTGGCAGAAAGTTCTGGAATCTGAGAGGAGCCACAAATTTCCTTCCACAAAGCATTCCCCCAAGTCTCTCGATAAAAATGATACCTCACTTGTGTGGGTAAGCCTAGCGCCCACGACAGGAAACTCCCCAAAGCGCAATGTGGACACATCCAAATTTTTGGAAGAAAACAGAGGTGTTTTTTGCGCAGTGCCTACCTGTAGATTTTGGCCTCTAGCTCAGGCGGCACTTAGGGAAACCTACCAAACCTGTGCATTTCTGAAAACTAGAGACCTAGGGGAATCCAAGGAGGGGTGACTTGTGGGGCTCGGACCAGGTTCTGTTAGCCAGAATCCTTTGCAAACCTCAAAATTTGGCAAAAAAAAACACATGTTCCTCACATTTCTGTGGCAGAAAGTTCTGGAATCTGAGAGGAACCACAAATTTCCTTCCACCCAGCGTTCCCCCAAGTCTCCCGATAAAAATGATACCTCACTTGTGTGGGTAGGCCTAGCGCCCGCGAAAGGAAACGCCCCAAAGCGCAACGTGGACACTTCCACATTTTTGGAAGAAAACAGAGGTGTTTTTTGCGAAGTGCCTACCTGTAGATTTTGGCCTCTAGCTCAGCCAGCACCTAGGGAAACCTACCAAACCTGTGTATTTCTGAAAACTAGAGACCTAGGGGAATCCAAGGAGGGGTGACTTGCGGGGCTCGGACTAGGTTCTGTTACCCAGAATCCTTTGCAATCCTCAAAATTTGGCTAAAAAAACACATGTTCATCACATTTCTGTGGCAGAAAGTTCTGGAATCTGAGAGGAGCCACAAATTTCCTTCCACCCAGCGTTCCCCCAAGTCTCAAGATAAAAATGATACCTCACTTGAGTGGGTAGGCCTAGCGCCCGCGACAGGAAACGCCCCAAAGCGCAACGTGGACACATCCAAATTTTTGGAAGAAAACAGAGGTGTTTTTTGCGAAGTGCCTACCTGTAGATTTTGGCCTCTAGCTCAGCCGGCACCTAGGGAAACCTACCAAACCTGTGCATTTCTGAAACCTAGAGACCTAGGGGAATCCAAGAAGGGGTGACTTGCGGGGCTCCGACCAGATTCTGTTACCCAGAGTCCTTTGCAAACCTCAAAATTTGGCTAAAAAAACACATGTTCCTCACATTTCTGTGGCAGAAAGTTCTGGAATCTGAGAGGAGCCACGAATTTCCTTCCACCCAGCGTTCCCCCAAGTCTCCCGATAAAAATGATACCTCACTTGTGTGGGTAGGCCTAGCGCCCGCGACAGGAAACGCCCCAAAGCGCAACGTGGACACATCCAAATTTTTGGAAGAAAACAGTGGTGTTTGTTGCGAAGTGCCTACCTGTAGATTTCGGCCTCTAGCTCAGCCGGCACCAAGGGAAACCTACCAAACCTGTGCATTTCTGAAAACTAGAGACCTAGGGGAATCCAAGGAGGGGTGACTTGCGGGGCTCGGACCAGGTTCTGTTACCCAAAATCCTTTGCAAACCTCAAAATCTGGCTAAAAAAACACATGTTCCTCACATTTCTGTGGCAGAAAGTTCGGGAATCTGAGAGGAGCCACAAATTTCCTTCCACCCAGCGTTCCCCCAAGTCTCCCGATAAAAATGATACCTCACTTGTGTGGGTAGGCCTAGCGCCCGCGACAGGAAACGCCCCAAAGCGCAACGTGGACACATCCAAATTTTTGGAAGAAAACAGAGGTGTTTTTTGCGAAGTGCCTACCTGTAGATTTTGGCCTCTAGCTCAGCCAGCACCTAGGGAAACCTACCAAACCTGTGCATTTCTGAAAACCAGAGACCGAGGGGAATCCAAGGAGGGGTGACTTGCGGGGCTCAGACCAGGTTCTGTTACCCAGAATCCTTTGCAAACCTCAAAATTTGGCTAAAAAAACACATGTTCCTCACATTTCTGTGGCAGAAAGTTCTGGAATCTGAGAGGAGCCACAAATTTCCTTCCACCCAGCGTTCCCCCAAGTCTCCCGATAAAAATGATACCTCACTTGTGTGGGTAGGCCTAGCGCCCGCGACAGGAAACGCCCCAAAGCGCAACGTGGACACATCCACATTTTTGGAAGAAAACAGAGGTGTTTTTTGCGAAGTGCCTACCTGTAGATTTTGGCCTCTAGCTCAGCCGGCACCTAGGGAAACCTACCAAACCTGTGCATTTCTGAAACCTAGAGACCTAGGGGAATCCAAGGAGGGGTGACTTGCGGGGCTCGGACCAAGTTCTGTTACCCAGAAACCTTTGCAAACCTAAGAATTTGGCTAAAAAAACACATGTTCCTCACATTTCTGTGGCAGAAAGTTCTGGAATCTGAGAGGAGCCACAAATTTCCTTCCACCCAGCGTTCCCCCAAGTCTCCCGATAAAAATGATACCTCACTTGTGTGGGTAGGCCTAGCGCCCGCGACAGGAAACGCCCCAAAGCGCAATGTGGACACATCCAAATTTTTGGAAGAAAACAGAGGTGTTTTTTGCGAAGTGCCTACCTGTAGATTTTGGCCTCTAGCTCAGGCGGCACTTAGGGAAACCTACCAAACCTGTGCATTTCTGAAAACTAGAGACCTAGGGGAATCCAAGGAGGGGTGACTTGTGGGGCTCGGACCAGGTTCTGTTACCAGAATCCTTTGCAAACCTCAAAATTTGGCAAAAAAAACCACATGTTCCTCACATTTCTGTGGCAGAAAGTTCTGGAATCTGAGAGGAACCACAAATTTCCTTCCACCCAGCGTTCCCCCAAGTCTCCCGATAAAAATGATACCTCACTTGTGTGGGTAGGCCTAGCGCCCGCGAAAGGAAACGCCCCATAGCGCAACGTGGACACTTCCACATTTTTGGAAGAAAACAGAGGTGTTTTTTGCGAAGTGCCTACCTGTAGTGTTTTGGCCTCTAGCTCAGCCAGCACCTAGGGAAACCTACCAAACCTGTGTATTTCTGAAAACTAGAGACCTAGGGAAATCCAAGGAGGGGTGACTTGCGGGGCTCGGACCAGGTTCTGTTACCCAGAATCCTTTGCAAACCTCAAAATTTGGCTAAAAAAACACATGTTCCTCACATTTGTGTGGCAGAAAGTTCTGGAATCTGAGAGGAGCCACAAATTTCCTTCCACCCAGCGTTCCCCCAAGTCTCAAGATAAAAATGATACCTCACTTGTGTGGGTAGGCCTAGCGCCCGCGACAGGAAACGCCCCAAAGCGCAACGTGGACACATCCAAATTTTTGGAAGAAAACAGAGGTGTTTTTTGCGAAGTGCCTACCTGTAGATTTTGGCCTCTAGCTCAGCCAGCACCTAGGAAAACCTACCAAACCTGTGTATTTCTGAAAACTAGAGACCTAGGGAAATCCAAGGAGGGGTGACTTGCGGGGCTCGGACCAGGTTCTGTTACCCAGAATCCTTTGCAAACCTCAAAATTTGGCTAAAAAAACACATGTTCCTCACATTTGTGTGGCAGAAAGTTCTGGAATCTGAGAGGAGCCACAAATTTCCTTCCACCCAGCGTTCCCCCAAGTCTCAAGATAAAAATGATACCTCACTTGTGTGGGTAGGCCTAGCGCCCGCGACAGGAAACGCCCCAAAGCGCAATGTGGACACATCCAAATTTTTGGAAGAAAACAGTGGTGTTTTTTGTGAAGTGCCTACCTGTAGATTTTGGCCTCTAGCTCAGCCGGCACCTAGGGAAACCTACCAAACCTGTGCATTTCTGAAACCTAGAGACGTAGGGGAATCCAAGGAGGGGTGACTTGCGGGGCTCGGACCAGATTCTGTTACCCAAAATCCTTTGCAAACGTCAAAATCTGGCTAAAAAAACACATGTTCCTCACATTTCTGTGGCAGAAAGTTCGGGAATCTGAGAGGAGCCACGAATTTCCTTCCACCCAGCGTTCCCCCAAGTCTCCCGATAAAAATGATACCTCACTTGTGTGGGTAGGCCTAGCGCCCGCGACAGGAAACGCCCCAAAGCGCAACGTGGACACATCCAAATTTTTGGAAGAAAACAGTGGTGTTTTTTGCGAAGTGCCTACCTGTAGATTTCGGCCTCTAGCTCAGCCGGCACCAAGGGAAACCTACCAAACCTGTGCATTTCTGAAAACTAGAGACCTAGGGGAATCCAAGGAGGGGTGACTTGCGGGGCTCGGACCAGGTTCTGTTACCCCAAATCCTTTGCAAACCTCAAAATTTGGCTAAAAAAACACATGTTCCTCACATTTCTGTGGCAGAAAGTTCGGGAATCTGAGAGGAGCCACAAATTTCCTTCCACCCAGCGTTCCCCCAAATCTCCCGATAAAAATGATACCTCACTTGTGTGGGTAGGCCTAGCGCCCGCAACAGGAAACGCCCCAAAGCGCAACGTGGACACATCCAAATTTTTGGAAGAAAACAGAGGTGTTTTTTGCGAAGTGCCTACCTGTAGATTTTGGCCTCTAGCTCAGCCGGCACCTAGGGAAACCTACCAAACCTGTGCATTTCTGAAAACCAGAGACCGAGGGGAATCCAAGGAGGGGTGACTTGCGGGGCTCGGACCAGGTTCTGTTACCCAGAATCCTTTGCAAACCTCAAAATTTGGCTAAAAAAACACATGTTCCTCACATTTCTGTGGCAGAAAGTTCGGGAATCTGAGAGGAGCCACAAATTTCCTTCCACCCAGCGTTCCCCCAAGTCTCCCGATAAAAATGATACCTCACTTGTGTGGGTACGCCTAGCGCCCGCAACAGGAAACGCCCCAAAGCGCAACGTTTACACATCCAAATTTTTGGAAGAAAACAGAGGTGTTTTTTGCGAAGTGCCTACCTGTAGATTTTGGCCTCTAGCTCAGCCGGCACCTAGGGAAACCTACCACACCTGTGCAGTTCTGAAAACTAGAGACCTAGGGGAATCCAAGGAGGGGTGACTTGCGGGGCTCGGACCAGGTTCTGTTACCCAGAATCCTTTGCAAACCTCAAAATTTGGCTAAAAAAACACATGTTCCTCACATTTTTGTGGCAGAAAGTTCTGGAATCTGAGAGGAGCCACAAATTTCCTTCCACCCAGCGTTCCCCCAAGTCTCCCGATAAAAATGATACCTCACTTGTGTGGGTAGGCCTAGCGCCCGCGACAGGAAACGCCCCAAAGCGCAACGTGGACACATCCAAATTTTTGGAAGAAAACAGAGGTGTTTTTTGCGAAGTGCCTACCTGTAGATTTTGGCCTCTAGCTCAGCCAGCACCTAGGGAAACCTACCAAACCTGTGCATTTCTGAAAACCAGAGACCGAGGGGAATCCAAGGAGGGGTGACTTGCGGGGCTCAGACCAGGTTCTGTTACCCAGAATCCTTTGCAAACCTCAAAATCTGGCTAAACAAACACATGTTCCTCACATTTCTGTGGCAGAAAGTTCGGGAATCTGAGAGGAGCCACAAATTTCCTTCCACCCAGCGTTCCCTCAAGTCTCCCGATAAAAATGATACCTCACTTGTGTGGGTAGGCCTAGTGCCCGCGACAGGAAACGCCCCAAAGCGCAACGTGGACATATCCATATTTTTGGAAGAAAACAGTGGTGTTTTTTGCGAAGTGCCTACCTGTAGATTTCGGCCTCTAGCTCAGCCGGCACCAAGGGAAACCTACCAAACCAGTGCATTTCTGAAAACTAGAGACCTAGGGGAATCCAAGGAGGGGTGACTTGTGGGGCTCGGACCAGGTTCTGTTACCAGAATCCTTTGCAAACCTCAAAATTTGGCAAAAAAAAACACATGTTCCTCACATTTCTGTGGCAGAAAGTTCTGGAATCTGAGAGGAACCACAAATTTCCTTCCACCCAGCGTTCCCCCAAGTCTCCCGATAAAAATGATACCTCACTTGTGTGGGTAGGCCTAGCGCCCGCGAAAGGAAACGCCCCATAGCGCAACGTGGACACTTCCACATTTTTGGAAGAAAACAGAGGTGTTTTTTGCGAAGTGCCTACCTGTAGTGTTTTGGCCTCTAGCTCAGCCAGCACCTAGGGAAACCTACCAAACCTGTGTATTTCTGAAAACTAGAGACCTAGGGTAATCCAAGGAGGGGTGACTTGCGGGGCTCGGACCAGGTTCTGTTACCCAGAATCCTTTGCAAACCTCAAAATTTGGCTAAAAAAACACATGTTCCTCACATTTCTGTGGCAGAAAGTTCTGGAATCTGAGAGGAGCCACAAATTTCCTTCCACCCAGCGTTCCCCCAAGTCTCAAGATAAAAATGATACCTCACTTGTGTGGGTAGGCCTAGCGCCCGCGACAGGAAACGCCCCAAAGCGCAACATGGACACATCCAAATTTTTGGAAGAAAACAGAGGTGTTTTTTGAGAATTGCCTACCTGTAGATTTTGGCCTCTAGCTCAGCCAGCACCTAGGAAAACCTACCAAACCTGTGTATTTCTGAAAACTAGAGACCTAGGGAAATCCAAGGAGGGGTGACTTGCGGGGCTCGGACCAGGTTCTGTTACCCAGAATCCTTTGCAAACCTCAAAATTTGGCTAAAAAAACACATGTTCCTCACATTTGTGTGGCAGAAAGTTCTGGAATCTGAGAGGAGCCACAAATTTCCTTCCACCCAGCGTTCCCCCAAGTCTCAAGATAAAAATGATACCTCACTTGTGTGGGTAGGCCTAGCGCCCGCGACAGGAAACGCCCCAAAGCGCAACGTGGACACCTCCAAATTTTTGGATGAAAACAGAGGTGTTTTTTGCGAAGTGCCTACCTGTAGATTTTGGCCTCTAGCTCAGCCGGCACCTAGGGAAACCTACCAAACCTGTGCATTTCTGAAACCTAGAGACCTAGGGGAATCCAAGGAGGGGTGACTTGTGGGGCTCGGACCAGGTTCTGTTACCCAGAATCCTTTGCAAACCTCAAAATTTGGCAAAAAAAAACACATGTTCCTCACATTTCTGTGACAGAAAGTTCTGGAATCTGAGAGGAGCCACGAATTTCCTTCCACCCAGCGTTCCCCCAAATCTCCCGATAAAAATGATACCTCACTTGTGTGGGTAGGCCTAGCGCCCGCGACAGGAAACGCCCCAAAGCGCAACGTGGACACATCCAAATTTTTGGAAGAAAACAGAGGTGTTTTTTGCGAAGTGCCTACCTGTAGATTTTGGCCTCTAGCTCAGCCGGCACCTAGGGAAACCTACCAAACCTGTGCATTTCTGAAAACCAGAGACCGAGGGGAATCCAAGGAGGGGTGACTTGCGGGGCTCGGACCAGGTTCTGTTACCCAGAATCCTTTGCAAACCTCAAAATTTGGCTAAAAAAACACATGTTCCTCACATTTCTGTGGCAGAAAGTTCGGGAATCTGAGAGGAGCCACAAATTTCCTTCCACCCAGCGTTCCCCCAAGTCTCCCGATAAAAATGATACCTCACTTGTGTGGGTACGCCTAGCGCCCGCAACAGGAAACGCCCCAAAGCGCAACGTGGACACATCCAAATTTTTGGAAGAAAACAGAGGTGTTTTTTGCGAAGTGCCTACCTGTAGATTTTGGCCTCTAGCTCAGCCGGCACCTAGGGAAACCTACCAAACCTGTGCATTTCTGAAAACTAGAGACCTAGGGGAATCCAAGGAGGGGTGACTTGCGGGGCTCGGACCAGGTTCTGTTACCCAGAATCCTTTGCAAACCTCAAAATTTGGCTAAAAAAACACATGTTCCTCACATTTTTGTGGCAGAAAGTTCTGGAATCTGAGAGGAGCCACAAATTTCCTTCCACCCAGCGTTCCCCCAAGTCTCCCGATAAAAATGATACCTCACTTGTGTGGGTAGGCCTAGCGCCCGCGACAGGAAACGCCCCAAAGCGCAACGTGGACACATCCAAATTTTTGGAAGAAAACAGAGGTGTTTTTTGCGAAGTGCCTACCTGTAGATTTTGGCCTCTAGCTCAGCCAGCACCTAGGGAAACCTACCAAACCTGTGCATTTCTGAAAACCAGAGACCGAGGGGAATCCAAGGAGGGGTGACTTGCGGGGCTCAGACCAGGTTCTGTTACCCAGAATCCTTTGCAAACCTCAAAATCTGGCTAAACAAACACATGTTCCTCACATTTCTGTGGCAGAAAGTTCGGGAATCTGAGAGGAGCCACAAATTTCCTTCCACCCAGCGTTCCCTCAAGTCTCCCGATAAAAATGATACCTCACTTGTGTGGGTAGGCATAGTGCCCGCGACAGGAAACGCCCCAAAGCGCAACGTGGACATATCCATATTTTTGGAAGAAAACAGTGGTGTTTTTTGCGAAGTGCCTACCTGTAGATTTCGGCCTCTAGCTCAGCCGGCACCAAGGGAAACCTACCAAACCAGTGCATTTCTGAAAACTAGAGACCTAGGGGAATCCAAGGAGGGGTGACTTGCGGGGCTCGGACCAGGTTCTGTTACCCAGAATCCTTTGCAAACCTCAAAATTTGGCTAAAAAAACACATGTTCCTCACATTTCTGTGGCAGAAAGTTATGGAATCTGAGAGGAGCCACAAATTTCCTTCCACCCAGCGTTCCCCCAAGTCTCCCGATAAAAATGATACCTCACTTGTGTGGGTAGGCCTAGCGCACGCGAAAGGAAACGCCCCAAAGCGCAACGTGGACACATCCACATTTTTGGAAGAAAACAGAGGTGTTTTTTGCGAAGTGCCTACCTTTTTGATTTTGGCCTCTAGCTCAGCCGGCACCTAGGGAAACCTACCAAACCTGTGCATTTCTGAAACCTAGAGACCTAGGGGAATCCAAGGAGGGGTGACTTGCGGGGCTCGGACCAAGTTCAGTTACCCAGAAACCTTTGCAAACCTCAGAATTTGGCTAAAAAAACACATGTTCTTCACATTTCTGTGGCAGAAAGTTCTGGAATCTGAGAGGAGCCACAAATTTCCTTCCACCCAGCGTTCCCCCAAGTCTCCCGATAAAAATGATACCTCACTTGTGTGGGTAGGCCTAGCGCCCGTGACAGGAAACGCCCCAAAGCGCAATGTGGACACATCCAAATTTTTGGAAGAAAACAGAGGTGTTTTTTGCGAAGTGCCTTCCTGTAGATTTTGGCCTCTAGCTCAGGCGGCACTTAGGGAAACCTACCAAACCTGTGCATTTCTGAAAACTAGAGACCTAGGGGAATCCAAGGAGGGGTGACTTGTGGGGCTCGGACCAGGTTCTGTTACCCAGAATCCTTTGCAAACCTCAAAATGTGGCAAAAAAAAACACATGTTCCTCACATTTCTGTGGCAGAAAGTTCTGGAATCTGAGAGGAACCACAAATTTCCTTCCACCCAGCGTTCCCCCAAGTCTCCCGATAAAAATGATACCTCACTTGTGTGGGTAGGCCTAGCGCCCGCGAAAGGAAACGCCCCAAAGTGCAACGTGGACACTTCCACATTTTTGGAAGAAAACAGAGGTGTTTTTTGCGAAGTGCCTACCTGTAGATTTTGGCATCTAGCTCAGCCGGCACCTAGGGAAACCTACCAAACCTGTGCATTTCTGAAAACTAGAGACCTAGGGGAATCCAAGGAGGGGTGACTTGCGGGGCTCGGACCAGGTTCTGTTACCCAGAATCCTTTGCAATCCTCAAAATTTGGCTAAAAAAACACATGTTCCTCACATTTCTGTGGCAGAAAGTTCGGGAATCTGAGAGGAGCCACAAATTTCCTTCCACCCAGCGTTCCCCCAAGTCTCCCGATAAAAATGATACCTCACTTGTGTGGGTGAGCCTAGCGCCCACAACAGGAAACGCCCCAAAGCGCAATGTGGACACATCCAAATTTTTGGAAGAAAACAGAGGTGTTTTTTGCGAAGTGCCTACCTGTAGATTTTGGCCTCTAGCTCAGCCGGCACCTAGGGAAACCTACCAAACCTGTGCATTTCTGAAAACCAGAGGCCGAGGGGAATCCAAGGAGGGGTGACTTGCGGGGCTCGGACCAGGTTCTGTTACCCAGAATCCTTTGCAAACCTCAAAATTTGGCTAAAAAAACACATGTTCCTCACATTTCTGTGGCAGAAAGTTCTGGAATCTGAGAGGAGCCACAAATTTCCTTCCACCCAGCGTTCCCCCAAGTCTCAAGATAAAAATGATACCTCACTTGTGTGGGTAGGCCTAGCGCCCGCGACAGGAAACGCCCCAAAGCGCAACATGGACACATCCAAATTTTTGGAAGAAAACAGAGGTGTTTTTTGAGAATTGCCTACCTGTAGATTTTGGCCTCTAGCTCAGCCAGCACCTAGGGAAACCTACCAAACCTGTGTATTTCTGAAAACTAGAGACCTAGGGGAATCCAAGGAGGGGTGACTTGTGGGGCTCGGACCAGGTTCTGTTACCCAGAATCCTTTGCAAACCTCAAAATTTGGCAAAAAAAAACACATGTTCCTCACATTTCTGTGGCAGAAAGTTCTGGAATCTGAGAGGAACAACAAATTTCCTTCCACCCAGCGTTCCCCCAAGTCTCCCGATAAAAATGATACCTCACTTGTGTGGGTAGGCCTAGCGCCCGCGAAAGGAAACGCCCCAAAGCGCAACGTGGACACTTCCACATTTTTGGAAGAAAACAGAGGTGTTTTTTGCGAAGTGCCTACCTGTAGATTTTGGCCTCTAGCTCAGCCAGCACCTAGGGAAACCTACCAAACCTGTGTATTTCTGAAAACTAGAGACCTAGGGGAATCCAAGGAGGGGTGACTTGCGGGGCTAGGACCAGGTTCTGTTACCCAGAATCCTTTGCAAACCTCAAAATGTGGCTAAAAAAACACATGTTCCTCACATTTCTGTGGCAGAAAGTTCTGGAATCTGAGAGGAGCCACAAATTTCCTTCCACCCAGCGTTCCCCCAAGTCTCAAGATGAAAATGATACCTCACTTGAGTGGGTAGGCCTAGCGCCCGCGACAGGAAACGCCCCAAAGCGCAACGTGGACACATCAAAATTTTTGGAAGAAAACAGAGGTGTTTTTTGCGAAGTGCCTACCTGTAGATTTTGGCATCTAGCTCAGCCGGCACCTAGGGAAACCTACCAAACCTGTGCATTTCTGAAACCTAGAAACCTAGGGGAATCCAAGAAGGGGTGACTTGCGGGGCTCGGACCAGATTCTGTTACCCAGAGTCCTTTGCAAACCTCAAAATTTGGCTAAAAAAACACATGTTCCTCACATTTCTGTGGCAGAAAGTTCTGGAATCTGAGAGGAGCCACAAATTTCCTTCCACCCAGCGTTCCCTCAAGTCTCCCGATAAAAATGATACCTCACTTGTGTGGGTAGGCCTAGCGCCCGCGACAGGAAACGCCCCAAAGCGCAATGTGGACACATCCAAATTTTTGGAAGAAAACAGTGGTGTTTTTTGTGAAGTGCCTACCTGTAGATTTCGGCCTCTAGCTCAGCCGGCACCAAGGGAAACCTACCAAACCAGTGCATTTCTGAAAACTAGAGACGTAGGGGAATCCAAGGAGGGGTGACTTGCGGGGCTCGGACCAGGTTCTGTTACCCAAAATCCTTTGCAAACGTCAAAATCTGGCTAAAAAAACACATGTTCCTCACATTTCTGTGGCAGAAAGTTCGGGAATCTGAGAGGAGCCACAAATTTCCTTCCACCCAGCGTTCCCTCAAGTCTCCCGATAAAAATGATACCTCACTTGTGTGGGTAGGCCTAGCGCCCGCGACAGGAAACGCCCCAAAGCGCAACGTGGACACATCCAAATTTTTGGAAGAAAACAGTGGTGTTTTTTGCGAAGTGCCTACCTGTAGATTTCGGCCACTAGCTCAGCCGGCACCAAGGGAAACCTACCAAACCAGTGCATTTCTGAAAACTAGAGACCTAGGGGAATCCAAGGAGGGGTGACTTGCGGGGCTCGGACCAGGTTCTGTTACCCAGAATCCTTTGCAAACCTCAAAATTTGGCTAAAAAAACACATGTTCCTCACATTTCTGTGGCAGAAAGTTATGGAATCTGAGAGTAGCCACAAATTTCCTTCCACCCAGCGTTCCCCCAAGTCTCCAGATAAAAATGATACCTCACTTGTGTGGGTAGGCCTAGCGCCCGCGACAGGAAACGCCCCAAAGCGCAACGTGGACACATCCACATTTTTGGAAGAAAACAGAGGTGTTTTTTGCGAAGTGCCTACCTGTAGATTTTGGCCTCTAGCTCAGCCGGCACCTAGGGAAACCTACCAAACCTGTGCATTTCTGAAAACTAGAGACGTAGGGGAATCCAAGGAGGGGTGACTTGCGGGGCTCGGACCAGGTTCTGTTACCCAAAATCCTTTGCAAACGTCAAAATCTGGCTAAAAAAACACATGTTCCTCACATTTCTGTGGCAGAAAGTTCGGGAATCTGAGAGGAGCCACAAATTTCCTTCCACCCAGCGTTCCCCCAAGTCTCCTGATAAAAATTATACCTCACTTGTGTGGGTAGGCCTAGCTCCCGCGACATTAAACGACCCAAAGCGCATCGTGGACACATCCAAATTTTTGGAAGAAAACAGAGGTGTTTTTTGCGAAGTGCCTACCTGTAGATTTTGGCCTCTAGCTCAGCAGGCACCCAGGGAAACCTACCAAACCAGTGCATTTCTGAAAACTAGAGACCTAGGGGAATCCAAGGAGGGGTGACTTGCGGGGCTCGGACCAGGTTCTGTTACCCAGAATCCTTTGCAAACCTCACAATTTGGCTAAAAAAACACATGTTCCTCACATTTCTGTGGCAGAAAGTTCTGGAATCTGAGAGGAGCCACAAATTTCCTTCCACAAAGCATTCCCCCAAGTCTCCCGATAAAAATGATACCTCACTTGTGTGGTTAGGCCTAGTGCCCGCGACAGGAAACACCCCAAAGCGCAATGTGAACACATCCAAATTTTTGGAAGAAAACAGAGGTGTTTTTTGCGAAGTGCCTTCCTGTAGATTTTGGCCTCTAGCTCAGGCGGCACTTAGGGAAACCTACCAATCCTGTGCATTTCTGAAAACTAGAGACCTAGGGGAATCCAAGGAGGGGTGACTTGTGGGGCTCGGACCAGGTTCTGTTACCCAGAATCCTTTGCAAACCTCAAAATTTGGCCAAAAAAAACACATGTTCCTCACATTTCTGTGGCAGAAAGTTCTGGAATCTGAGAGGAACCACAAATTTCCTTCCACCCAGCGTTCCCCCAAGTCTCCCGATAAAAATGATACCTCACTTGTGTGGGTAGGCCTAGCGCCCGCAAGAGGAAACGCCCCAAAGCGCAACGTGGACACTTCCACATTTTTGGAAGAAAACAGAGGTGTTTTTTGCGAAGTGCCTACCTGTAGATTTTGGCCTCTAGCTCAGCCAGCACCTAGGGAAACCTACCAAACCTGTGTATTTCTGAAAACTAGAGACCTAGGGGAATCCAAGGAGGGGTGACTTGCGGGGCTCGGACCAGGTTCTGTTACCCAGAATCCTTTGCAAACCTCAAAATTTGGCTAAAAAAACACATGTTCCTCACATTTCTGTGGCAGAAAGTTATGGAATCTGAGAGGAGCCACAAATTTCCTTCTACACAGTGTTCCCCCCAGTCTCCCGATAAAAATGATACCTCACTTGTGTGGGTAGGCCTAGCGCCCGCAACAGGAAACGCCCCAAAGCGCAACGTGGACACATCCACATTTTTGGAAGAAAACAGAGGTGTTTTTTGCGAAGTGCCTACCTGTAGATTTTGGCCTCTAGCTCAGCCGGCACCTAGGGAAACCTACCAAACCTGTGCATTTCTGAAACCTAGAGACCTAGGGGAATCCAAGGAGGGGTGACTTGCGGGGCTCGGACCAAGTTCTGTTACCCAGAAACCTTTGCAAACCTCAGAATTTGGCTAAAAAAACACATATTCCTCACATTTCTGTGGCAGAAAGTTCTGGAATCTGAGAGGAGCCACAAATTTCCTTCCACAAAGCATTCCCCCAAGTCTCCCGATAAAAATTATACCTCACTTGTGTGGGTAGGCCTAGCGCCCGCGACAGGAAACACCCCAAAGCGCAATGTGAACACATCCACATTTTCGGAAGAAAACAGAGGTGTTTTTTGCGAAGTGCCTACCTGTAGATTTTGGCCTCTAGCTCAGGCGGCACTTAGGGAAACCTACCAAACCTGTGCATTTCTGAAAACTAGAGACCTAGGGGAATCCAAAAAGGGGTGACTTGCGGGGCTCGGACCAGGTTCTGTTACCCAGAATCCTTTGCAAACCTCAAAATTTGGCTAAAAAAACACATGTTCCTCACATTTCTGTGGCAGAAAGTTCTGGAATCTGAGAGGAGCCACCAATTTCCTTCCACCCAGCGTTCCCCCAAGTCTCAAGATAAAAATGATACCTCACTTGAGTGGGTAGGCCTAGCGCCCGCGACAGGAAACGCCCCAAAGCGCAACGTGGACACATCCAAATTTTTGGAAGAGAACAGAGGTGTTTTTTGCGAAGTGCCTACCTGTAGATTTTGGCCTCTAGCTCAGCCGGCACCTAGGGAAACCTACCAAACCTGTGCATTTCTGAAACCTAGAGACCTAGGGGAATCCAAGAAGGGGTGACTTGCGGGGCTCGGACCAGATTCTGTTACCCAGAGTCCTTTGCAAACCTCAAAATTTGGCTAAAAAAACACATGTTCCTCACATTTCTGTGGCAGAAAGTTCTGGAATCTGAGAGGAGCCACAAATTTCCTTCTTCCCAGCGTTCCCCCAAGTCTCCCGATAAAAATGATACCTCACTTGTGTGGGTAGGCCTAGCGCCCGCGACAGGAAACGCCCCAAAGCGCAACGTGGACACATCCAAATTTTTGGAAGAAAACAGTGGTGTTTTTTGCGAAGTGCCTACCTGTAGATTTCGGCCTCTAGCTCAGCCGGCACCAAGGGAAACCTACCAAACCTGTGCATTTCTGAAATCCAGAGACCGAAGGGAATCCAAGGAGGGGTGACTTGCGGGGCTCGGACCAGGTTCTGTTACCCAGAATCCTTTGCAAACCTCAAAATTTGGCTAAAAAAACACATGTTCCTCACATTTCTGGGGTAGAAAGTTCGGGAATCTGAGAGGAGCCACAAATTTCCTTCCACCCAGCGTTCCCCCAAGTCTCCCGATAAAAATGAAACCTCACTTGTGTGGGTACGCCTAGCGCCCGCAACAGGAAACGCCCCAAAGCGCAACGTGGACACATCCAAATTTTTGGAAGAAAACAGAGGTGTTTTTTGCGAAGTGCCTACCTGTAGATTTTGGCCTCTAGCTCAGCCGGCACCTAGGGAAACCTACCAAACCTGTGCATTTCTGAAAACTAGAGACCTAGGGGAATCCAAGGAGGGGTGACTTGCGGGGCTCGGACCAGGTTCTGTTACCCAGAATCCTTTGCAAACCTCAAAATTTGGCTAAAAAAACACATGTTCCTCACATTTCTGTGGCAGAAAGTTCTGGAATCTGAGAGGAGCCACAAATTCCTTCCACCCAGCGTTCCCCCAAGTCTCCCGATAAAAATGATACCTCACTTGTGTGGGTAGGCCTAGCGCCCGCGACAGGAAACGCCCCAAAGCGCAACGTGGACCCATCCACATTTTTGGAAGAAAACAGAGGTGTTTTTTGCGAAGTGCCTACCTGTAGATTTTGGCCTCTAGCTCAGCCGGCACCTAGGGAAACCTACCAAACCTGTGCATTTCTGAAACCTAGAGACCTAGGGGAATCCAAGGAGGGGTGACTTGCGGGGCTCGGACCAAGTTCTGTTACCCAGAAACCTTTGCAAACCTCAGAATTTGGCTAAAAAAACACATGTTCCTCACATTTCTGTGGCAGAAAGTTCTGGAATCTGAGAGGAGCCACAAATTTCCTTCCACCCAGCGTTCCCCCAAGTCTCCCGATAAAAATGATATCTCACTTGTGTGGGTAGGCCTAGCGCCCGCGACAGGAAACGCCCCAAAGCGCAACGTGGACACATCCAAATTTTTGGAAGAAAACAGAGGTGTTTTTTGAGAATTGCCTACCTGTAGATTTTGGCCTCTAGCTCAGCCGGCACCTAGGGAAACCTACCAAACCTGTGCCTTTCTGAAAACTAGAGACCTAGGGGAATCCAAGGAGGGGTGACTTGCGGGGCTCGGACCAGGTTCTGTTACCCAGAATCCTTTGCAAACCTCAAAATTTGCCTAAAAAAACACATGTTCCTCACATTTCTGTGGCAGAAAGTTCGGGAATCTGAGAGGAGCCACAAATTTCCTTCCACCCAGCGTTCCCCCAAGTCTCCCGATAACAATTATACCTCACTTGTGTGGGTACGCCTAGCGCCCGCAACAGGAAACGCCCCAAAGCGCAACAAGGACACATCCAAATTTTGGGAAGAAAACAGAGGTGTTTTTTGCGAAGTGCCTACCTGTAGATTTTGGCCTCTAGCTCAGCCGGCACCTAGGGAAACCTACCAAACCTGTGCATTTCTGAAACCTAGAGACCTAGGGGAATCCAAGGAGGGGTGACTTGCGGGGCTCGGACCAGATTCTGTTACCCAGAGTCCTTTGCAAACCTCAAAATTTGGCTAAAAAAACACATGTTCCTCACATTTCTGTGGCAGAAAGTTCGGGAATTTGAGAGGAGCCACAAATTTCCTTCCACCCAGCGTTCCCCCAAGTCTCCCGATAAAAATGATACCTCACTTGTGTGGGTAGGCCTAGTGCCCGCGACAGGAAACGCCCCAAAGCGCAACGTGGACACTTCCAAATTTTTGGAAGAAAACAGAGGTGTTTTTTGCGAAGTGCCTACCTGTAGATTTTGGCCTCTAGCTCAGCCGGCATCTAGGGAAACCTACCAAACCTGTGCATTTCTGAAAACTAGAGACCGAGGGGAATCCAAGGAGGGGTGACTTGCGGGGCTCGGACCAGGTTCTGTTACCCAGAATCCTTTGCAAACCTCAAAATTTGGCTAAAAAAACACATGTTCCTCACATTTCTGTGGCAGAAAGTTCTGGAATCTGAGAGGAGCCACAAATTTCCTTCCACCCAGCGTTCCCCCAAGTCTCCCGATAAAAATGATACCTCACTTGTGTGGGTAGGCCTAGCGCCCGCGACAGGAAACGGCCAAAGCGCAACGTGGACACATCTAAATTTTTGGAAGAAAACAGAGGTGTTTTTTGCGAAGTGCCTACCTGTAGATTTTGGCCTCTAGCTCAGCCGGCACCTAGGGAAACCTACCAAACCTGTGCATTTCTGAAACCTAGAGAGACCTAGGGGAATCCAAGGAGGGGTGACTTGCGGGGCTCGGACCAAGTTCTGTTACCCAGAAACCTTTGCAAACCTCAGAATTTGGCTAAAAAAACACATGTTCCTCACATTTCTGTGGCAGAAAGTTCTGGAATCTGAGAGGAGCCACAAATTTCTTTCCACCCAGCGTTCCCCCAAGTCTCCCGATAAAAATGATACCTCACTTGTGTGGGTAGGCCTAGTGCCCGCGACAGGAAACGCCCCAAAGCACAACGTGGACACATCCACATTTTTGGAAGAAAACAGAGGTGTTTTTTGCGAAGTGCCTACCTGTAGATTTTGGCCTCTAGCTCAGCCGGCACCTAGGGAAACCTACCAAACCTGTGCATTTCTGAAAACTAGAGACCTAGGGGAATCCAAGGAGGGGTGACTTGCGGGGCTCGTACCAGGTTCTGTTACCCAGAATCCTTTGCAAACCTCAAAATTTGGCTAACAAAACACATGTTCCTCACATTTCTGTGGCAGAAAGTTCTGGAATCTGAGAGGAGCCACAAATTTCCTTCCACCCAGCGTTCCCCCAAGTCTCCCGATAAAAATGATACCTCACTTGTGTGGGTAGGCCTAGCGCCCGCGACAGGAAACGCCCCAAAGCGCAACGTGAACACATCCACATTTTTGGAAGAAAACAGAGGTGTTTTTTGCGAAGTGCCTACCTGTAGATTTTGGCCTCTAGCTCAGCCGGCACCTAGGGAAACCTACCAAACCTGTGCATTTCTGAAACCTAGAGACCTAGGGGAATCCAAGGAGGGGTGACTTGCGGGGCTCGGACCAAGTTCTGTTACCCAGAAACCTTTGCAAACCTCAGAATTTGGCTAAAAAAACACATGTTCCTCACATTTCTGTGGCAGAAAGTTCTGGAATCTGAGAGGAGCCACAAATTTCCTTCCACCCAGCGTTCCCCCAAGTCTCTCGATAAAAATGATACCTCACTTGTGTGGGTAGGCCTAGCGCCCGTGACAGGAAACGCCCCAAAGCGCAATGTGGACACATCCAAATTTTTGGAAGAAAACAGAGGTGTTTTTTGCGAAGTGCCTACCTGTAGATTTTGGCCTCTAGCTCAGGCGGCACTTAGGGAAACCTACCAAACCTGTGAATTTCTGAAAACTAGAGACCTAGGGGAATCCAAGGAGGGGTGACTTGTGGGGCTCGGACCAGGTTCTGTTACCCAGAATCCTTTGCAAACCTCAACATTTGGCAAAAAAAAACACATGTTCCTCACATTTCTGTGGCAGAAAGTTCTGGAATCTGAGAGGAACCACAAATTTCCTTCCACCCAGCGTTCCCCCAAGTCTCCTGATAAAAATGATACCTCACTTGTGTGGGTAGGCCTAGCGCCCGCGAAAGGAAACGCCCCAAAGCGCAACGTGGACACTTCCACATTTTTGGAAGAAAACAGAGGTGTTTTTTGGGAAGTGCCTACCTGTAGATTTTGGCCTCTAGCTCAGCCGGCACCTAGGGAAACCTACCAAACCTGTGCATTTCTGAAACCTAGAGACCTAGGGGAATCCAAGGAGGGGTGACTTGCGGGGCTCGGACCAAGTTCTGTTACCCAGAAACCTTTGCAAACCTAAGAATTTGGCTAAAAAAACACATGTTCCTCACATTTCTGTGGCAGAAAGTTCTGGAATCTGAGAGGAGCCACAAATTTCCTTCCAACCAGCGTTCCCCCAAGTCACCCGATAAAAATGATATCTCACTTGTGTGGGTAGGCCTAGCGCCCGCGACAGGAAACGCCCCAAAGCACAACGTGGACACATCCAAATGTTTGGAAGAAAACAGAGGTGTTTTTTGAGAATTGCCTACCTGTAGATTTTGGCCTCTAGCTCAGCCGGCACCTAGGGAAACCTACGAAACCTGTGCCTTTCTGAAAACTAGAGACCCAGGGGAATCCAAGGAGGGGTGACTTGCGGGGCTCGGACCAGGTTCTGTTACCCAGAATCCTTTGCAAACCTCAAAATTTGCCTAAAAAAACACATGTTCCTCACATTTCTGTGGCAGAAAGTTCGGGAATCTGAGAGGAGCCACAAATTTCCTTCCACCCAGCGTTCCCCCAAGTCTCCCGATAACAATTATACCTCACTTGTGTGGGTACGCCTAGCGCCCGCAACAGGAAACGCCCCAAAGCGCAACAAGGACACATCCAAATTTTTGGAAGAAAACCGAGGTGTTTTTTGCGAAGTGCCTACCTGTAGATTTTGGCCTCTAGCTCAGCCGGCACCTAGGGAAACCTACCAAACCTGTGCATTTCTGAAACCTAGAGACCTAGGGGAATCCAAGGAGGGGTGACTTGCGGGGCTCGGACCAGATTCTGTTACCCAGAGTCCTTTGCAAACCTCAAAATTTGGCTAAAAAAACACATGTTCCTCACATTTCTGTGGCAGAAAGTTCGGGAATTTGAGAGGAGCCACAAATTTCCTTCCACCCAGCGTTCCCCCAAGTCTCCCGATAAAAATGATACCTCACTTGTGTGGGTAGGCCTAGTGCCCGCGACAGGAAACGCCCCAAAGCGCAACGTGGACACTTCCAAATTTTTGGAAGAAAACAGAGGTGTTTTTTGCGAAGTGCCTACCTGTAGATTTTGGCCTCTAGCTCAGCCGGCATATAGGGAAACCTACCAAACCTGTGCATTTCTGAAAACTAGAGACCGAGGGGAATCCAAGGAGGGGTGACTTGCGGGGCTCGGACCAGGTTCTGTTACCCAGAATCCTTTGCAAACCTCAAAATTTGGCTAAAAAAACACATGTTCCTCACATTTCTGTGGCAGAAAGTTCTGGAATCTGAGAGGAGCCACAAATTTCCTTCCACCCAGCGTTCCCCCAACTCTCCCGATAAAAATGATACCTCACTTGTGTGGGTAGGCCTAGCGCCCGCGACAGTAAACGGCCAAAGCGCAACGTGGACACATCTACATTTTTGGAAGAAAACAGAGGTGTTTTTTGCGAAGTGCCTACCTGTAGATTTTGGCCTCTAGCTCAGCCGGCACCTAGGGAAACCTACCAAACCTGTGCATTTCTGAAACCTAGAGAGACCTAGGGGAATCCAAGGAGGGGTGACTTGCGGGGCTCGGACCAAGTTCTGTTACCCAGAAACCTTTGCAAACCTCAGAATTTGGCTAAAAAAACACATGTTCCTCACATTTCTGTGGCAGAAAGTTCTGGAATCTGAGAGGAGCCACAAATTTCTTTCCACCCAGCGTTCCCCCAAGTCTCCTGATAAAAATGATACCTCACTTGTGTGGGTAGGCCTAGTGCCCGCGACAGGAAACGCCCCAAAGCGCAACGTGGACACATCCAAATTTTTGGAAGAAAACAGAGGTGTTTTTTGCGAAGTGCCTACCTGTAGATTTTGGCCTCTAGCTCAGCCGGCACCTAGGGAAACCTACCAAACCTGTGCATTTCTGAAAACTAGAGACCTAGGGGAATCCAAGGAGGGGTGACTTGCGGGGCTCGGACCAGGTTCTGTTACCCAGAATCCTTTGCAAACCTCAAAATTTTGCTAACAAAACACATGTTCCTCACATTTCTGTGGCAGAAAGTTCTGGAATCTGAGAGGAACCACAAATTTCCTTCCACCCAGCGTTCCCCCAAGTCTCCCGATAAAAATGATACCTCACTTGTGTGGGTAGGCCTAGTGCCCGTGACAGGAAACGCCCCAAAGCGCAACGTGGACACTTCCACATTTTTGGAAGAAAACAGAGGTGTTTTTTGCGAAGTGCCTACCTGTAGATTTTGGCCTCTAGCTCAGCCAGCACCTAGGGAAACCTACCAAACCTGTGCATTTCTGAAAACTAGAGACCTAGGGGAATCCAAGGAGGGGTGACTTGCGGGGCTCGGACCAGGTTCTGTTACCCAGAATCCTTTGCAAACCTCAAAATTTGGCTAAAAAAACACATGTTCCTCACATTTCTGTGGCAGAAAGTTCTGGAATCTTAGAGGAGCCACAAATTTCCTTCCACCCAGCGTTCCCCCAAGTCTCAAGATAAAAATGATTCCTCACTTGTGTGGGTAGGCCTAGCGCCCGCGACAGGAAACGCCCCAAAGCGCAACGTGGACACATCCAAATTTTTGGAAGAAAACAGAGGTGTTTTTTGCGAAGTGCCTACCTGTAGATTTTGGCCTCTAGCTCAGCCGGCACCTAGGGAAACCTACCAAACCTGTGCATTTCTGAAACCTAGAGACCTAGGGGAATCCAAGGAGGGGTGACTTGCGGGGCTCGGACCAGATTCTGTTACCCAGAGTCCTTTGCAAACCTCAAAATTTGGCTAAAAAAACACATGTTCCTCACATTTCTGTGGCAGAAAGTTCTGGAATCTGAGAGGAGCCACAAATTTCCTTCCACCCAGCGTTCCCCCAAGTCTCCCGATAAAAATGATACCTCACTTGTGTGGGTAGGCCTAGCGCCCGCGACAGGAAACGCCCCAAAGCACAACGTGGACACTTCCACATTTTTGGAAGAAAACAGAGGTGTTTTTTGCGAAGTGCCTACCTGTAGATTTTGGCCTCTAGCTCAGCCAGCACCTAGGGAAACCTACCAAACCTGTGCATTTCTGAAAACTAGAGACCTAGGGGAATCCAAGGAGGGGTGACTTACGGGGCTCGGACCAGGTTCTGTTACCCAGAATCCTTTGCAAACCTCAAAATTTGGCTAAAAAAACACATGTTCCTCACATTTCTGTGGCAGAAAGTTCTGGAATCTGAGAGGAGCCACAAATTTCCTTCCACCCAGCGTTCCCCCAAGTCTCAAGATAAAAATGATACCTCACTTGTGTGGGTAGGCCTAGCGCCCGCGACAGGAAACTCCCCAAAGCGCAACGTGGACACATCCAAATTTTTGGAAGAAAACAGAGGTGTTTTTTGCGAAGTGCCTACCTGTAGATTTTGGCCTCTAGCTCAGCCGGCACCTAGGGAAACCTACCAAACCTGTGCATTTCTGAAACCTAGAGACCTAGGGGAATCCAAGGAGGGGTGACTTGCGGGGCTCGGACCAGATTCTGTTACCCAGAGTCCTTTGCAAACCTCAAAATTTGGCTTAAAAAACACATGTTCCTCACATTTCTGTGGCAGAAAGTTCTGGAATCTGAGAGGAGCCACAAATTTCCTTCCACCCAGCGTTCCCCCAAGTCTCCCGATAAAAATGATACCTCACTTGTGTGGGTAGGCCTAGCGCCCGCGACAGGAAACGCCCCAAAGCGCAACGTGGACACATCCAAATTTTTGGAAGAAAACAGAGGTGTTTTTTGCGAAGTGCCTTCCTGTAGATTTCGGTCTCTAGCTCAGCCGGCACCAAGGGAAACCTACCAAACCTGTGCATTTCTGAAAACTAGAGACCTAGGGGAATCCAAGGAGGGGTGACTTGCAGGGCTCGGACCAGGTTCTGTTACCCAAAATCCTCTGCAAACCTCAAAATCTGGCTAAAAAACACATGTTCCTCACATTTCTGTGGCAGAAAGTTCGGGAATCTGAGAGGAGCCACAAATTTCCTTCCACCCAGCGTTCCCCCAAGTCTCCCGATAAAAATGATACCTCACTTGTGTGGGAAGGCCTAGCGCCCGCGACAGGAAACGCCCCAAAGCGCAACGTGGACACATCCAAATATTTGGAAGAAAACAGAGGTGTTTTTTGCGAAGTGCCTACCTGTAGATTTTGGCCTCTAGCTCAGCCGGCACCTAGGGAAACCTACCAAACCTGTGCATTTCTGAAAACTAAAGTCCGAGGGGAATCCAAGGAGGGGTGACTTGCGTGGCTCGGACCAGGTTCTGTTACCCAGAATCCTTTGCAAACCTCAAAATTTGGCTAAAAAAACACATGTTCCTCACATTTCTGTGGCAGAAAGTTCGGGAATCTGAGAGGAGCCACAAATTTCCTTCCACCCAGCGTTCCCCCAAGTCTCCCGATAAAAATGATACCTCACTTGTGTGGGTAGGCCTAGCGCCCGCGACAGGAAACGCCCCAAAGCGCAACGTGGACACATCCAAATTTTTGGAAGAAAACAGAGGTGTTTTTTGCGGAGTGCCTACCTGTACATTTTGGCCTCTAGCTCAGCCGGCACCTAGGGAAACCTACCAAACCTGTGCATTTCTGAAAACTAGAGACGTAGGGGAATCCAAGGAGGGGTGACTTGCGGGGCTCGGACCAGGTTCTGTTACCCAGAATCCTTTGCAAACCTCAAAATTTGGCTAAAAAAACACATGTTCCTCACATTTCTGGGGCAGAAAGTTCGGGAATCTGAGAGGAGCCACAAATTTCCTTCCACCCAGCGTTCCCCCAAGTCTCCCGATAAAAATGAAACCTCACTTGTGTGGGTACGCCTAGCGCCCGCAACAGGAAACGCCCCAAAGCGCAACGTGGACACATCCAAATTTTTGGAAGAAAACAGAGGTGTTTTTTGCGAAGTGCCTACCTGTAGATTTTGGCCTCTAGCTCAGCCGGCACCTAGGGAAACCTACCAAACCTGTGCATTTCTGAAACCTAGAGACCTAAAGGAATCCAAGGAGGGGTGACTTGCGGGGCTCGGACCAAGTTCTGTTACCCAGAAACCTTTGCAAACCTCAGAATTTGGCTAAAAAAACACATGTTCCTCACATTTCTGTGGCAGAAAGTTCTGGAATCTGAGAGGAGCCACAAATTTCCTTCCACCCAGCGTTCCCCCAAGTCTCCCGATAAAAATGATACCTCAATTGTGTGGGTAGGCCTAGCGCCCGTGACAGGAAACGCCCCAAAGCGCAATGTGGACACATCCAAATTTTTGGAAGAAAACAGAGGTGTTTTTTGCGAAGTGCCTACCTGTAGATTTTGGCCTCTAGCTCAGGCGGCACTTAGGGAAACCTACCAAACCTGTGCATTTCTGAAAACTAGAGACCTAGGGGAATCCAAGGAGGGGTGACTTGTGGGGCTCGGACCAGGTTCTGTTACCCAGAATCCTTTGCAAACCTCAAAATTTGGCAAAAAAAAACACATGTTCCTCACATTTCTGTGGCAGAAAGTTCTGGAATCTGAGAGGAGCCACAAATTTCCTTCCACCCAGCGTTCCCCAAAGTCTCCCGATAAAAATGATACCTCACTTGAGTGGGTAGGCCTAGCGCCCGCGAAAGGAAACGCCCCAAAGCGCAACGTGGACACTTCCACATTTTTGGAAGAAAACAGAGGTGTTTTTTGCGAAGTGCCTACCTGTAGATTTTGGCCTCTAGCTCAGCCGGCACCTAGGGAAACCTACCAAACCTGTGCATTTCTGAAACCTAGAGACCTAGGGGAATCCAAGGAGGAGTGACTTGCGTGGCTCGGACCAGGTTCTGTTACCCAGAATCCTTTGCAAACCTCAAAATTTGGCTAAAAAAACACATGTTCCTCACATTTCTGTGGCAGAAAGTTCGTGAATCTGAGAGGAGCCACAAATTTCCTTCCACCCAGCGTTCCCCCAAGTCTCCCGATAAAAATGATACCTCACTTGTGTGGGTACGCCTAGCGCCCGCAACAGGAAACGCCCCAAAGCGCAACGTGGACACATCCAAATTTTTGGAAGAAAACAGAGGTGTTTTTTGCGAAGTGCCTACCTGTAGATTTTGGCCTCTAGCTCAGCCGGCACCAAGGGAAACCTACCAAACCTGTGCTTTTCTGAAAACTAGAGACCTAGGGGAATCCAAGGAGGGGTGACTTGCGGGGCTCGGACCAGGTTCTGTTACCCAGAATCCTTTGCAAACCTCAAAATTTGGCTAAAAAAACACATGTTCCTCACATTTCTGTGGCAGAAAGTTCTGGAATCTGAGAGGAGCCACAAATTTCCTTCCACCCAGCGTTCCCCCAAGTCTCCCGATAAAAATGATACCTCACTTGTGTGGGTAGGCCTAGCGCCCGCAACAGGAAACTTCCAAAGCGCAACGTGGACACATCCAAATTTTTGGAAGAAAACAGAGGTGTTTTTTGCGATGTGCCTACCTGTAGATTTTGGCCTCTAGCTCAGCCGGCACCTAGGGAAACCTACCAAACCTGTGCATTTCTGAAACCTAGAGACCTAGGGGAATCCAAGGAGGGGTGACTTGCGGGGCTCGGACCAAGTTCTGTTACCCAGAAACCTTTGCAAACCTCAGAATTTGGCTAAAAAAACACATGTTCCTCACATTTCTGTGGCACAAAGTTCTGGAATCTGAGAGAAGCCACAAATTTCCTTCCACCCAGCGTTCCCCCAAGTCTCCCGATAAAAATGATACCTCACTTGTGTGGGTAGGCCTAGCGCCCGCGACAGGAAACGCCCCAAAGCGCAACGTGGACACATCCACATTTTTGGAAGAAAACAGAGGTGTTTTTTGCGCAGGGCCTACCTGTAGATTTTGGCCTCTAGCTCAGCCGGCACCTAGGGAAACCTACCAAACCTGTGCATTTCTGAAACCTAGAGACCTAGGGGAATCCAAGGAGGGGTGACTTGCGTGGCTCGGACCAAGTTCTGTTACCCAGAAACCTTTGCAAACCTCAGAATTTGGCTAAAAAAACACATGTTCCTCACATTTCTGTGGCAGAAAGTTCTGGAATCTGAGAGGAGCCACAAATTTCCTTCCACCCAGCGTTCCCCCAAGTCTCCCGATAAAAATGATACCTCAATTGTGTGGGTAGGCCTAGCGCCCGTGACAGGAAACGCCCCAAAGCGCAATGTGGACACATCCAAATTTTTGGAAGAAAACAGAGGTGTTTTTTGCGAAGTGCCTACCTGTAGATTTTGGCCTCTAGCTCAGGCGGCACTTAGGGAAACCTACCAAACCTGTGCATTTCTGAAAACTAGAGACCTAGGGGAATCCAAGGAGGGGTGACTTGTGGGGCTCGGACCAGGTTCTGTTACCCAGAATCCTTTGCAAACCTCAAAATTTGGCCAAAAAAAACACATGTTCCTCACATTTCTGTGGCAGAAAGTTCTGGAATCTGAGAGGAACCACAAATTTCCTTCCACCCAGCGTTCCCCCAAGTCTCCCGATAAAAATGATACATCACTTGTGTGGGTAGGCCTAGCGCCCGCGAAAGGAAACGCCCCAAAGCGCAACGTGGACACTTCCACATTTTTGGAAGAAAACAGAGGTGTTTTTTGCGAAGTGCCTACCTGTAGATTTTGGCCTCTAGCTCAGCCGGCACCTAGGGAAACCTACCAAACCTGTGCATTTCTGAAACCTAGAGACCTAGGGGAATCCAAGGAGGGGTGACTTGCGTGGCTCGGACCAGGTTCTGTTACCCAGAATCCTTTGCAAACCTCAAAATTTGGCTAAAAAAACACATGTTCCTCACATTTCTGTGGCAGAAAGTTCGGGAATCAGAGAGGAGCCACAAATTTCCTTCCACCCAGCGTTCCCCCAAGTCTCCCGATAAAAATGATACCTCACTTGTGTGGGTACGCCTAGCGCCCGCAACAGGAAACGCCCCAAAGCGCAACGTGGACACATCCAAATTTTTGGAAGAAAACAGAGGTGTTTTTTGCGAAGTGCCTACCTGTAGATTTTGGCCTCTAGCTCAGCCGGCACCTAGGGAAACCTACCAAACCTGTGCATTTCTGAAACCTAGAGACCTAGGGGAATCCAAGGAGGGGTGACTTGCGGGGCTCGGACCAAGTTCTGTTACCCAGAAACCTTTGCAAACCTCAGAATTTGGCTAAAAAAACACATGTTCCTCACATTTCTGTGGCACAAAGTTCTGGAATCTGAGAGGAGCCACAAATTTCCTTCCACCCAGCGTTCCGCCAAGTCTCCCGATAAAAATGATACCTCACTTGTGTGGGTAGGCCTAGCGCCCGCGACAGCAAACGCCCCAAAGCGCAACGTGGACACATCCAAATTTTTGGAAGAAAACAGAGGTGTTTTTTGCGAAGTGCCTACCTGTAGATTTTGGCCTCTAGCTCAGCCGGCACCTAGGGAAACCTACCAAACCTGTGCATTTCTGAAACCTAGAGACCTAGGGGAATCCAAGGAGGGGTGACTTGCGGGGCTCGGACCAAGTTCTGTTACCCAGAAACCTTTGCAAACCTCAGAATTTGGCTAAAAAAACACATGTTCCTCACATTTCTGTGGCACAAAGTTCTGGAATCTGAGAGGAGCCACAAATTTCCTTCCACCCAGCGTTCCGCCAAGTCTCCCGATAAAAATGATACCTCACTTGTGTGGGTAGGCCTAGCGCCCGCGACAGGAAACGCCACAAAGCGCAACGTGGACACATCCAAATTTTTGGAAGAAAACAGAGGTGTTTTTTGCGAAGTGCCTACCTGTAGATTTTGGCCTCTAGCTCAGCCGGCACCTAGGGAAACCTACCAAACCTGTGCATTTCTGAAACCTAGAGACCTAGGGGAATCCAAGGAGGGGTGACTTGCGGGGCTCGGACCAAGTTCTGTTACCCAGAAACCTTTGCAAACCTCAGAATTTGGCTAAAAAAACACATGTTCCTCACATTTCTGTGGCACAAAGTTCTGGAATCTGAGAGGAGCCACAAATTTCCTTCCACCCAGCGTTCCGCCAAGTCTCCCGATAAAAATGATACCTCACTTGTGTGGGTAGGCCTAGCGCCCGCGACAGGAAACGCCACAAAGCGCAACGTGGACACATCCAAATTTTTGGAAGAAAACAGAGGTGTTTTTTGCGAAGTGCCTACCTGTAGATTTTGGCCTCTAGCTCAGGCGGCACTTAGGGAAACCTACCAAACCTGTGCATTTCTGAAAACTAGAGACCAAGGGGAATCCAAGGAGGGGTGACTTGTGGGGCTCGGACCAGGTTCTGTTACCCAGAATCCTTTGCAAACCTCAAAATTTGGCAAAAAAAAACACATGTTCCTCACATTTCTGTGGCAGAAAGTTCTGGAATCTGAGAGGAACCACAAATTTCCTTCCACCCAGCGTTCCCCCAAGTCTCCCGATAAAAATGATACCTCACTTGTGTGGGTAGGCCTAGCGCCCGCGAAAGGAAACGCCCCAAAGCGCAACGTGGACACTTCCACATTTTTGGAAGAAAACAGAGGTGTTTTTTGCGAAGTGCCTACCTGTAGATTTTGGCCTCTAGCTCAGCCGGCACCTAGGGAAACCTACCAAACCTGTGCATTTCTGAAAACTAGAGACCTAGGGGAATCCAAGGAGGGGTGACTTGCGGGGCTCGGACCAAGTTCTGTTACCCAGAAACCTTTGCAAACCTCAGAATTTGGCTAAAAAAACACATGTTCCTCACATTTCTGTGGCACAAAGTTCTGGAATCTGAGAGGAGCCACAAATTTCCTTCCACCCAGCGTTCCGCCAAGTCTCCCGATAAAAATGATACCTCACTTGTGTGGGTAGGCCTAGCGCCCGCGACAGGAAACGCCACAAAGCGCAACGTGGACACATCCAAATTTTTGGAAGAAAACAGAGGTGTTTTTTGCGAAGTGCCTACCTGTAGATTTTGGCCTCTAGCTCAGCCGGCACCTAGGGAAACCTACCAAACCTGTGCATTTCTGAAACCTAGAGACCTAGGGGAATCCAAGGAGGGGTGACTTGCGGGGCTCGGACCAAGTTCTGTTACCCAGAAACCTTTGCAAACCTCAGAATTTGGCTAAAAAAACACATGTTCCTCACATTTCTGTGGCACAAAGTTCTGGAATCTGAGAGGAGCCACAAATTTCCTTCCACCCAGCGTTCCGCCAAGTCTCCCGATAAAAATGATACCTCACTTGTGTGGGTAGGCCTAGCGCCCGCGACAGGAAACGCCACAAAGCGCAACGTGGACACATCCAAATTTTTGGAAGAAAACAGAGGTGTTTTTTGCGAAGTGCCTACCTGTAGATTTTGGCCTCTAGCTCAGGCGGCACTTAGGGAAACCTACCAAACCTGTGCATTTCTGAAAACTAGAGACCAAGGGGAATCCAAGGAGGGGTGACTTGTGGGGCTCGGACCAGGTTCTGTTACCCAGAATCCTTTGCAAACCTCAAAATTTGGCAAAAAAAAACACATGTTCCTCACATTTCTGTGGCAGAAAGTTCTGGAATCTGAGAGGAACCACAAATTTCCTTCCACCCAGCGTTCCCCCAAGTCTCCCGATAAAAATGATACCTCACTTGTGTGGGTAGGCCTAGCGCCCGCGAAAGGAAACGCCCCAAAGCGCAACGTGGACACTTCCACATTTTTGGAAGAAAACAGAGGTGTTTTTTGCGAAGTGCCTACCTGTAGATTTTGGCCTCTAGCTCAGCCGGCACCTAGGGAAACCTACCAAACCTGTGCATTTCTGAAAACTAGAGACCTAGGGGAATCCAAGGAGGGGTGACTTGCGGGGCTCGGACCAGGTTCTGTTACCCAGAATCCTTTGCAAACCTAAAAATTTGGCTAAAAAAACACATGTTCCTCACATTTCTGTGGCAGAAAGTTCTGGAATCTGAGAGGAGCCACAAATTTCCTTCCACCCAGCGTTCCCCCAAGTCTCCCGATAAAAATGATATCTCACTTGTGTGGGTAGGCCTAGCGCCCGCGACAGGAAACGCCCCAAAGCGCAACGTGGACACATCCAAATGTTTGGAAGAAAACAGAGGTGTTTTTTGAGAATTGCCTACCTGTAGATTTTGGCCTCTAGCTCAGCCGGCACCTAGGGAAACCTACCAAACCTGTGCCTTTCTGAAAACTAGAGACCCAGGGGAATCCAAGGAGGGGTGACTTGCGGGGCTCGGACCAGGTTCTGTTACCCAGAATCCTTTGCAAACCTCAAAATTTGCCTAAAAAAACACATGTTCCTCACATTTCTGTGGCAGAAAGTTCGGGAATCTGAGAGGAGCCACAAATTTCCTTCCACCCAGCGTTCCCCCAAGTCTCCCGATAACAATTATACCTCACTTGTGTGGGTACGCCTAGCGCCCGCAACAGGAAACGCCCCAAAGCGCAACAAGGACACATCCAAATTTTTGGAAGAAAACAGAGGTGTTTTTTGCGAAGTGCCTACCTGTAGATTTTGGCCTCTAGCTCAGCCGGCACCTAGGGAAACCTACCAAACCTGTGCATTTCTGAAACCTAGAGACCTAGGGGAATCCAAGGAGGGGTGACTTGCGGGGCTCGGACCAGATTCTGTTACCCAGAGTCCTTTGCAAACCTCAAAATTTGGCTAAAAAAACACATGTTCCTCACATTTCTGTGGCAGAAAGTTCGGGAATTTGAGAGGAGCCACAAATTTCCTTCCACCCAGCGTTCCCCCAAGTCTCCCGATAAAAATGATACCTCACTTGTGTGGGTAGGCCTAGTGCCCGCGACAGGAAACGCCCCAAAGCGCAACGTGGACACTTCCAAATTTTTGGAAGAAAACAGAGGTGTTTTTTGCGAAGTGCCTACCTGTAGATTTTGGCCTCTAGCTCAGCCGGCATATAGGGAAACCTACCAAACCTGTGCATTTCTGAAAACTAGAGACCGAGGGGAATCCAAGGAGGGGTGACTTGCGGGGCTCGGACCAGGTTCTGTTACCCAGAATCCTTTGCAAACCTCAAAATTTGGCTAAAAAAACACATGTTCCTCACATTTCTGTGGCAGAAAGTTCTGGAATCTGAGAGGAGCCACAAATTTCCTTCCACCCAGCGTTCCCCCAAGTCTCCCGATAAAAATGATACCTCACTTGTGTGGGTAGGCCTAGCGCCCGCGACAGTAAACGGCCAAAGCGCAACGTGGACACATCTAAATTTTTGGAAGAAAACAGAGGTGTTTTTTGCGAAGTGCCTACCTGTAGATTTTGGCCTCTAGCTCAGCCGGCACCTAGGGAAACCTACCAAACCTGTGCATTTCTGAAACCTAGAGAGACCTAGGGGAATCCAAGGAGGGGTGACTTGCGGGGCTCGGACCAAGTTCTGTTACCCAGAAACCTTTGCAAACTTCAGAATTTGGCTAAAAAAACACATGTTCCTCACATTTCTGTGGCAGAAAGTTCTGGAATCTGAGAGGAGCCACAAATTTCTTTCCACCCAGCGTTCCCCCAAGTCTCCCGATAAAAATGATACCTCACTTGTGTGGGTAGGCCTAGTGCCCGCGACAGGAAACGCCCCAAAGCGCAACGTGGACACATCCAAATTTTTGGAAGAAAACAGAGGTGTTTTTTGCGAAGTGCCTACCTGTAGATTTTGGCCTCTAGCTCAGCCGGCACCTAGGGAAACCTACCAAACCTGTGCATTTCTGAAAACTAGAGACCAAGGGGAATCCAAGGAGGGGTGACTTGCGGGGCTCGGACCAGGTTCTGTTACCCAGAATCCTTTGCAAACCTCAAAATTTTGCTAACAAAACACATGTTCCTCACATTTCTGTGGCAGAAAGTTCTGGAATCTGAGAGGAACCACAAATTTCCTTCCACCCAGCGTTCCCCCAAGTCTCCCGATAAAAATGATACCTCACTTGTGTGGGTAGGCCTAGTGCCCGTGACAGGAAACGCCCCAAAGCGCAACGTGGACACTTCCACATTCTTGGAAGAAAACAGAGGTGTTTTTTGCGAAGTGCCTACCTGTAGATTTTGGCCTCTAGCTCAGCCAGCACCTAGGGAAACCTACCAAACCTGTGCATTTCTGAAAACTAGAGACCTAGGGGAATCCAAGGAGGGGTGACTTGCGGGGCTCGGACCAGGTTCTGTTACCCAGAATGCTTTGCAAACCTCAAAATTTGGCTAAAAAAACACATGTTCCTCACATTTCTGTGGCAGAAAGTTCTGGAATCTTAGAGGAGCCACAAATTTCCTTCCACCCAGCGTTCCCCCAAGTCTCAAGATAAAAATGATTCCTCACTTGTGTGGGTAGGCCTAGCGCCCGCGACAGGAAACGCCCCAAAGCGCAACGTGGACACATCCAAATTTTTGGAAGAAAACAGAGGTGTTTTTTGCGAAGTGCCTACCTGTAGATTTTGGCCTCTAGCTCAGCCGGCACCTAGGGAAACCTACCAAACCTGTGCATTTCTGAAACCTAGAGACCTAGGGGAATCCAAGGAGGGGTGACTTGCGGGGCTCGGACCAGATTCTGTTACCCAGAGTCCTTTGCAAACCTCAAAATTTGGCTAAAAAAACACATGTTCCTCACATTTCTGTGGCAGAAAGTTCTGGAATCTGAGAGGAGCCACAAATTTCCTTCCACCCAGCGTTCCCCCAAGTCTCCCGATAAAAATGATACCTCACTTGTGTGGGTAGGCCTAGCGCCCGCGACAGGAAACGCCCCAAAGCACAACGTGGACACTTCCACATTTTTGGAAGAAAACAGAGGTGTTTTTTGCGAAGTGCCTACCTGTAGATTTTGGCCTCTAGCTCAGCCAGCACCTAGGGAAACTTACCAAACCTGTGCATTTCTGAAAACTAGAGACCTAGGGGAATCCAAGGAGGGGTGACTTACGGGGCTCGGACCAGGTTCTGTTACCCAGAATCCTTTGCAAACGTCAAAATTTGGCTAAAAAAACACATGTTCCTCACATTTCTGTGGCAGAAAGTTCTGGAATCTGAGAGGAGCCACAAATTTCCTTCCACCCAGCGTTCCCCCAAGTCTCAAGATAAAAATGATACCTCACTTGTGTGGGTAGGCCTAGCGCCCGCGACAGGAAACTCCCCAAAGCGCAACGTGGACACATCCAAATTTTTGGAAGAAAACAGAGGTGTTTTTTGCGAAGTGCCTACCTGTAGATTTTGGCCTCTAGCTCAGCCGGCACCTAGGGAAACCTACCAAACCTGTGCATTTCTGAAACCTAGAGACCTAGGGGAATCCAAGGAGGGGTGACTTGCGGGGCTCGGACCAGATTCTGTTACCCAGAGTCCTTTGCAAACCTCAAAATTTGGCTTAAAAAACACATGTTCCTCACATTTCTGTGGCAGAAAGTTCTGGAATCTGAGAGGAGCCACAAATTTCCTTCCACCCAGCGTTCCCCCAAGTCTCCCGATAAAAATGATACCTCACTTGTGTGGGTAGGCCTAGCGCCCGCGACAGGAAACGCCCCAAAGCGCAACGTGGACACATCCAAATTTTTGGAAGAAAACAGAGGTGTTTTTTGCGAAGTGCCTTCCTGTAGATTTCGGTCTCTAGCTCAGCCGGCACCAAGGGAAACCTACCAAACCTGTGCATTTCTGAAAACTAGAGACCTAGGGGAATCCAAGGAGGGGTGACTTGCAGGGCTCGGACCAGGTTCTGTTACCCAAAATCCTCTGCAAACCTCAAAATCTGGCTAAAAAAACACATGTTCCTCACATTTCTGTGGCAGAAAGTTCGGGAATCTGAGAGGAGCCACAAATTTCCTTCCACCCAGCGTTCCCCCAAGTCTCCCGATAAAAATGATACCTCACTTGTGTGGGAAGGCCTAGCGCCCGCGACAGGAAACGCCCCAAAGCGCAACGTGGACACATCCAAATATTTGGAAGAAAACAGAGGTGTTTTTTGCGAAGTGCCTACCTGTAGATTTTGGCCTCTAGCTCAGCCGGCACCTAGGGAAACCTACCAAACCTGTGCATTTCTGAAAACTAAAGACCGAGGGGAATCCAAGGAGGGGTGACTTGCGTGGCTCGGACCAGGTTCTGTTACCCAGAATCCTTTGCAAACCTCAAAATTTGGCTAAAAAAACACATGTTCCTCACATTTCTGTGGCAGAAAGTTCGGGAATCTGAGAGGAGCCACAAATTTCCTTCCACCCAGCGTTCCCCCAAGTCTCCCGATAAAAATGATACCTCACTTGTGTGGGTAGGCCTAGCGCCCGCGACAGGAAACGCCCCAAAGCGCAACGTGGACACATCCAAATTTTTGGAAGAAAACAGAGGTGTTTTTTGCGGAGTGCCTACCTGTACATTTTGGCCTCTAGCTCAGCCGGCACCTAGGGAAACCTACCAAACCTGTGCATTTCTGAAAACTAGAGACGTAGGGGAATCCAAGGAGGGGTGACTTGCGGGGCTCGGACCAGGTTCTGTTACCCAGAATCCTTTGCAAACCTCAAAATTTGGCTAAAAAAACACATGTTCCTCACATTTCTGGGGCAGAAAGTTCGGGAATCTGAGAGGAACCACAAATTTCCTTCCACCCAGCGTTCCCCCAAGTCTCCCGATAAAAATGAAACCTCACTTGTGTGGGTACGCCTAGCGCCCGCAACAGGAAACGCCCCAAAGCGCAACGTGGACACATCCAAATTTTTGGAAGAAAACAGAGGTGTTTTTTGCGAAGTGCCTACCTGTAGATTTTGGCCTCTAGCTCAGCCGGCACCTAGGGAAACCTACCAAACCTGTGCATTTCTGAAAACTAGAGACCTAGGGGAATCCAAGGAGGGGTGACTTGCGGGGCTCGGACCAGGTTCTGTTACGCAGAATCCTTTGCAAACCTCAAAATTTGGCTAAAAAAACACATGTTCCTCACATTTCTGTGGCAGAAAGTTCTGGAATCTGAGAGGAGCCACAAATTTCCTTCCACCCAGCGTTCCCCCAAGTCTCCCGATAAAAATGATACCTCACTTGTGTGGGTAGGCCTAGTGCCCGCGACAGGAAACGCCCCAAAGCGCAACGTGGACACATCCAAATTTTTGGAAGAAAACAGAGGTGTTTTTTGCGAAGTGCCTACCTGTAGATTTTGGCCTCTAGCTCAGCCGGCACCTAGGGAAACCTACCAAACCTGTGCATTTCTGAAAACTAGAGACCTAGGGGAATCCAAGGAGGGGTGACTTGCGGGGCTCGGACCAGGTTCTGTTACCCAGAATCCTTTGCAAACCTCAAAATTTTGCTAACAAAACACATGTTCCTCACATTTCTGTGGCAGAAAGTTCTGGAATCTGAGAGGAACCACAAATTTCCTTCCACCCAGCGTTCCCCCAAGTCTCCCGATAAAAATGATACCTCACTTGTGTGGGTAGGCCTAGTGCCCGTGACAGGAAACGCCCCAAAGCGCAACGTGGACACTTCCACATTTTTGGAAGAAAACAGAGGTGTTTTTTGCGAAGTGCCTACCTGTAGATTTTGGCCTCTAGCTCAGCCAGCACCTAGGGAAACCTACCAAACCTGTGCATTTCTGAAAACTAGAGACCTAGGGGAATCCAAGGAGGGGTGACTTGCGGGGCTCGGACCAGGTTCTGTTACCCAGAATGCTTTGCAAACCTCAAAATTTGGCTAAAAAAACACATGTTCCTCACATTTCTGTGGCAGAAAGTTCTGGAATCTTAGAGGAGCCACAAATTTCCTTCCACCCAGCGTTCCCCCAAGTCTCAAGATAAAAATGATTCCTCACTTGTGTGGGTAGGCCTAGCGCCCGCGACAGGAAACGCCCCAAAGCGCAACGTGGACACATCCAAATTTTTGGAAGAAAACAGAGGTGTTTTTTGCGAAGTGCCTACCTGTAGATTTTGGCCTCTAGCTCAGCCGGCACCTAGGGAAACCTACCAAACCTGTGCATTTCTGAAACCTAGAGACCTAGGGGAATCCAAGGAGGGGTGACTTGCGGGGCTCGGACCAGATTCTGTTACCCAGAGTCCTTTGCAAACCTCAAAATTTGGCTAAAAAAACACATGTTCCTCACATTTCTGTGGCAGAAAGTTCTGGAATCTGAGAGGAGCCACAAATTTCCTTCCACCCAGCGTTCCCCCAAGTCTCCCGATAAAAATGATACCTCACTTGTGTGGGTAGGCCTAGCGCCCGCGACAGGAAACGCCCCAAAGCACAACGTGGACACTTCCACATTTTTGGAAGAAAACAGAGGTGTTTTTTTGCGAAGTGCCTACCTGTAGATTTTGGCCTCTAGCTCAGCCAGCACCTAGGGAAACTTACCAAACCTGTGCATTTCTGAAAACTAGAGACCTAGGGGAATCCAAGGAGGGGTGACTTACGGGGCTCGGACCAGGTTCTGTTACCCAGAATCCTTTGCAAACCTCAAAATTTGGCTAAAAAAACACATGTTCCTCACATTTCTGTGGCAGAAAGTTCTGGAATCTGAGAGGAGCCACAAATTTCCTTCCACCCAGCGTTCCCCCAAGTCTCAAGATAAAAATGATACCTCACTTGTGTGGGTAGGCCTAGCGCCCGCGACAGGAAACTCCCCAAAGCGCAACGTGGACACATCCAAATTTTTGGAAGAAAACAGAGGTGTTTTTTGCGAAGTGCCTACCTGTAGATTTTGGCCTCTAGCTCAGCCGGCACCTAGGGAAACCTACCAAACCTGTGCATTTCTGAAACCTAGAGACCTAGGGGAATCCAAGGAGGGGTGACTTGCGGGGCTCGGACCAGATTCTGTTACCCAGAGTCCTTTGCAAACCTCAAAATTTGGCTTAAAAAACACATGTTCCTCACATTTCTGTGGCAGAAAGTTCTGGAATCTGAGAGGAGCCACAAATTTCCTTCCACCCAGCGTTCCCCCAAGTCTCCCGATAAAAATGATACCTCACTTGTGTGGGTAGGCCTAGCGCCCGCGACAGGAAACGCCCCAAAGCGCAACGTGGACACATCCAAATTTTTGGAAGAAAACAGAGGTGTTTTTTGCGAAGTGCCTTCCTGTAGATTTCGGTCTCTAGCTCAGCCGGCACCAAGGGAAACCTACCAAACCTGTGCATTTCTGAAAACTAGAGACCTAGGGGAATCCAAGGAGGGGTGACTTGCAGGGCTCGGACCAGGTTCTGTTACCCAAAATCCTCTGCAAACCTCAAAATCTGGCTAAAAAAACACATGTTCCTCACATTTCTGTGGCAGAAAGTTCGGGAATCTGAGAGGAGCCACAAATTTCCTTCCACCCAGCGTTCCCCCAAGTCTCCCGATAAAAATGATACCTCACTTGTGTGGGAAGGCCTAGCGCCCGCGACAGGAAACGCCCCAAAGCGCAACGTGGACACATCCAAATATTTGGAAGAAAACAGAGGTGTTTTTTGCGAAGTGCCTACCTGTAGATTTTGGCCTCTAGCTCAGCCGGCACCTAGGGAAACCTACCAAACCTGTGCATTTCTGAAAACTAAAGACCGAGGGGAATCCAAGGAGGGGTGACTTGCGTGGCTCGGACCAGGTTCTGTTACCCAGAATCCTTTGCAAACCTCAAAATTTGGCTAAAAAAACACATGTTCCTCACATTTCTGTGGCAGAAAGTTCGGGAATCTGAGAGGAGCCACAAATTTCCTTCCACCCAGCGTTCCCCCAAGTCTCCCGATAAAAATGATACCTCACTTGTGTGGGTAGGCCTAGCGCCCGCGACAGGAAACGCCCCAAAGCGCAACGTGGACACATCCAAATTTTTGGAAGAAAACAGAGGTGTTTTTTGCGGAGTGCCTACCTGTACATTTTGGCCTCTAGCTCAGCCGGCACCTAGGGAAACCTACCAAACCTGTGCATTTCTGAAAACTAGAGACGTAGGGGAATCCAAGGAGGGGTGACTTGCGGGGCTCGGACCAGGTTCTGTTACCCAGAATCCTTTGCAAACCTCAAAATTTGGCTAAAAAAACACATGTTCCTCACATTTCTGGGGCAGAAAGTTCGGGAATCTGAGAGGAGCCACAAATTTCCTTCCACCCAGCGTTCCCCCAAGTCTCCCGATAAAAATGAAACCTCACTTGTGTGGGTACGCCTAGCGCCCGCAACAGGAAACGCCCCAAAGCGCAACGTGGACACATCCAAATTTTTGGAAGAAAACAGAGGTGTTTTTTGCGAAGTGCCTACCTGTAGATTTTGGCCTCTAGCTCAGCCGGCACCTAGGGAAACCTACCAAACCTGTGCATTTCTGAAAACTAGAGACCTAGGGGAATCCAAGGAGGGGTGACTTGCGGGGCTCGGACCAGGTTCTGTTACGCAGAATCCTTTGCAAACCTCAAAATTTGGCTAAAAAAACACATGTTCCTCACATTTCTGTGGCAGAAAGTTCTGGAATCTGAGAGGAGCCACAAATTTCCTTCCACCCAGCGTTCCCCCAAGTCTCCCGATAAAAATGATACCTCACTTGTGTGGGTAGGCCTAGCGCCCGCGACAGGAAACGCCCCAAAGCGCAACCTGGACACATCCACATTTTTGGAAGAAAACAGAGGTGTTTTTTGCGAAGTGCCTACCTGTAGATTTTGGCCTCTAGCTCAGCCGGCACCTAGGGAAACCTACCAAACCTGTGCATTTCTGAAACCTAGAGACCTAGAGGAATCCAAGGAGGGGTGACTTGCGGGGCTCGGACCAAGTTCTGTTACCCAGAAACCTTTGCAAACCTCAGAATTTGGCTAAAAAAACACATGTTCCTCACATTTCTGTGGCAGAAAGTTCTGGAATCTGAGAGGAGCCACAAATTTCTTTCCACCCAGCGTTCCCCCAAGTCTCCCGATAAAAATGATACCTCACTTGTGTGGGTAGGCCTAGCGCCCGCGACAGTAAACGGCCAAAGCGCAACGTGGACACATCTAAATTTTTGGAAGAAAACAGAGGTGTTTTTTGCGAAGTGCCTACCTGTAGATTTTGGCCTCTAGCTCAGCCGGCACCTAGGGAAACCTACCAAACCTGTGCATTTCTGAAACCTAGAGAGACCTAGGGGAATCCAAGGAGGGGTGACTTGCGGGGCTCGGACCAAGTTCTGTTACCCAGAAACCTTTGCAAACCTCAGAATTTGGCTAAAAAAACACATGTTCCTCACATTTCTGTGGCAGAAAGTTCTGGAATCTGAGAGGAGCCACAAATTCCTTCCACCCAGCGTTCCCCCAAGTCTCCCGATAAAAATGATACCTCACTTGTGTGGGTAGGCCTAGTGCCCGCGACAGGAAACGCCCCAAAGCGCAACGTGGACACATCCAAATTTTTGGAAGAAAACAGAGGTGTTTTTTGCGAAGTGCCTACCTGTAGATTTTGGCCTCTAGCTCAGCCGGCACCTAGGGAAACCTACCAAACCTGTGCATTTCTGAAAACTAGAGACCTAGGGGAATCCAAGGAGGGGTGACTTGCGGGGCTCGGACCAGGTTCTGTTACCCAGAATCCTTTGCAAACCTCAAAATTTTGCTAACAAAACACATGTTCCTCACATTTCTGTGGCAGAAAGTTCTGGAATCTGAGAGGAACCACAAATTTCCTTCCACCCAGCGTTCCCCCAAGTCTCCCGATAAAAATGATACCTCACTTGTGTGGGTAGGCCTAGTGCCCGTGACAGGAAACGCCCCAAAGCGCAACGTGGACACTTCCACATTTTTGGAAGAAAACAGAGGTGTTTTTTGCGAAGTGCCTACCTGTAGATTTTGGCCTCTAGCTCAGCCAGCACCTAGGGAAACCTACCAAACCTGTGCATTTCTGAAAACTAGAGACCTAGGGGAATCCAAGGAGGGGTGACTTGCGGGGCTCGGACCAGGTTCTGTTACCCAGAATGCTTTGCAAACCTCAAAATTTGGCTAAAAAAACACATGTTCCTCACATTTCTGTGGCAGAAAGTTCTGGAATCTTAGAGGAGCCACAAATTTCCTTCCACCCAGCGTTCCCCCAAGTCTCAAGATAAAAATGATTCCTCACTTGTGTGGGTAGGCCTAGCGCCCGCGACAGGAAACGCCCCAAAGCGCAACGTGGACACATCCAAATTTTTGGAAGAAAACAGAGGTGTTTTTTGCGAAGTGCCTACCTGTAGATTTTGGCCTCTAGCTCAGCCGGCACCTAGGGAAACCTACCAAACCTGTGCATTTCTGAAACCTAGAGACCTAGGGGAATCCAAGGAGGGGTGACTTGCGGGGCTCGGACCAGATTCTGTTACCCAGAGTCCTTTGCAAACCTCAAAATTTGGCTAAAAAAACACATGTTCCTCACATTTCTGTGGCAGAAAGTTCTGGAATCTGAGAGGAGCCACAAATTTCCTTCCACCCAGCGTTCCCCCAAGTCTCCCGATAAAAATGATACCTCACTTGTGTGGGTAGGCCTAGCGCCCGCGACAGGAAACGCCCCAAAGCACAACGTGGACACTTCCACATTTTTGGAAGAAAACAGAGGTGTTTTTTGCGAAGTGCCTACTTGTAGATTTTGGCCTCTAGCTCAGCCAGCACCTAGGGAAACTTACCAAACCTGTGCATTTCTGAAAACTAGAGACCTAGGGGAATCCAAGGAGGGGTGACTTACGGGGCTCGGACCAGGTTCTGTTACCCAGAATCCTTTGCAAACCTCAAAATTTGGCTAAAAAAACACATGTTCCTCACATTTCTGTGGCAGAAAGTTCTGGAATCTGAGAGGAGCCACAAATTTCCTTCCACCCAGCGTTCCCCCAAGTCTCAAGATAAAAATGATACCTCACTTGTGTGGGTAGGCCTAGCGCCCGCGACAGGAAACTCCCCAAAGCGCAACGTGGACACATCCAAATTTTTGGAAGAAAACAGAGGTGTTTTTTGCGAAGTGCCTACCTGTAGATTTTGGCCTCTAGCTCAGCCGGCACCTAGGGAAACCTACCAAACCTGTGCATTTCTGAAACCTAGAGACCTAGGGGAATCCAAGGAGGGGTGACTTGCGGGGCTCGGACCAGATTCTGTTACCCAGAGTCCTTTGCAAACCTCAAAATTTGGCTTAAAAAACACATGTTCCTCACATTTCTGTGGCAGAAAGTTCTGGAATCTGAGAGGAGCCACAAATTTCCTTCCACCCAGCGTTCCCCCAAGTCTCCCGATAAAAATGATACCTCACTTGTGTGGGTAGGCCTAGCGCCCGCGACAGGAAACGCCCCAAAGCGCAACGTGGACACATCCAAATTTTTGGAAGAAAACAGAGGTGTTTTTTGCGAAGTGCCTTCCTGTAGATTTCGGTCTCTAGCTCAGCCGGCACCAAGGGAAACCTACCAAACCTGTGCATTTCTGAAAACTAGAGACCTAGGGGAATCCAAGGAGGGGTGACTTGCAGGGCTCGGACCAGGTTCTGTTACCCAAAATCCTCTGCAAACCTCAAAATCTGGCTAAAAAAACACATGTTCCTCACATTTCTGTGGCAGAAAGTTCGGGAATCTGAGAGGAGCCACAAATTTCCTTCCACCCAGCGTTCCCCCAAGTCTCCCGATAAAAATGATACCTCACTTGTGTGGGAAGGCCTAGCGCCCGCGACAGGAAACGCCCCAAAGCGCAACGTGGACACATCCAAATATTTGGAAGAAAACAGAGGTGTTTTTTGCGAAGTGCCTACCTGTAGATTTTGGCCTCTAGCTCAGCCGGCACCTAGGGAAACCTACCAAACCTGTGCATTTCTGAAAACTAAAGACCGAGGGGAATCCAAGGAGGGGTGACTTGCGTGGCTCGGACCAGGTTCTGTTACCCAGAATCCTTTGCAAACCTCAAAATTTGGCTAAAAAAACACATGTTCCTCACATTTCTGTGGCAGAAAGTTCGGGAATCTGAGAGGAGCCACAAATTTCCTTCCACCCAGCGTTCCCCCAAGTCTCCCGATAAAAATGATACCTCACTTGTGTGGGTAGGCCTAGCGCCCGCGACAGGAAACGCCCCAAAGCGCAACGTGGACACATCCAAATTTTTGGAAGAAAACAGAGGTGTTTTTTGCGGAGTGCCTACCTGTACATTTTGGCCTCTAGCTCAGCCGGCACCTAGGGAAACCTACCAAACCTGTGCATTTCTGAAAACTAGAGACGTAGGGGAATCCAAGGAGGGGTGACTTGCGGGGCTCGGACCAGGTTCTGTTACCCAGAATCCTTTGCAAACCTCAAAATTTGGCTAAAAAAACACATGTTCCTCACATTTCTGGGGCAGAAAGTTCGGGAATCTGAGAGGAGCCACAAATTTCCTTCCACCCAGCGTTCCCCCAAGTCTCCCGATAAAAATGAAACCTCACTTGTGTGGGTACGCCTAGCGCCCGCAACAGGAAACGCCCCAAAGCGCAACGTGGACACATCCAAATTTTTGGAAGAAAACAGAGGTGTTTTTTGCGAAGTGCCTACCTGTAGATTTTGGCCTCTAGCTCAGCCGGCACCTAGGGAAACCTACCAAACCTGTGCATTTCTGAAAACTAGAGACCTAGGGGAATCCAAGGAGGGGTGACTTGCGGGGCTCGGACCAGGTTCTGTTACGCAGAATCCTTTGCAAACCTCAAAATTTGGCTAAAAAAACACATGTTCCTCACATTTCTGTGGCAGAAAGTTCTGGAATCTGAGAGGAGCCACAAATTTCCTTCCACCCAGCGTTCCCCCAAGTCTCCCGATAAAAATGATACCTCACTTGTGTGGGTAGGCCTAGCGCCCGCGACAGGAAACGCCCCAAAGCGCAACCTGGACACATCCACATTTTTGGAAGAAAACAGAGGTGTTTTTTGCGAAGTGCCTACCTGTAGATTTTGGCCTCTAGCTCAGCCGGCACCTAGGGAAACCTACCAAACCTGTGCATTTCTGAAACCTAGAGACCTAGAGGAATCCAAGGAGGGGTGACTTGCGGGGCTCGGACCAAGTTCTGTTACCCAGAAACCTTTGCAAACCTCAGAATTTGGCTAAAAAAACACATGTTCCTCACATTTCTGTGGCAGAAAGTTCTGGAATCTGAGAGGAGCCACAAATTTCCTTCCACCCAGCGTTCCCCCAAGTCTCCCGATAAAAATGATACCTCAATTGTGTGGGTAGGCCTAGCGCCCGTGACAGGAAACGCCCCAAAGCGCAATGTGGACACATCCAAATTTTTGGAAGAAAACAGAGGTGTTTTTTGCGAAGTGCCTACCTGTAGATTTTGGCCTCTAGCTCAGGCGGCACTTAGGGAAACCTACCAAACCTGTGCATTTCTGAAAACTAGAGACCTAGGGGAATCCAAGGAGGGGTGACTTGTGGGGCTCGGACCAGGTTCTGTTACCCAGAATCCTTTGCAAACCTCAAAATTTGGCAAAAAAAAACACATGTTCCTCACATTTCTGTGGCAGAAAGTTCTGGAATCTGAGAGGAGCCACAAATTTCCTTCCACCCAGCGTTCCCCAAAGTCTCCCGATAAAAATGATACCTCACTTGAGTGGGTAGGCCTAGCGCCCGCGAAAGGAAACGCCCCAAAGCGCAACGTGGACACTTCCACATTTTTGGAAGAAAACAGAGGTGTTTTTTGCGAAGTGCCTACCTGTAGATTTTGGCCTCTAGCTCAGCCGGCACCTAGGGAAACCTACCAAACCTGTGCATTTCTGAAACCTAGAGACCTAGGGGAATCCAAGGAGGGGTGACTTGCGTGGCTCGGACCAGGTTCTGTTACCCAGAATCCTTTGCAAACCTCAAAATTTGGCTAAAAAAACACATGTTCCTCACATTTCTGTGGCAGAAAGTTCGTGAATCTGAGAGGAGCCACAAATTTCCTTCCACCCAGCGTTCCCCCAAGTCTCCCGATAAAAATGATACCTCACTTGTGTGGGTACGCCTAGCGCCCGCAACAGGAAACGCCCCAAAGCGCAACGTGGACACATCCAAATTTTTGGAAGAAAACAGAGGTGTTTTTTGCGAAGTGCCTACCTGTAGATTTTGGCCTCTAGCTCAGCCGGCACCAAGGGAAACCTACCAAACCTGTGCATTTCTGAAAACTAGAGACCTAGGGGAATCCAAGGAGGGGTGACTTGCGGGGCTCGGACCAGGTTCTGTTACCCAGAATCCTTTGCAAACCTCAAAATTTGGCTAAAAAAACACATGTTCCTCACATTTCTGTGGCAGAAAGTTCTGGAATCTGAGAGGAGCCACAAATTTCCTTCCACCCAGCGTTCCCCCAAGTCTCCCGATAAAAATGATACCTCACTTGTGTGGGTAGGCCTAGCGCCCGCAACAGGAAACTTCCAAAGCGCAACGTGGACACATCCAAATTTTTGGAAGAAAACAGAGGTGTTTTTTGCGAAGTGCCTACCTGTAGATTTTGGCCTCTAGCTCAGCCGGCACCTAGGGAAACCTACCAAACCTGTGCATTTCTGAAACCTAGAGACCTAGGGGAATCCAAGGAGGGGTGACTTGCGGGGCTCGGACCAAGTTCTGTTACCCAGAAACCTTTGCAAACCTCAGAATTTGGCTAAAAAAACACATGTTCCTCACATTTCTGTGGCACAAAGTTCTGGAATCTGAGAGAAGCCACAAATTTCCTTCCACCCAGCGTTCCCCCAAGTCTCCCGATAAAAATGATACCTCACTTGTGTGGGTAGGCCTAGCGCCCGCGACAGGAAACGCCCCAAAGCGCAACGTGGACACATCCACATTTTTGGAAGAAAACAGAGGTGTTTTTTGCGCAGGGCCTACCTGTAGATTTTGGCCTCTAGCTCAGCCGGCACCTAGGGAAACCTACCAAACCTGTGCATTTCTGAAACCTAGAGACCTAGGGGAATCCAAGGAGGGGTGACTTGCGTGGCTCGGACCAAGTTCTGTTACCCAGAAACCTTTGCAAACCTCAGAATTTGGCTAAAAAAACACATGTTCCTCACATTTCTGTGGCAGAAAGTTCTGGAATCTGAGAGGAGCCACAAATTTCCTTCCACCCAGCGTTCCCCCAAGTCTCCCGATAAAAATGATACCTCAATTGTGTGGGTAGGCCTAGCGCCCGTGACAGGAAACGCCCCAAAGCGCAATGTGGACACATCCAAATTTTTGGAAGAAAACAGAGGTGTTTTTTGCGAAGTGCCTACCTGTAGATTTTGGCCTCTAGCTCAGGCGGCACTTAGGGAAACCTACCAAACCTGTGCATTTCTGAAAACTAGAGACCTAGGGGAATCCAAGGAGGGGTGACTTGTGGTGCTCGGACCAGGTTCTGTTACCCAGAATCCTTTGCAAACCTCAAAATTTGGCAAAAAAAAACACATGTTCCTCACATTTCTGTGGCAGAAAGTTCTGGAATCTGAGAGGAACCACAAATTTCCTTCCACCCAGCGTTCCCCCAAGTCTCCCGATAAAAATGATACCTCACTTGTGTGGGTAGGCCTAGCGCCCGCGAAAGGAAACGCCCCAAAGCGCAACGTGGACACTTCCACATTTTTGGAAGAAAACAGAGGTGTTTTTTGCGAAGTGCCTACCTGTAGATTTTGGCCTCTAGCTCAGCCGGGCACCTAGGGAAACCTACCAAACCTGTGCATTTCTGAAACCTAGAGACCTAGGGGAATCCAAGGAGGGGTGACTTGCGTGGCTCGGACCAGGTTCTGTTACCCAGAATCCTTTGCAAACCTCAAAATTTGGCTAAAAAAACACATGTTCCTCACATTTCTGTGGCAGAAAGTTCGGGAATCAGAGAGGAGCCACAAATTTCCTTCCACCCAGCGTTCCCCCAAGTCTCCCGATAAAAATGATACCTCACTTGTGTGGGTACGCCTAGCGCCCGCAACAGGAAACGCCCCAAAGCGCAACGTGGACACATCCAAATTTTTGGAAGAAAACAGAGGTGTTTTTTGCGAAGTGCCTACCTGTAGATTTTGGCCTCTAGCTCAGCCGGCACCTAGGGAAACCTACCAAACCTGTGCATTTCTGAAACCTAGAGACCTAGGGGAATCCAAGGAGGGGTGACTTGCGGGGCTCGGACCAAGTTCTGTTACCCAGAAACCTTTGCAAACCTCAGAATTTGGCTAAAAAAACACATGTTCCTCACATTTCTGTGGCACAAAGTTCTGGAATCTGAGAGGAGCCACAAATTTCCTTCCACCCAGCGTTCCGCCAAGTCTCCCGATAAAAATGATACCTCACTTGTGTGGGTAGGCCTAGCGCCCGCGACAGGAAACGCCCCAAAGCGCAACGTGGACACATCCAAATTTTTGGAAGAAAACAGAGGTGTTTTTTGCGAAGTGCCTACCTGTAGATTTTGGCCTCTAGCTCAGCCGGCACCTAGGGAAACCTACCAAACCTGTGCATTTCTGAAACCTAGAGACCTAGGGGAATCCAAGGAGGGGTGACTTGCGGGGCTCGGACCAAGTTCTGTTACCCAGAAACCTTTGCAAACCTCAGAATTTGGCTAAAAAAACACATGTTCCTCACATTTCTGTGGCACAAAGTTCTGGAATCTGAGAGGAGCCACAAATTTCCTTCCACCCAGCGTTCCGCCAAGTCTCCCGATAAAAATGATACCTCACTTGTGTGGGTAGGCCTAGCGCCCGCGACAGGAAACGCCACAAAGCGCAACGTGGACACATCCAAATTTTTGGAAGAAAACAGAGGTGTTTTTTGCGAAGTGCCTACCTGTAGATTTTGGCCTCTAGCTCAGCCGGCACCTAGGGAAACCTACCAAACCTGTGCATTTCTGAAAACTAGAGACCTAGGGGAATCCAAGGAGGGGTGACTTGCGGGGCTCGGACCAGGTTCTGTTACCCAGAATCATTTGCAAACCTCAAAATTTGGCTAAAAAAAAACATGTTCCTCACATTTCTGTGGCAGAAAGTTCTGGAATCTGAGAGGAGCCACAAATTTCCTTCCACCCAGCGTTCCCCCAAGTCTCCCGATAAAAATGATACCTCACTTGTGTGGGTAGGCCTAGCGCCCGCGACAGGAAACGCCCCAAAGCGCAACGTGGACACATCCACATTTTTGGAAGAAAACAGAGGTGTTTTTTGCGCAGGGCCTACCTGTAGATTTTGGCCTCTAGCTCAGCCGGCACCTAGGGAAACCTACCAAACCTGTGCATTTCTGAAACCTAGAGACCTAGGGGAATCCAAGGAGGGGTGACTTGCGGGGCTCGGACCAAGTTCTGTTACCCAGAAACCTTTGCAAACCTCAGAATTTGGCAAAAAAAACACATGTTCCTCACATTTCTGTGGCAGAAAGTTCTGGAATCTGAGAGGAACCACAAATTTCCTTCCACCCAGCGTTCCCCCAAGTCTCCCGATAAAAATGATACCTCACTTGTGTGGGTAGGCCTAGCGCCCGCGAAAGGAAACGCCCCAAAGCGCAACGTGGACACTTCCACATTTTTGGAAGAAAACAGAGGTGTTTTTTGCGAAGTGCCTACCTGTAGATTTTGGCCTCTAGCTCAGCCGGCACCTAGGGAAACCTACCAAACCTGTGCATTTCTGAAAACTAGAGACCTAGGGGAATCCAAGGAGGGGTGACTTGCGGGGCTCGGACCAGGTTCTGTTACCCAGAATCCTTTGCAAACCTAAAAATTTGGCTAAAAAAAACACATGTTCCTCACATTTCTGTGGCAGAAAGTTCTGGAATCTGAGAGGAGCCACAAATTTCCTTCCACCCAGCGTTCCCCCAAGTCTCCCGATAAAAATGATACCTCACTTGTGTGGGTAGGCCTAGCGCCCGCAACAGGAAACTTCCAAAGCGCAACGTGGACACATCCAAATTTTTGGAAGAAAACAGAGGTGTATTTTTGCGAAGTGCCTACCTGTAGATTTTGGCCTCTAGCTCAGCCGGCACCTAGGGAAACCTACCAAACCTGTGCATTTCTGAAACCTAGAGACCTAGGGGAATCCAAGGAGGGGTGACTTGCGGGGCTCGGACCAAGTTCTGTTACCCAGAAACCTTTGCAAACCTCAGAATTTGGCTAAAAAAACACATGTTCCTCACATTTCTGTGGCACAAAGTTCTGGAATCTGAGAGGAGCCACAAATTTCCTTCCACCCAGCGTTCCGCCAAGTCTCCCGATAAAAATGATACCTCACTTGTGTGGGTAGGCCTAGCGCCCGCGACAGGAAACGCCCCAAAGCGCAACGTGGACACATCCAAATTTTTGGAAGAAAACAGAGGTGTTTTTTGCGAAGTGCCTACCTGTAGATTTTGGCCTCTAGCTCAGCCGGCACCTAGGGAAACCTACCAAACCTGTGCATTTCTGAAACCTAGAGACCTAGGGGAATCCAAGGAGGGGTGACTTGCGGGGATCGGACCAAGTTCTGTTACCCAGAAACCTTTGCAAACCTCAGAATTTGTCAAAAAAAACACATGTTCCTCACATTTCTGTGGCAGAAAGTGCTGGAATCTGAGAGGAGCCACAAATTTCCTTCCACCCAGCGTTTCCCCAAGTCTCCCGATAAAAATGATACCTCACTTGTGTGGGTAGGCCTAGCGCCCGCGACAGGAAACGCCCCAAAGCGCAACGTGGACACATCCACATTTTTGGAAGAAAACAGAGGTGTTTTTTGCGAAGTGCCTACCTGTAGATTTTGGCCTCTAGCTCAGCCGGCACCTAGGGAAACCTACCAAACCTGTGCATTTCTGAAAACTAGAGACCTAGGGGAATCCAAGGAGGGGTGACTTGCGGGGCTCGGACCAGGTTCTGTTACCCAGAATCCTTTGCAAACCTCAAAATTTGGCTAAAAAAATACATGTTCCTCACATTTCTGTGGCAGAAAGTTCTGGAATCTGAGAGGAACCACAAATTTCCTTCCACCCAGCGTTCCCCCAAGTCGCCCGATAAAAATGATACCTCACTTGTGTGGGTAGGCCTAGCGCCCGCGACAGGAAACGCCCCAAAGCGCAACGTGGACACTTCCACATTTTTGGAAGAAAACAGAGGTGTTTTTTGCGAAGTGCCTACCTGTAGATTTTGGCCTCTTGCTCAGCCGGCACCTAGGGAAACCTATCAAACCTGTGCATTTCTGAAAACTAGAGACCTAGGGGAATCCAAGGAGGGGTGACTTGCGGGGCTCGGACCAGGTTCTGTTACCTAGAATCCTTTGCAAACCTCAAAATTTGGCTAAAAAAACACATGTTCCTCACATTTCTGTGGCAGAAAGTTCTGGAATCTGAGAGGAGCCACAAATTTCCTTCCACCCAGCGTTCCCCCAAGTCTCCCAATAAAAATGATACCTCACTTGTGTGGGTAGGCCTAGCGCCCGCGACAGGAAACGCCCAAAGCGCAACGTGGACACATCCACATTTTTGGAAGAAAACAGAGGTGTTTTTTGCGAAGTGCCTACCTGTAGATTTTGGTCTCTAGCTCAGCCGGCACCTAGGGAAACCTACCAAACCTGTGCATTTCTAAAAACTAGAGACCTAGGGGAATCCAAGGAGGGGTGACTTGCGGGGCTCGGACCAGGTTCTGTTACCCAGAATCCTTTGCAAACCTCAAAATTTGGCTAAAAAAACACATGTTCCTCACATTTCTGTGGCAGAAAGTTCGGGAATCTGAGAGGAGCCACAAATTTCCTCCCACCCAGCGTTCCCCCAAGTCTCCCGATAAAAATGATACCTCACTTGTGTGGGTAGGCCTAGCGCCCGCGACAGGAAACGCCCCAAAGCGCAACGTGGACACATGCAAATTTTTGGAAGTAAACAGAGGTGTTTTTTCCGAAGTGCCTACCTCTAGATTTTGGCCTCTAGCTCAGCCGGCACCTAGGGAAACCTACCAAACCTGTGCATTTCTGAAAACTAGAGACCTAGGGGAATCCAAGGAGGGGCGACTTGCGGGGCTCGGACCAGGTTCTGTTACCCAGAATCCTTTGCAAACCTCAAAATTTAGCTAAAAAAACACATGTTCCTCATATTTCTGTGGCAGAAAGTTCTGGAATCTGAGAGGAGCCACAAATTTCCTTCCACCCAGCGTTCCCCCAAGTCTCCCGATAAAAATGATACCTCACTTGTGTGGGTAGGCCTAGCACCCGCGACAGGAAACGCCCCAAAGCGCAACGTGGACACATCCACATTTTTGGAAGAAAACAGAGGTGTTTTTTGCGAAGTGCCTACCTGTAGATTTTGGTCTCTAGCTCAGCCGGCACCTAGGGAAACCTACCAAACCAGTGCATTTCTGAAAACTAGAGACCTAGGGGAATCCAAGGAGGGGTGACTTGCGGGGCTCGGACCAGGTTCTGTTACCCAGAATCCTTTGCAAACCTCAAAATTTGGCTAAAAAAACACATGTTCCTCACATTTCTGTGGCAGACAGTTCTGGAATCTGAGAGGAGCCACAAATTTCCTTCCACCGAGCGTTCCCCCAAGTCTCCCGATAAAAATGATACCTCACTTGTGTGGGTAGGCCTAGCGCCCGCGACAGGAAACGCCCCAAAGCGCAACGTGGACACATCCACATTTTTTAAAGAAAACAGTGCCTACCTGTGGAATTTGGCCTGTAGCTCAGCCGGCACCTAGGGAAACCTACCAACCCTGTGCATTTTTGAAAACTAGAGACCTAGGGGAATCCAAGATGGGGTGACTTGTGTGGCTCGGACCAGGTTCTGTTACCCAGAATCCTTTGCAAACCTCAAAATGTGGCTAAAAAAACACATGTTCCTCACATTTCTGTGGCAGAAAGTTCTGGAATCTGAGAGGAGCCACAAATTTCCTTCCACCCAGCGTTCCCCTAAGTCTCTCGATAAAAATGGTACCTCACTTCTGTGGGTAGGCCTAGCGCCCACGAAAGGAAATGGCCCAAAACACAACGTGGACACAACATATTTTTTCACAGAAAACAGAGGTGTTTTTTGCAAAGTGCCTACCTGTGTAGTTTGGCCTCTAGCTCAGCCGGCCCCGGGCCCGGGAGGGGGGGGGGCAGAAAAGCCCCACACCCCCAACCCCCCCCTGCCCGGGAACGACCCTTGCCTATGGGGTCGCTCCCCCTGCGTGACATTGGCGCCAAAAAACAAATCCCAGGTGCCTAGTGGTTTCTGCCCCCTTGGGGGCAGATTGACCTAAAATCGGCCAATCTGTCCCCAAGGGGGGCAGAAATGGCCTAAATACAATTTGCCCCCCAGGGGAGCGACCCTTGCCTGATGGGTCGCTCCCCATCTCTATAAAAACAAACAAACAAAAAAATGTGCCCTGATGCCCTGAGGGTTCTGCCCCCCCCCTTGGGGCAGTTCGGCCTAATAATAGGCGATCTTCCTCCAGGGGGGGCAGAATTCGCCTAAATTAAATTTGCCCCCCCAACCCCCCCCCGGGGAGCCACCCTTGCCTACCGGGTCGCTCCCCCTGCGTGACATTGGCGCCAAAAAACAAATCCCAGGTGCCTAGTGGTTTCTGCCCCCTTGGGGGCAGATTGACCTAAAATCGGCCAATCTGCCCCCAAGGGGGGCAGAAATGGCCTAAATACAATTTGCCCCCCAGGGGAGCGACCCTTGCCTGATGGGTCGCTCCCCATCTCTATAAAAACAAACAAACAAAAAAATGTGCCCTGATGCCCTGAGGGTTCTGCCCCCCCCCCTTGGGGCAGTTCGGCCTAATAATAGGCGATCTTCCTCCAGGGGGGGCAGAATTCGCCTAAATTAAATTTGCCCCCCCAACCCCCCCCCCGGGGAGCCACCCTTGCCTACCGGGTCGCTCCCCCTGCGTGACATTGGCGCCAAAAAACAAATCCCAGGTGCCTAGTGGTTTCTGCCCCCTTGGGGGCAGATTGACCTAAAATCGGCCAATCTGCCCCCAAGGGGGGCAGAAATGGCCTAAATACAATTTGCCCCCCAGGGGAGCGACCCTTGCCTGATGGGTCGCTCCCCATCTCTGAAAAAACAAACAAACAAAAAAAAAAAACCACAACAAAAAAATTTGCCCTGGTGCCCTGAGGGTTCTGCCCCCCCCCCCCCGGGGGCAGTTCGGCCTAATAATAGGCCGATCTGCCCCCAGGGGGGGCAGAAATGGCCTAAAATAAATTTTCTCCCCCAACCCCCACCCCCCCGGGAGCGGCCCTTGCCTACGGGGTCGCTCCCCCTGCGTGACATTGGCGCCAAAAAACAAATCCCAGGAGCCTAGTGGTATCCGCACCCAAGGGGGGGCAGAAATGGCCTAAATACAATTTGCCCTCCAGGGGAGCGACCCTTGCCTGATGGGTCGCTCCCCATCTCTAAAAAAACAAACAAACAAAAAAAAAACACAAAAAAAAAATTTGCCCTGGTGCCTAGAGGGTTCTGCTGCCCCCTGGGGGCAGTTCGGCCTAATAATAGGCCGATCTGCCACCAGGGGGGACAGAAATGGCCTAAAATAAATTTGCCCCCCCAGCCCCCACCCCCCCCCGGGAGCGACCCTTGCCTACGGGGTCGCTCCCCCTGCGTGACATTGGCGCCAAAAAACAAATCCCAGGTGCCTAGTGGTTTCTGCCCCCTTGGGGGCAGATTGACCTAAAATCGGCCAATCTGCCCCCAAGGGGGGCAGAAATGGCCTAAATACAATTTGCCCCCCAGGGGAGCGACCCTTGTCTGATGGGTCGCTCCCCATCTCTAAAAAAACAAACAAACAAAAAAAAAAACACAACAAAAAAATTTGCCCTGGTGCCCTGAGGGTTCTGCCCCCCCCCCGGGGGCAGTTCGGCCTAATAATAGGCCGATCTGCCCCCAGGGGGGGCAGAAATGGCCTAAAATAAATTTGCTCCCCCAACCCCCACCCCCCCCGGGAGCGACCCTTGCCTACGGGGTCGCTCTCCCTGAGTGACATTGGCGCCAAAAAAAAAATCCCAGGTGCCTAGTGGTATCTGCCCCCAAGGGGGGCAGAAATGGCCTAAATACAATTTGCCCCCCAGGGGAGCGACCCTTGCCTGATGGGTCGCTCCCCATCTCTAAAAAAACAAACAAACAAAAAAAAAAACACAACAAAAAAGTTTGCCCTGGTGCCCTGAGGGTTCTGCTCCCCCCTGGGGGCAGTTCGGCCTAATAATAGGCCGATCTGCCCCCAGGGGGGGCAGAAATGGCCTAAAATAAATTTGCCCCCCCAACCCCCACCCCCCCGGAGCGACCCTTGCCTACGGGGTCGCTCCCCCTGCGTGACATTGGCGCCAAAAAACAAATCCCAGGTTCCTAATGGTTTCTGCCCCCTTGGGGGCAGATCGACCTAAACTCGGCCTATCTGCCCCCAAGGGGGGCAGAAATGGCCTAAATACAATTTGGCCCCAAGGGGATCGATCCTTGCCTGATGGGTTGCTCCCCATCTCTAAAAAAACAAACAAACAAAAAAAAAAAAACACCCCAAAAAAATTTGCCCTGGCGCCTAGAGGTTTCTGCCCCCCCTGGGGGCAGATCGGCCTAATAATAAGCCGATCTGCCCCCGGGGGGGCAGAAATGGCCTAAAATAAATTTCCCCCCCCCCTCCCGGGAGCGACCCTTGCCTACGGGGTCGCTCCCCCTGCGTGACATTGGCACTAAAAAACAAATCCCCGGTGCCTAGTGGTTTCTGCCCCCTTGGGGGCAGATTGACCTAAAATTGGCCAATCTGCCCCCAGGGGGGCAGAAGTGGTCTAAATACAATTTGCCCCCCAGGGGAGCGACCCTTGCCTGATGGGTCGCTCCCCATCTCTAAAAAAAGAAACAAAAAAAAAAAACAATTGCCCTGGCGCCTAGAGGTTTCTGCCCCCCCTGGGGGCAGATCGGCCTAATAATAGGCCGATCTGCCCCCAAGGGGGGCAGAAATGGCCTAAAATAAATTGCCCTCCCCCCCCAGGTAGCGACCCTTGCCTAAGGGGTCGCTCCCTTTGCGTGAAATTCACGCAAAGAAAAAACTCCCTGGTGTCTAGTGGTTTCTACCCCCCCTTGGGGGCAGATTGGCCTCATCAAAATAGGCCAATCTGCCCCCAAGGGGGGCAGAAATGGCCAAAATATAATTTCGCCCCAAGGGGAGCGACCCTTGCCTAAGGGGTCGCTCCCCACCAAAAAAAATAAAATGAAACATAAAAAATAAAAAATAAAAATAAATGGTCCCTGGTGCCTAGAGGTTTCTGCCCCCCCTGGGGGCAGATCGGCCTAATAATAGGCCGATCTGCCCCTAGGGGGGGCAGAAAAGGCCTTCCAGAAAAAATGCCCCCCATGGGAGCGACCCTTGCCCAAGGGGTCGCTCCCTTATGTAAATTTCAATTAAAAAAAAAAAAATCCCTGGTCTCTAGTGGGGTTTCAAAAGCCGGATTGCAAGCAATCCGGCTTTTGAAACCCTCGGAGAGACTTCAAAGGGAAGGAAATACTTTTCCTTCCCTTTGAAGCCCCTCTGGGCCTCCCCCAGTGATTGAAAGAGAAATGTTTTTGCATTTCTCTTTCAATCACGCTGGAAGCAGAGCTTCCAGCGCGATGGGGAGGCCCCTGTGACAAATCAGCGCGTGCTCGCGCGCTGACGTCACAGGGGGGGGTGGGGGGGCGGGGGTGGAAGGGGAAGGTGTTCCCCTTCGATCCCCGCCTTGGGGGGGAGTGGGGTGCACGGGGGGACGCGCTAGCGCTCCCCCAAGTTCCCCTGTGCCTAGGACGAGATGATCTCGTCCAAGGCACAGGGGAACTGTAGCCTTGGACGAGATCATATCGTCCAAGGCACCGAACCGGTTAATAAATGGCTGTCCTAGAGAGAGGTTTGTAACATTATGTATGTAATGTGTGTGAGACTGACTTGCTCAGGAGGAGAACAATGGAGACACAGACTGGAGTAGAAGCTGCAACAATATTGTTACCAGACGAGCCAGATGATGAGAACATTGCAGGAGAAACCAATCAGCGACATGTGAATAGAGTAGTGGTAGAATTCATAGATTTGAAGTTTTAGTTTTATTGGACATGTGATCCCTTGACCAAGGGAAGTAGTGTTAGGGATTTTAACTTAACAAGACTGCATTGAGAAGAAACAAGCATTTCTGCGAGTCATTGCGCTTTTGCCTTATGCCATTCTCTGTATTCCTCTTGAAGGTTTTTCTCTATTCTTTTGAGTTGCTTAAAGACTTTGCATTTTCTGAACTTTGATGCTGAATCCTGATGCCTTGCTCATCGACTGTCGTCCTGATGATGATGACTATCTTAGCTTGCTGAGGGGAGGTATGACTGTACCCATGTGAATGTCATGCATATTTGAATTATCTTTCTAGGTACCAACCACACTTTTTTGAGAGAGCCATGGTTTGATGTTTTCCAAATTTGTGTTTCTAAATTGGTTTTCATGAACCCCAACATGTCGATGCTAATATGGGATTAGTTAAGGTTTCCTTACTCTACCAACAGGGAATAATGCTTGATGGATTCCTCTGCTGAATCTAAATGTATGTGATCTTCTTTGCGCAATTGTTCTTGTTATTAATTTGTACCATACGCTTAGAATGTGTGGTATTTCAAGCTTTGATTAGATTACGTTTTTTCCACAGATTTGTACAGCCAGTGTTGTTTCTGTATGTGTTTCATTTGATTTTGAAATTAATTTACATGACTTTAGCATTATTAATATTGCAAAATAAATCTAACTTTATGAAAAGATGTGGTTATTCATGACTGAAAGGTCATGGTGTGTGAAAATAACTGACTCCAATTGATTACTAATGTCATTGATTATTATTGATTATTTATATTGTTTATTGATTATTGATGTTTGATCTGCATGTACTGGAGTTATGGTTGGATCATCTTAATTGCGAGTACAAAGTTTCATCGACCTATTTGCGTCCCTTTGTAAGTTTACTTATTAAGATTGATGGTTTGTCTCCTTAAGAGCTCACCATTAATGTCTGGTACGGAGTAAGAGCAGAGAGGTGATGGTTTGTCTACTTAAAAGCTCACCATAGATGTCCGGTACAGAGAAGATAGCAGAGACGGTTTGCCTCCCTAAGAGCCCGTTGTAGGTGTTCCCAGAGATGGCAGTAGCTTGATGATTTGGTCCTTTGAGAGTTCATTATTACTGAGATTTGGATTTTACTTTTTAATGATGCTAATTGGATAGAAAATGTTACCCTAAATCCAGAAAATTACTTTCCCTGAATCTCGGATCTTGCTAATGGTTGTTTGAGGATGTTCTTGGCATTCTAGTGACAGTGTGAATGAAGTAGGTTGCGCTTGCGCAGCTTATGCAAATCGCAGGTGAATTGTGGCGCTTGTGAGGGTTTAGGGAGTTTGCGTACTCCAAATTAAGTTGTAGAAGGAGTGTGCGCACTCCGCAGTGTGAAAGTAGGGAAGTCGTCGAACTTCACATGTGTGTGGCACTTTGTGCTCAGATATTGTCCACGTGGTTGTTGATGTACGGACCCTGCGTGGTCAAAGACTCCAGAGTATATTGAAAAGTGTATGGGACACATGGTTTTATGTTGTAATCTGCCTGGTTTAGTAGGTTGATCGGGTGTGGTTGACAAGTCAGAGTGTGAGTCAAAGTGAGTGAAATAAATTTTCAACTGAGATCTGGCAAGCCCTATGTGCACCAGGACAGACCCACTGATCAGTTGAGAGTAAAATTTACGCGTGGAGTTTTGCTTGCGAATCTGGGAGACTGAGAACCAAGGAGTAGCTGTAAGTGCGGGAAGAGCTGTCAGTGAAAAATGAAAGTTTCTGAAGCGATTGTGTTTCCTTTCCCTGTAGTAAACCAGCAGATTTGATTTTGGGGTTTTGATTAGTGCTCGCAATTTTGCATTAGTTTTGTGTGAATCGAAGTTTGGGAGGACAAGCCGCAAGACTTTGTCAGCTGCAATACGTATGAGTGTGACATCATTGGAGCTGCTTTGGGATAGGTTGGTTAGTGAGAAGGTTTGCGCACGGATTGGCAGCCGTCTGTGAGAGGGAATTGGTTGAGAGAGTAGGTGAAGGGAATTCTGGAATTAAAAGTCACTTCCTGATTTGATTCTGAATAACAAAAGGTTGAAAAGATGAAATTTTTCAAAGCTTTAAAGAGTGCTTTAAGGGGAGATATGTATATTACAATGAGTAGAGACGAAGCTACACCGCCAGAAGGTACACCAGCTTACATTGTAATGGAAGAGAAGGGTGTTGCTTCATGACTTTGGCTAAAGCAATGGTGCAAAGTGGCAGAGAAGGATGGGAACTTAGCATTTCCACACAATTTGAGGGTTTTGGAGCATTTAAGGATGGTGCTATATGAATCAAAGGCGCTTTCGAGACCAGCACTGTTCAAGGCATTAGCAATTTGGGAGCGAGTAGCCAACAGCAACAGCAACAGAAATTTGAGAGGAGGCTGAGAAAGGCAGAAAAGGCTTTACACAGAATTAAGTTGCTTCCATTGATTAAGCAGGACAACGAGAAGGAAGGAAGGAAAGCTACTAGAAATACTAACAGAAGTCCATCTGAAAATAAGGAGGCTAGAAAGTCTTCAACATTGGAGGAAGAGTCAGATGATGATGAGTTTCTTACACAGTTACTGAGAAATTGCCCACCACCATGTGCAGCACATAAGAGTGGTCTGAGCACCAGTGCTGATCCCACAGCTCCGACACAGGTTAATGAGATAGTGAGTCCGATGCAGGTTAATGCTAGCCTGTCAAAGAATACAATGCAGAGTGGTCTTAACATGCCTACTACTCCTGTAGTACAAAGCCAGGTGCAACGGCCACAGGTTCAGAGAATTTACCCTAATGTGCCCGTTATGGAAACAACTTTGAACATAATGGTGCCTATAGAACAGGTTTACCCAAGTCTGATGTTGGTTCAGACTGAACTAACTCCACTTTTATTGTCCCGAGTACAACCACAAGTAATGCCGAGATTCACTCCAGTAACAAGGACACAGTCAGAGATTACTTTAATGAAGAATCAGAACATGAGAGTTACTCACCCACAAAGCATAAGTGCCAGACCAACCCCAGATGCTATATCACTACCTATTACTGTTGGTCAAGCCGTACCCCTATTTGCACAAAAGAAACCTACTGTAGGTGAACAGGGTGCCATGTCCCAGAAAATGATGAGGGGAGGACATAATGAAAATGCTCGAGTAGTCTCTCCTGTGGGATAGAATTTTGACGGATTGAGATCATTGTTAGACCTTGGTCCATTTGGAACACTTCCAGACACTATGATATAGTCAAAATGTTAGCCAGACAATGTTAACACCGCAGTCCCCGAATGCAGTTGCACAGCAGGTGCCACCAGTCCAAGCCTGTGACATTTTGTTGCAAGGATTGACCTCTTAACAGTTGACGGAATGGTTAGAAAACCTGAAAACACTGCAGAGTGCTCCTAAGGGAGAGGAGTGTTTGAATTATGCTAAGCTAAGCATGGAGGTGGGTGAGCTCATAGAAGGGACTGTGGGTATGAACAGGTTAAAATCCCTCACAGAAGCCGAGTTGAGATATTTGTGCCAGAAGATTACAAAGTAGGTGAACAATGTGCATCAGAAACTAGCAGACCTGGCAGAGAAATGTGGCATAGAAATAGAGAAGATGAAGCATTTGGAAAGGAGTTATAGATATGATTTTGAGACTAAAGATTTTGAGTATATGAGATCAGCCGGAATGAGGGCAAACCATAAGGAATTGCTTCAAAGTCCCCAGACTTGGGGAGCATTAGACAAATGGAAAGGCAGATAAGTGAAGAAAACAGACAAAAGAAAAAGGGATTCTGCAGAGCTGACTGCAAATGTGCAGCAGGATAGATCCAATAAAGATTTTGCCAATGAGAGAGATTCCAGTAGGGAATTTTGTTCATGTCCCTTGGAGCAGAAGTGACATTCTGTCATTTACAAATGATCATCCAAAATTGAGAGAGAAGCCAGTAGAGTGGTACCAGCAGACAGATAGAATTGTGAAACTTGCAAAGTGACTGTGGGGGGACTTGAACATTACTAGAGATAGTGGTTCCAGCTGATCTGTGGACAGAGTGGAAGAGGAGTGCAGATTGGCCAACAAGCAAACCAGAGAGAGACAATAATACAGGTGCACCGTCTCACGAGGTGATGAAATATTACTAGAAGGTGACAGGATTTTTAAAAATGAGAAATTCGCCCAAGAATATTAATTGGCAGAGAATTGACAGGACAGCTCAGGAAGCAAAAGAGTAGATACAGGGGTATTATGGGAGATTGTTATAGGCATACAAGCATTACAGTGGTTTAGAGACAATTGAGGCGCAAGACATGATTTAGTTTGTGTCCAGATTTGGGAAAGATTGAGACCTGAAATTAGCCAGATGATTAAGAGTCATTTGATTTACTGGCATGCACAGCCAATTGATGAGGTGTTGCAGTATGCAAAGTACTCTAGTGATGAGATTGGGTTGAAGCAGAGAAAGCTGAAAGAAAAGGCGAAGTGATGCAGATTAAAGTTGCTCAAACGGGTATGCAAGGACATTTTTCACAACAGGTATCACAGCCACAGCAGGGAAATATGATGTTTCAGCTCCAGATGTTTCAGGTTCAGACTTAAGTACTGTGTTGGCTCAGAATGATGTGCAGGGAATGAAGAAGTTATCACCATGTCATGTTCGCGGAGCCGTTGGACATTGGAAACAGGAGTGTCCCATGAAGGTGCAGGAAGGTGTCATTCAGAAGAGTAATTATATCAATTTGTTCAAGAACATGAGAAAGCCGAGAGTTAGAGATCTTAATCCAAATTTTCAACATAATGTGAAGCAAGTGCAGAATTTTCAACCCATGCAGCAGGTGCAAATGCCACGTGTACAAATGACACACTTGCAACCGATGCAACAGTAGGTTACCATCGTACCTAGACAGCAAATTCAAATATTTCAAGCCCCAATAGAACAGCAACAGATGATGCTTTCTCAACAGGTTACAGGTCAGAGGCTTAGCCAAAGTAATAACACAGTAAGCCAATTCCCATTACACAGTGAGAATGAAATAAACGATGATTGGATGAGCGACAGTTCAGATGAGGAGCCATGTGTGCTTGCAACCTCCTTAGAAGCAGATCAGAGAGGTCCCTATGTGAAGGGAAAGGTTATGGGTCACAGAGTTTCATTCTTGGTTGACGCAGGAGCTACACGCTCTACAGTGAGAAGTGCAGAATTTCCAGACTTGACCCTTTCAGGTAAAACAGTTCAGATTGTAGGAGCAGCAAATCAGTATTTGACCAACCCAATTACAGAACCAGTTCAGGTTAAAATTGGCAACTTTCAGGGATTGCCCAAATTTGTAGTCTGTGATTCAAGTCCAGTATCCCTACTGGGAACAGACTTGTTGGGTAAGACCAAATGCTCGATTACTTGTTCAAATGATGGAATTGAGATTCAGACGAATAGTGATGATGAAGATGACCAAGCCCCAGATTTAGAAGGTGAAACTACAAATGAGGAGCACCCTCTGATTACATTTTTCCCGATGTTCACAATGAAGGAGCTTCATCCTGATTTGCAGTGAAAGGTTAAGGAGAAAGTGTGGGATTTGATGGGAAAAGAAGTAGTTCTGATAAAGGAAGTTGAGCCATTTAAAGTTACTGTAAAGGTAAATGCAGTTTTTCCTCAACTCCCGCAGTACCACATGCCGCAAGATGTCCTTATGAAGGTCGCCCAAATAATTGCAGACTTTGTGAAGCACGCGGTTTTGAAGGAAGTATTGAGCAGCCCATGTAATTCACCGATAATGGGTTTGCAAAAGCCCTGTGGGAAAGTTTGAATTGTCCAGGATTTGAGAAAAATAAATGAAATTGTGGTCAAATGTTGTCCTGTGGTACCAAATCCAACTGTGATAATGTTTTAGATTCCATGTGATGTTGAATGGTTCATTGTCATTGATTTGTCACAAGCTTTCTTTTCTGTGCCTCTTCATGAGGACAGGCAGTTTCTCTTTTGTTTCAAGTTTCTGGATCAAGTTTATTTTTGGTCAGTAATTCCTCAAGGGTTTTCAGAGTCACCTTTCATATTCAATCAGATCTTAAAAATAATTTGGAGTCATTGGAATTGCCTTTCCAATCAACTTTGGTACAGTACATTGATTATTTGCTGATTGCGTCCAAAACAAAGGACGAGTGCAAGTATGATACGATTGCCCTGTTGAACGATTTGGGAAAGAATGGTCATAAAATGTCTCCGCTTGAATTGCAATACTGTCAGAAAGTAGTGAAATACTTGGGTCACCAGACTGAGAAAGGATCAAGAAAGATATCCAGAGAAAGGATTACAGACATATTGCAAAAAAATCCCCCGACCACACAGAGAGATGTCAGAATGCTTTTAGGTATGGTAGGTTACTATCACCATCGGATTCCAAAATTTTCAGTCATTCCGCAACCATTGCAGGAGCTGACTCACAAGGAAGTCACTGACCCCATAGTGTTAGACCAGGCTTGAATGAAAGTGTTCACTGAACTGAAAGAGAGTCTGTGCAAGGCTCCAGCTTTGTGTATGCCTGACTACATGAAACCTTTCACATTGTTTTGTCATGAGTGTGATGCATGTTCTTTGTCTGTCTTGACACAGGTCCATGGGCGTGTAAACCGTCCAGTAGCATATTTTTCATCTACTTTGGACCCACTTGCAGCAGCCTTACAAGGGTTGTTTGCATGCAGTTGAATTGGTTGGTCAAAGCCTTACACAGTGTGAAGGCATTGTGTGGGGGACATCCCCTGACTATAATGGTCCCTCATTCTATTGAGATTCTACTTACAAGGACAAAAAATATATATATCTCTGGTGCGAGGTTGACCAGATATGAAGCAAGTATTCTAGGGTCACCAAATGTGTCATTGAAAAGATGCACTGTGCTGAACCCACCAACCTTACTCCCAAATGAAAATGTTATAATTGAAAAGATGGAGCATGATTGTCCTGAAGTAACTGATTTGAGTTACCTGATTAGAAGAGAATGACCAAATTATCTTTATTGATGGTTCTTGTCTGAGAGACATTGCAAAGACACTGAGAGTAGGATATGTTGTGTGCACAATTAGTGGTATTCTGGAAGCTTCTTGGCTTTGAGGAATGTATTCTGCCCAAGTAGCATAACTGGTAGCCCTTGCAAGAGTGTGACATGTTTCTGCTCAGCTGAAATTTACAATCTATACGGATAGCCAGTATGGATTTGGAACAGTCCATGCTTTTGGCCAGTTGTGGTCACAGAGAGGTTTCATGACCTCTTCTGGTTCACCTGTGAGAAATGATGAAAGGATTAAAGAACTGTTACATGCTATTCAAATGCCTGAAAAGAATGTTGTGGTGAAATGCAGTACACATCTGAAGTTGCAGGACTTTGTATCATTGGGAAATGGATATACGGAACAAGTCGCAAGATTTTGTGCATTGAACTGTATATTGTTCAAAGATAAGTGGGAATGTTACTTGAAGAGGACAAAACATGTCCAAGTTTTGCATTGAAAGTAATTGACATCTTGGTGGAATTGAAAAAGTTGCAGAATAATGTTGACAAGGAGGAGAAACGTTCATGTAGTAAAATGAAATGTGTGCAGAGACAAGATGAATTATGGGTTTCAGAAGAGGGTCAATTGGTTTTGCCAAACAATCTGTTCAAATGGCTAGGTATTATCATGGTCAAGCAAAGTTGGGAGCGATGCCATGATTCGGTTGTTCAGACATGATTGCTTGAACCCAAGTTTTAGCTATGTTGCTGAAGCAGTTTGCCATTGTTGTGTCATTTGCCAGCAATTGAACACGGGGAAACGGACCATGGTTAATTTGAGCCACATTGGAAGACAGGAAGTCCATTCAGCAGAATGCAGATGGATTTTATTGAGATGCCTGTGTGTGGAGGTTTGAGATATGTCTTAGTGATTCTGTGCATTTTTAGTCACTGGATTGAAGCTTACCCTACACAAAGAAATGACAGTGTCACAGTAGCACAACTACTGCTTAGGAAAATGATACCGTGTTTTGCGTTTCCGATCTCTTTAGAATCAGATAAGGGAATTCACTTCAACAAATAAGTAATTAAATTGCTGTGTGCAGCATTGAACATTGAGCAGAAGTTGCATTGTAGTTACTGCCTTGAAGTATCAGGACTAGTGGAAGTGATGAATGGTACCTTGAAGTCAAGAGTTACAAAGATGTGTGCGTCCACAAATTTGAAATGGCCAAACGTATTGCCTTTAGTTTTGATGTCCATGAGAAACACACCCAACAGGAAGACAGGATTGTTGCTGCATGAGATCCTTATGGGTCGAGCCATGAGGTTGCCAGCGGTGCCTGCAAATGCACTTGTCAACATTACAGATGATATGGTGTTGGAGTACTGCAAAGATCTGGCTGATGTGGTTCGCTCTTTCTCTCAGCAGGGGTAGGCTGCCACACTGCCACCTATCCATGACCCAGGGCACAACCTAAGAGCCGGAGACTGGGTTGTGGTCCGGAAACACGTGAGGAAAATGTGTTTGGAACCTCATTGGAAAGGACTGTTTCTGGTAGTTCTGACAACTACCACAGCTGTGAAGTGTGCTGAAAGTCCGAATTAGATCCATGTCAGTCACACAAGGAAAGTGGGATGTCCACTGGATCATGAAGAAGAGTTGTTGAAAGTACCAACAACAGCAGAACAAGTCTCAGGGCCGGAAAGAGAACAAAGAGGAACTGAGGCCGGATCTGAGCCAGTTGAGGACGGTTCAGTCACTCCTGTGAGCAGTAGGCTCTCCTTCCTCCAGGAGGGTGACGGAGAGCCTATTTCAATTGAGGCAGCAGAAGAGCCTAGTCAGAGGAGGGCTTTCCCAGAAGCAGACGATCTTGAGAGACAAACAGAGCATTTGCCAGACCCCAAGGGTAAAGGAGTTGAGGCAGATCAAAGTCACTCTGGTCTGACTCCTCCTGAACCTGTTGCAGGTCTGACAAGAGAAAATACTGCAGAACAAGGGGAAGTTTCACTTTCAACTTTGAAGAGAATACTGACAAAAGGTCCACTAAAAGGAGATACATGGCCGTAGTTGCAAGAAAAGGGAAAGGAAGTGGTTGTTCAGACAACAATCGAGGAAGAAGTAAATACAACAAAGAGAGAAGACCTAAGTGAAGGAGAATTAAATGGCGATCGAAAGTTGAAAAGAAAGAGAACAGCTTGTCAAAGATACGCAGGTCCTGAAGGGGCGTATGCAAGCACAAGTGAATGGCAGCAAGAATTTTTGTCTTTTTGTTTTAATAGAGACCGTCTGGGTCAATATTTTGGCACTTGAAGAAAACTGATGAACTGAACTGTTGAAACAATCTGAGAGAACATTTTTGGGAAAGAGACTGTTGAAAGTAACTGGAGAAGACTTTGATAACCTGATTTCACTTTTGAAACCTGATTTTGACAAGCTGCTTACCGATTTTGACAAGGGATCCTGGAAGTTGCAAGAAAAGGGAAAGGAAGTGGTTGTTCAGACAACAATCGAGGAAGAAGTAAATACAACAAAGAGAGAAGATCTAAGTGAAGGAGAATTAAATGGCGATCGAAAGTTGAAAAGAAAGAGAACTGCATGTCAAAGATTCGCAGGTCCTGAAGGGGCGTGCGCAATCACAAGTGAATGGCAGCAAGAATGTTTGTCTTTTTGTAGTGATAGAGACCATCCGGTTCAATATTTTGGCACTTGAAGAAAACTGATGAACTGAACTGTTGAAACAATCTGAGAGAACATTTTTGGGAAAGAAACTGTTGAAAGTTACTGGAGAAGACATTGATTACCTGATTTGACTTTTGAAACCTGATTTTGACAATCTGCTTACCGATTTTGACAAGGGATCCTGGAAGTGAAACTGAGAACTGTAAATAACTGCTGAAAGGAGAGTTTGTTTGTTTTGATTTTGCTGCAGTTTTCCAAATTTTCTTCTGCGTTCTGATTCTTCACAGATCATGAGTAACATTAGCCAGCAGGGTAGGAATACCAAGCGCTGTATATATATGAGTATTGGTTTGGCGATTATGTGCAGGATATTGTTTGTGGTATTGATTGTGGGTATGTCAGTTCTTGATAATAGTGAAGCCAACCGTTCTTCTGATTTTGAGAAAACTACTGTACTAACAACAATAGAGAGGTTCAGGTTAGATGAGAAGTATTTGCATGAGGGTACTAATGCACAAGGAGAACTTTCTTCTAATGTCTTCTATCGCTTGTTGAGTGAGTATGTTGAGATGATGGATGCAAGGAATTATGTGTGTATGCAGATTCCTTCATCAGTTGAGGAAGGAGTTACGTACCATAGTCTGCCACTAACGTATGGAATAAGTTGTAGTCTGCTACTAACAAGATTTTATAACCAGGAGTACAGTCAGTACTTTTACTTGAATTACAATGTGGTGTTTTAATTTGTCCCTATAATTAGATATTTGAGTAGAATAGCTAAGGATAATGACATAGTATTAGTTAGAGGCTTCTTTGAACCTACATTGACATTTGCCACAGCTTACGTACACTGCAACAAGTTAACATGCATGCTTACACCTTTAGAGAAAAGCTTCTTAGATCACACAGATGACAGGAGAAAGGTGATGCAGGAGAAGTTAGAAAAATGCTTAGAGAAAAGGACTTACAGGAATGATTATTCTTGTAGTGCAATGAAAACCCAAGGGGAAATTAGCTTTAGATGCGCAACACATAGGGAAACTTTGTATATATAGGCCTAGATCATGTACTGACACTTTTTGGGAATGGGTGAATGTAAACATGTGTTTTTGTTTCAGAGTAAATAGACATTTATGTTGAATGGACAGGACCCCGTTATTCCTGGGATTTATTACATCTGTGGTCCTAGTGCTTATTACCCTCTTGCAAGAGGATGGTATGGGACATGTTACTTGGGGATAGTTTTCCAAAAGATTTACCAAATGAATGATTTGAAGAACTTTCCGAAAGGGACTGAGTTACATCTATGAGAAAGAGGAGGGAGTCTCCTTCTGGTATAGTGGGAGTTATATTTGCAGCAATGACTCCTTCAGTGGGAGTTGTTCTGAATTCGATAAAGATTCAAAAGTTGTCTACTATTGTGAATAACATGCTGACAAAATTTTCAGGGGCCATACTCCTGATAGATACTGAATTAGCTGCTGAATGAGCTATGACTTTTCTGAATCGTCTTGTTTTAGACATTCTTTTAATGAAGGATCGCTGAGTTTTTAGAATGATTAATTCTAGGCATTGTTGCACGTATATTCCTAATAATAGTAAAGAAATTAGAGAGATAAATTGGGTAGAAGTAGGTAGAAGAATGGAGCTAGGTAGATAGGTAAGGCTTTAGAGAGAGGCATATGCAGCTAGAAATGGATAGAAGAAAACACAAATAAACTTATATTTCTAGACCTCTTCTTATGTGTTCTCTTTCTCTACCTCACTGCCATCTCTATACTTCACTCACTTCTCACCTCGCTCTCATCTTTCTAACTCACCTGGCTGTTGTGCCAGATTAAACCATGTGGAGGCCCCCTAGGCAGTCGAAATGTCGGACCTCCCTTGCAAATTTTCTCCTAATGCCTTTTTAAGTTTACCAACCAATAATTTTAATAAAAAAACAGAACATTACAGTTCAAACTGACAGCTGACAGTAAATTAGCTTTTAATTTAGTTTTTGTTTCTTCAAGTTGGTTCATTTGTTTATCTTTTAGAAACAATTTAAGAAAGCTTAACTGTCTTCTTTCTTTCAAGATCAAATCAACATTATTTTGATCTGTTGTTTCGGGGGCCCCTAAAAGGCGTGGGGCCCATAGCCCGGTGTCTACTTGCCTATTTGATAATCCGGCACGACCCTAAAAGAAGAGGTATGCAGAAACAACACCTCCCCGCTTTCATTTCGGAAGGGGGCATGAAGACAGAGGGTCCATTCAGTTAGAAACGATAATACTCCCTGATGCTGCCAGTGCTAAGGAGTGCTCAACTTTGCATTTTATTTCCTATGCATTTTCCATATAGCTTTGCACATCATGTAATGCTTTCGTTTTGTAGATTCTTCCAGAATGTACTACTTGGTTGATTAAGCTGTGTGCCTAATGTTTCATGATTTAAAATATCACCCTAGTCATTGTAATATATCACTATAGATTTTAAGATCTGGCTTGACAGCAAATATTTTTTGTGAGTTTTAAGAAGCATTACTGAGAGAGGGGATGTGGCTCATGCTACAGGTGCATTCTATGTTTCTTAACTTACCCGAGCATGTTGCTGTTAAATTCCAGTTGGAGTTTCTCCAAAGGTTACCAGTGAGTAAACTGATTTCGTTTAAGATGCTGGGCACAGATCACTTGCTGGCACTTGTGCTGAGTAGCTCATGCTCTGCCATCAGTCCTACATGCTTTCTCTTCTCAGACACTCATGGCTGTGCTCATGTCCCTCTGTACCAGTGGAGGTGGACACTTTTTTTGGTTCTCACTTGAGAGGTTAAAACTTTCCCCATATGAGTGCAAGGTAAGCAGCGTGACTGTGGGAGTGCAAGGTGCAGCAACATAAATCCAGATCTGTTGGCATTGCCAATAATTGTTTGATTGATTGCTTTGAGAGTGATTTATTTGGATTAAATTCTTAGCTTTTTTTAAAGTAGTTTTTGACATGACATGAATGTTCACTAAGGAGCATGCCATTGGTTGGTGTGATATTTTGCAGAATACCACAAAGGGGTGGTTTAGATGTCTTTTCTGACTCGTTATATAGCAATTTTGAAGTCTCACATAGTAAAGTTTCCTGAACTTGAGATGAAAGTGGAAATACCTTCCTCATTCCCAATGGACTCCCTGACTATAAATCCCTGTGGTGCTAATGGTATGCATTTTCAATTATGTGAGTGTTTTATAAATGCATATATTTAATAACTGGGCACAACACTCTAAAACCCTTCAAGGTTTCTTTTTTGACTTGGTCTCTTCTTCATTAATAACATGTTGTAGCACCATCCGCTAGATCTGAACTTTCATTCAGGCACAATAGGGAGCCATCAGAACCAATTTATATTGAAATCTTGATTTGATCAGTTTCCGATCGAGAGATGGTGTTGGGACAGTCATGTCCCTGGCATTGTAAACAGGTGTGTACACCTGCTCTAATTTCCCAAGTGCATAATTTGACCCAAGGGTAGGTCGCTCCCCCTGCCGCTGCAGCTCCTCCAGCTCCTCCAGGTTCCTGAGTTCCTGAGACCCACCTCACAGTAAGTACCCCCCACCTCCCAGCCCCTCGCTCTGCCCCACGCTACTCACCCTCTCTCCTGCTCCTGCTTCTTTTCTTCTTTTCCTCTTCTCTGTTCTTCCTTCTCGCTCCTCGTCTGTAATCCTCTTCTGTACTCTTCTTTTCCCCGTCCTCTCTGTTCTTCTCTTCTTCCTCATCTTCTTCTGTGGTCTTCTACCTTCTGTTCTTCGTTATCTGAATCTTCTTCTGTGTTCCTCTGTGTTCTCCTGTGTTCTTCTGTGTTCTTCTGTGTTCTCCTGTGTTCTCCTGTTTTCTTCTGTTCTTCTGTTCTTCTGTTCTTCCGGTCTTCTGTTCTTCTGTTCTTCTGTTCTTCCGGTCTTCTGTCTTCTATCTTCTATCTTCTGCCTCCGGCTCTTCTGCCTCCTCCGTCTTCTTCTCCCCGCGCCTGCCCTCCTGCTCCTGCCTCATCCCCCTCCCTCACTCGCCTCCCCCCTCTCTATCACCCCTATCTAACCCGTTCGCTGTCTACCTCCCTCACTCCTCCTATCTACCTATCTCTCTATCTCTCTATCCCACTATCTAACTCCCTCACTCTCCACCCCCTCCTATCTACCTATCTCTCTATCTATCGATTTCTCTATCTATCTTTTTTCTCTATCTATTTCTCTATCTCTCCCCCCCTTCCCGCCACCCCCTCTATCACCTATCTTCCTATCCTCTCACCCTACCTCTCACCCTCACCCACCTCTACAACCCCCCCTCCCCTATCTTCACAACCCTACTCCTATCTTTCTCCCTAATCTCCTAAACCTCCTAACACTCACCCCCCTCCACCCTTAAACCCCCCTCCCACAGCTCTTCTCACTCTACCTGTCCCCCCCTCCCTCACGCTTTCCCGCCGTGACCTCCTGCACGCCCCCGCACCCCAGCTCCCATTCGCCCCCAGCTGACCCCTCCCCCCCTCCTACCTCATATGGCGGCTGCTGCGCGACAGTGGTAGCGACCCTTGACCCAAGGGTAGGTCGCTCCCCCTGCCGCTGCAGCTCCTCCAGCTCCTCTAGGTTCCTGAGTTCCTGAGACCCACCTCACAGTAAGTACCCCCCACCTCCCAGCCCCTCGCTCTGCCCCGCGCTACTCACCCTCTCTCCTGCTCCTGCTTCTTTTCTTCTTTTCCTCTTCTCTGTTCTTCCTCCTCGCTCCTCGTCTGTAATCCTCTTCTGTACTCTTCTTTTCCCCGTCCTCTCTCTTCTTCTCTTCTTCCTCATCTTCTTCTGTGGTCTTCTGCCTTCTGTTCTTCGTTTTCTGTATCTTCTTCTGTGTTCTCCTGTGTTCTCCTGTGTTCTTCTGTGTTCTTCTGTGTTCTCCTGTGTTTTCCTGTGTTCTCCTGTGCTCTTCTGTTCTTCTGTTCTTCTGTTCTTCCAGTCTTCTGTCTTCTATCTTCTATCTTCTGCCTTCGGCTCTTCTGCCTCCTCCGTCTTCTTCTCCCCGCGCCTGCCCTCCTGCTCCTGCCTCATCCCCCTCCCTCACTCGCCTCCCCCATCTCTATCACCCCTATCTAACCCGTTCGCTATCTACCTCCCTCACTCCTCCTATCTACCTATCTCTCTATCTCTCTATCCCACTATCTAACTCCCTCACTCTCCACCCCCTCCTATCTACCTATCTCTCTATCTATCGATTTCTCTATCTATCTTTTTTCTCTATCTATTTCTCTATCTCTCCCCCGCTTCCCGCCACCCCCTCTATCACCTATCTTCCTATCCTCTCACTCTACCTCTCACCCTCACCCACCTCTACATCCCCCCCTCCCCTATCTTCACAACCCTACTCCTATCTTTCTCCCTAATCTCCTAAACCTCCTAACACTCACCCCCCTCCACCCTTAAACCCCCTCCCCCAGCTCTTCTCACTCTACCTGTCCCCCCCTCCCTCGTGCTTTCCCGCCGCGACCTCCTGCACGCCCCGCCCCCTAGCTCCCATTCAAACCCAGCTGACCCCTCCCCCCCCTCCTACCTCATATGGCGCCCGTCCGCGCCTGGCCCGCGCCCAGCGCCACGACCCCTGGTCCCCAGCTCTCCCAAGCCCCGCTGATCCGCTACGACCCCACCACCCTCCACGCCCTCAACCCAGGACGCTCCAACACCTGCTTCCAAGCTCACCCCAAACGCACCCATGGACCCTTCGCCTGCAACTCCTGCAAACGCATCTTCCACCACGCAACTACCACGACCACAAGCCCATGCGCCATCAACCAGCTCAAGTGCATCCTGGTCAATGCTCGTTCCGTCCACAAGCACGCCGTTGAACTCTGGGACCTCCTGGACTCCACAGCCCCGGACGTCGCCTTCATCACGGAGACCTGGATGAACGCCTCCTCTGCTCCAGACATCGCCACCGCCATCCCCGAAGGCTACAAGATCTCCAGAAAAGACCGCACCAACCAAGTAGGAGGAGGTATCGCCATCGTCTTCAAAGACTCCATCAGCGTCACCACCTCCACCGAAGACACCCCTCTCGCCGCTGAACTCCTGCATTTTCAGATTCGCACCGACCCGAGGACCACCCTCAGAGGATCCCTCATCTACCATTCTCCCGGACCGCGCACCCCATTCAGCGACACCATCGCCGACTTCATCTCCCCGCACGCCCTCGCCTCACCAGACTACATCCTCCTAGGCGACCTCAACTTTCATCTGGAACAAAACAACGACCCCAACACCACCACCCTGCTCGACAACCTCGCCAACCTCGGCCTCAAACAACTGGTGAACACCGCCACCCACATCGCCGGACACACGCTCGACCCTATCTTCTCCGCCAGCAAACACATCTTCTTCAGCCACACCTCCGCTCTACACTGGACCGACCACAGCTTTGTCCACTTCACATTCCGACGCGAGACCCGCCACCTCCGCACTCAACCCATCACCTCGTCGACAGTGGAACAAGATCCCCGAAGAGCAACTCTTCTCCGCACTCGCCGCCAACCAACCCACCCTCACCACCGACCCCAACGACGCAGCACTCAGCCTCACAAACTGGATCTCCAACTGCGCAGACAACCTTGCTCCCCTCAAACGCACGCATCGACAGACCAACACCAAAAAACCTCTCTGGTTTTCTGACACCCTCAAAGAATCAAAGAAAACTTGTCGCGCTCTCGAAAAGGCCTGGCGCAAGGACCACACCGCTGACAACATGACCGCCCTCAAGAACGCTACCCGCGAACACCACCACCTGATCCACGCTGCTAAAAGGAACTTTTTCACCGACAGACTGGACAAAAACAGCCACAACAGCAAAGAACTCTTCAGCATCGTCAAGGAGTTCTCCAACCCCAACGCCAACGCCAACGCCGTCACGCCCTCACAGGATTTGTGCGAATCCCTCGCCATCTTCTTCCACCGCAAGATCAGCGACCTCCACGACAGCTTCGGACACCAGACCCAACCAAACACCACCGAACCCGCACCTCCGACCATCACCCTCAACAATTGGACCCACATCAACACTGAAGAAAAGAAATCCACCATGAACTCTATCCACTCCGGCGCCCCTTTGGACCCCTGCCCTCACTTCATCTTTAACAAAGCCGACGACATCATCGCCCTACACCTCCAGGCCGTCATCAACTCTTCTTTTTCTTCTGCTACCTTCCCCGAATGCTGGAAACACGCCGAAGTCAACACCCTATTAAAGAAACCTACGGCTGACCCGAGCGACCTGAAAAACTTCCGCCCCATCTCTCTCCTGCCTTTCCCAGCCAAGGTAATTGAGAAGACCGTCAACAAACAGCTGACCACCTTCCTGGAAATCAACAACCTGCTCGACCCTTCACAAACCGGATTCCGAACCAACCACAGCACGGAAACCGCCCTCATCTCAGTCACAGACGACATCAGAACCCTGATGGACAATGGTGAAACAGTCGCCCTCATTCTCCTCGACCTTTCGGCTGCCTTCAACACCGTCTGTCACCGCACCCTAATCACCCGCCTCCGCTCCACCGGGATCTAAGGCCAGGCCCTGGACTGGATCGCCTCCTTCTTCTCAAACCGTTCCCAAAGAGTTTACCTCCCTCCGAGATCATCTGCGGCGTACCTCAAGGCTCATCACTCAGCCCGACACTCTTCAATGTCTACATGAGCCCCCTCGCCAACATCGTACGCAAGCACGACATCATCATCACCTCCTACGCCGACGACACCCAACTTATACTTTCCCTCACCAAGGACCCCGCCAGCGCCAAGACCAACCTACAAGAAGGTATGAAGGACGTCGCAGATTGGATGAGGCTCAGCTGCCTAAAGCTGAAAGCTGAAAAAACGGAAGTCCTCATCCTCGGCAACACCCCGTCTGCCTGGGACGACTCCTGGTGGCCCACGGCCCTCGGCACCGCACCGGCCCCCGCAGACCACGCCCGCAACCTCGGCTTCATCTTGGACCCTCTCCTCACCATGACCAAGCAAGTCAACGCCATGTCCTCCGCCTGCTTCCTCACCCTCCGCATGCTCCACAAGATCTTCGGCTGGATCCCCACCGACACTAGAAAAACCGTGACCCACGCCCTCGTCACGAGCCGCCTGGACTACGGCAACACCCTCTATGCTGGGACCACAGCCAAACTCCAAAATCGCCTACAACGCATTCAAAACGCCTCAGCCCGCCTCATCCTCGATGTACCCCGCAACAGCCACATCTCCGCACACCTGAGACACCTGCATTGGCTCTCAGTCAGCAAAAGGATCACCTTTCGACTTCTCACCCACGCACACAAAGCCCTCCACGACAAGGGACCGGAATACCTCAACCGATGCCTCAGCTTCTACGTCCCCACCCGCCTCCTCCGTTCCTCTGGCCTCGCACTCGCTTCCGTCCCTCGCATCCGCCGCTCCACGGCGGGTGGGAGATCTTTCTCCTTCCTGGCAGCCAGGACCTGGAACTCCCTCCCCACCAGCCTCAGGACCACCCAGGACCACTCCGCTTTCCGGAGACTCCTAAAGACCTGGCTTTTCGAGCAGCAGTAACCCCCTCTTTCCCCTAGCGCCTTGATACCCACACGGGTGAGTAGCGCGCTTTATAAATGTTAATGATTTGATAAGAAATTAATATTCAGACTTTTTGCTTGCCACTGCTGTCATGGTCTGCTTCTAGTAAAATGAAGTCTAGAATCTTTCCTGTGGTCAAGAGATGGGCACAGGACGTCCATACATGCAATGTTTAAATCATGTGAAATGGTGGTGGCAGTAACGCAGTTTTTGTAAATCCTTAGTACAATCAAATGTTTCTCCTGTGTCAAAGAAAAATGCTCTCTAATGACTGTTCTGTACACTTCTGCTTTTATTTGAACACCTTATGATAGCAGGACCCTTTGTGTGGTTAAAGACTGAGAACTGGATCCATTGTGGATGTCCCCTGGATTTGTTTGGTTCAAGATGGAGGGTGGCTATAATTTCCCTAAACAGTGGAAGTGTAGTACCAACATGTCTGAGCTGTAGGTTGGACACCCTGGCACTGAAGTGAGGGAAGATGGAGACAGAGCTACTTTTAGGAATTCAATGAGGTCCTTGTTAACCTACTACTACTGATCAGATCTTCCCGAGCACTATCATTTGGTGCTTGGTTGGGATGCAGAGTGGGATTGAAGTATGTGTTCATCAAGGTAGGACAGATTCTAGGCAATGGCTGTCCTTTTCTCTGTCCATGACTACTGCTTCGGAAAGGAAGATGACAGTTAGATAGAGAGATTTCACACATGCTTGTTGTTGGGGACTACTGATTGAAGCCACCATCGTTGCCACCACCATAGTTACCTGTTGTGAGGGTGTTCACCTTGTACAAAGGTTGGGTCTGCAAAACAGCCAGCAAATCACATTTAAAGTGTTGTACCATCCCAACTAAGTCTTGAAACCCCAGACAGTGTATCCACATCTCATGTGAAAAATAAGATTTACAGTGGGATCTAAACCTGCCCCCCTTTTATTTCATTCTAATTTCTTTATCACCAAGCAAGGGAGTCTCCTTCTCAATGACTGCTCTGAGAGCAAGTTTTCCAGAGGTTTTGGAACATCACCTGAAGTTTGCTATTATTGCTAGAGGAGCATGGGGATGCCTAATGCCTAGATGCCTGATTCCCTACAGAGGGAGTGATAGAGACTGCTAGCTCTAAAGAAGGAGAGACTATTTGGGTGGGGAATCCAAACAGGTCCTCTGGTTGAGGATCACCCAGACAAGGCTGACTGAGAGAGGGAGCAAAGCCAGGAGGGGCTAATGATGTGAAGGGTTTCCCTGTCTTCTGAGTGGCTCCTAAAGTGAACTGCACCACGTCTTTCAAGGGCAAAGCCAGGAGTGACCCTTGTTGTGATAGCCCTCCCGTCTCTCTAGAGGCTCACCTTATGAACTGCGTGAAACCTTCAAGAGTGAAGCATCAATGTGTTACCATGGGATCAACAGACTGGTGCAGTTACTACCCGACATTGCAACTGATTCACAACTGGAAGCCTCATTCAGGCTGAAAGCCGCAACTGGTGAAGATGCACACCCACTGAAGATTGGCCTGAAGCCATGACCGAGTGCCTCTCTGTACCTGGCCTGGGAGGCCGCAACTGCCATCGATGACTGCACATGCAAAATAATGGGCAGCAGGGACAGGTCCTTGTTGAAGGACGCACCTTCAGCATTACTGGCACATAACTCCTTGCTCAAGGAGCAGGAGGCATCAACCTGGATTTGAACTTATGTCAGCAGAGCAACATCTTATCGAATGAGCTTAGCACAATCTTGCTGTATTACACCAGTCAGTTGCACTTTAGAGCCTCCCTGTACAATTAACCAATGGGAGGGTTGCCCAAATAACTTGCTCAAGCCTTGGATCATTGTTGACAGATTGATTCTATATACATTTGGCCTTTACAAGCCACCCCCTTTTTTGCTTCACTTTAGAACATCCCAGCAGAAGAGTACTATCATGCAGTGGCAACTCATCCCCTCTAATATTTAAAGAACAGCACATATGGTTTCAATCCTGTAAGAAACTCGATCATTAAACTATAAGGGAGAAACAATTGTCATCTGCTTGTTGTGATATGAAGAGGAGCTTCTAAATATTCAAACAATATAGTTCTAGGAAGCAATAATGTTTACTTGAGAAATTATTATGTGAATCTTGGTAGCTTGAGGTGATTCTCAAAGTCTTCTTCAGAGAAAATTGCATGTGGTACGTGAATGCAGTGGGTGTTTTGTATTCACAACAAGCTTAGTGTGTGTGGCAATAAATAAACAATTGTTTTCCTCCCTACTCAGAGCATCACCTTAACATGTATCACAGATCTTCATCCCTCTTATTTTATGACTATTAGAGCTTAAGAAGGAAGCCTAAGAGGTACTGGACTAAGCAGGGAACTCAGGCAGGGAACTCAAAGGATGGCATAGTTTTTGTGCAAAAATTTAAATCTTTTAATCTTTTTTCTCACAGTTCAAACATGGGCTGAGAACTTTTCCTCTGTATTTGATAGTCTAATAGTGATCCTCCTATAGCTAGCCGGTAAGCTGTACCATATGACCAGAGCCATATTTGAATTAACCAGTCCTTCAGGGTGAAGGATGTTGTTCATGCAATCAATACAGGCTCTCTGGGAAAACCCTGGGTCTAGATAGTGTCTCCATGGATCTGTCTAAGGATTTAGTTCACTCTGGGACACTCTACTAACAAATGTGATTAGTGCTACTATAATAGGACAGCTAGCTCCATCCTGGAAGGAGGCAGTTGTTCCCATATTTAAAGAGGGGAAAGAAAACCCCACTTGCTGCCCCTGTCCAATTTCTTTATTGAACAGTTCTTGTAAGATACTGGGCAGTATCTTAGCCTTTATACTTTGGGTGAAGGAAAATAAAATTATTTCTAGAGTGCAGCATGGCTTCTGCCACGGGGCAGGCTATGTAGCACAGTATCTCATCTTTCTGCTTATAAGAGAGAAGTATGTTAAGGGCAAGGAAGGGTCCAGCCATCTAGCTTTTGTGGCCCTTCTGCATTCAACATGGTAAATCAATCAAAACTCTGTAACATCATGGAAGGGGCACACTTTGATCAAACTCTGATGCACTGGGATATGATGGCCAGAATATGTTAAGGATTAAATGGGCAACTTTCCTCTGAAGTTATATCTACTGTGTGAGTGCATCAAAGTTGTGTGATGACCCCCTTCCTTTTTTTTATTTACATTAACAGTTTCGAAAAATCATCTGTCAGTTACAGAAAGATTTTCTGCATTTGAGGAACATCCCGGTCTTGCTGTATGTGGATGATGCAATCTTAATCTCCAGAACCATAAATGGTCTTGAAAAACAATTGGATGCATTTAACTCTTTTATGAGTGACTTAGGCCTCACAACAAGCCTTAATAAGTTCTTTATTATGAAACTTTGGACAAAAAACACCAAAACAAAGAAACAGAAATTCAAACATGGAGGTGGGGAAATAGCCATGGTGGACAGCTTTACATATTGGGGGGTTCCATTTGATTCTAATTTGAGCTGGGAATTTTTGCATAGATAAAGAGCTCATCAACTTCAGAGATCTATTGAGTCCCTTTTTAGCTTTGCAAGTAGACTAGGTCAGAAAGTAGTAAAGGAGGTTGCTACTATTTACATTAGTAAGTGTGTTGCAGCAGTGAGTAATGGTGCCAGAGTTTGGGGGTATAAGGTTGAAGAGCCATTTCAAAAAGCAGAAAATACATCTCTGCATAGATTGTTGGTTGTTCTTCATGCCAACTCCACTTTTATTTGCCACTCTGAAGTAGATTTGGACTTTCTGGAAGACAACATGAAACTCAGTCCTCTGTTACACTGGTTATGAGTTTTGAGGACACCAAAAGCAAGTTTTTCAAGGAAGAATATACAAGATTGCTCTTCTCTTGATAACTATTTATTCATTCCATGGCTAAGCTATGTTAAAAGCGGGTTCTAAAACTCTGGTGAGAGACCTCTGTCTTAAATAGTAGGCAGAGACTCGTGAGATGCAATTTCAAAGTTTTCAGCTAGCCATCAATTACAGCCATATTAAACATCATTGGGACGTGAGTCTTATTTGTCTGCCAGTTACATCATTGAGTATATATTTTTCTTACTAGGCTTAATGATAACATCATTCTTTTTCTAGTGGCTTTTCCATTACAAATATCAGAAGTTATAAGGTAGCCCTAGCATAGTTGCAAAAATTAGACACCTTATATACCTGTTTAGGGGTGATTAATTTTATTCAGAATTCTCTGGCCACAAGGAATGTAAGAAAGGATGTATGGAATCATCAGTCTGCTAGCAATAGATCATCTGTTTTATGGGGGTGGGTTTTTTATGTAAGGATGCTTTTATTTGTGTCTGTTGGTATTTTTACTGTTTTTACATATTTTTTTTTTTTTTTTAATAATTTTATTTTTCATGCAGGTGAAATTACATTCCATAATTCAGAACTTGATCCTATTTTATCATCACAACATACATTTTTTTAAAAGATCGATCTGATATATTACCATTCTTGCAAGTACCCTTGTCCCAGAAATAATTTGACCTATACATTTATAGGCTACTAGTTTTGGACTCTATCTCCCACCCTAGCCCAGTCATTTTACACATTGTTCATCTTCCCCCATATACCCTAGTATCTTTCTAATGCTCCGATTCGCTGAGCATACAGCTTTTCTTTCGCACGTATTGCCTCCATCCTTGCCTCCCAAGCCACATACGTGGGGGGTGTTGGTGATTTCCACACCTGAAGAATCAGTGATTTAGCTATCAAAGTGCCACAAATAGTATTTGTGTAGTGGTAATAGACAGATCTGTGTTTTGTGTGATACTCCATACATATGATGTTCTGTGCTATCGTATTTTATTTAGAATGAACTTTTTTGGTTCTTTTGTAGCCAAATAAAGATTATCGACTGACTGACTATTAGTAATGGTCTACCTTATTTTCACAGAAACGGTGATTGGTTTATCTAGTTAAAATGGATGATAAATTGTATACTATGGCAATGTAGCAGTGCTAACTGAATTAGCAAGGAAATTGGTCACATTTAGCTTTTATCTCTGTTTTAGGATAGCTCCTCCATCTGTTTATTGTTTGTAAAAGCTTTGTTGTTCCATCAGTAATTAAGAAAGAACACTACAACGTTACTACATATCAAATTAGTATCATTAATGCATGGCTGGCCATGAGAACCTTTGTTTACACTCTCTCTCTGGGTGTTCATCAATCTATGTGTTTAAAAAGAGATCTCTGTAAATATTGATATATATCGGCTATATTGTAAATTGATATACTTACCTAGCAATTAATGCTTCTGGAGTCTGTGCTCTCGAGCAATATATGTCACACATAACAAATCAGTTCTAATATAAGTGCTATCCTATTTTTCCTGACAACTTCAAAGGTTTCAACTGACATCTAGTGGTTTATTCTATGCTATTGACATTTTGAACTACAGTGTTCTGAAAATATTCCAATAATTATTGATGAATAAATACCCACTATATCCCACAGAAATAGCAAGAGCACATTTTGAAAATCTGAGGGCTCATTTAGACTTTTTTAGATCGAAGAACCATCCATTGGTGGTTCTTCCACCTTGTCAACTAATGCTTACATCACTACGTTTCCAATGGCAGAGCGTCAGCCAGCTATGTCATGGAAAAACATCTGCTAGCAACCCCTTCATCACAGGTCCTGTGTCTTCAGAGAATCAGAACACCTGCTTTATTTCGGCTGGCCTTCAAAGATATTTTTTCCTCTTAGTACTCAATGAAGAAGGACTACAGTCACAAAGTCTATAGAAAGTGAAACAATGGTCCTCGAGTGCTAGGAGAAAAACATTTGCACCTCAAATAATTTTTGTCTGTCATTTTTGCAAAAATTATTCTCAGTGTTACATTGGAGTCTGTAAGTATGGTGGGTATTCTTCCATTGTTAGGGTGGGGGAGATGGCGTGTAGTAAACTGGTGAGGCTGCCAGACCATCCACATAAATTAAATGACCCACTAAATCCCCCTAATGGTTTAAGGAAACCCTCACGATAATTACAGCTACCTATTTCTATAAGTTTCTAAGTTTTAGCCATACGTCAATTATATATTTTTTTAAATAAATGAATAGTTCTTTGGGTCTGTATGAGGATGTACTCTTACATATTTCCCCTTTTCAATGTGTTATTAATCCCCTGTGATTTTATTCCTTTCACCAGTACATAACCTATATGCACAAGCTCTCCAGTGGGTGGTTAGAATAAACCCTTAACACTTTGATTACTCTCTCCATTCCCAAAAAAAAATGGGAATATTATGGTTAGTCAGTGTCAGACATCTGTCTGTACTCTTTGCTTCTCAAAACAATGTTTTACCCTGTATAGTATTCCAGTGATTGGGCTTCCATGTATCCCATCTAACACTGTGTGAGGTGCTCAGAAGGAACTGCCTCCAAACACTATAAACAATTATTTACCTTTCATTTTCTCTTTAGCTTAATTAATAATAGCAATGTTGCTGTCAATGTAGAAGGACTGAAAACTACCAAAAGTGTTATTCAACTGGGATCCTGATCGCTCATCTGCCTTTTGACGTCAGAGTCCACCTCTAACACTTTATGTGTGCCATACTAAATTAAGGGTTCAGCATCAGTGGAATGGGTGAATATTCCCAATAGACTGGCACCTCTTTCAAAAGTATATAATAGGCCTCAGTGACTTTTTCAAACTGAATCTGACCCTGATTTACCTACATAAAGGGTCATCACAGACTTGCAAGAAAGTCATCTCTTCCTATCTTCAATCAACTCGCATTTGCCACTCATTTACCTTTCAATCAGCACCAGCCATCAAATCTATGATGATATCTCTCAAAAGGCCAGATGTGAAGGATGCTTAACCAGCTAAAATGTTCTATACTCAGATGCCACTTTACCAGCACGTGAGTAGGAACACATACCTCTGAGGGAAATTGTTAAAAGGAAGAAAAAGACAGGGACAGAAAAACCCTTCAAAGTAATTTGCCAACAAGATTAGTGATCCACGGAAGACAGAATGGACAGGCATGACGCTGGTAGACAGGCAAGGGAGGGAAGGCAACACTGCTACACGAAACAGGAAATTGAAAATTTGCTGGACAAAATATACCTAGAAGCATTGAGATGACCCATTTGGAAGAGCTGCAGAGCTCACCCATTATTCCCTCACCTGGAAGGAAACACAAGATCCAGGAAGTAAAAGCCCACCAGTTTAATTTAGGCTGAAATGTGCCCAGGTCACAGAAACAGGAACCATGATGGATTGGGCTAAGACTAGTAAGTGCCACACATGGTCGCGGAGCCTACCATCTGAACCAGGGAAATCCTCTGCAGCCCTTGAATACCTTTCACGCAGTTCCTAACACCACAGGTAGAAAAAACTGGAGGCCAGTGCCAGCGCTCAGCTATGCCATGGCATCTGCCTTCCATTACTCGGTGACTGTCTGCAAGTACGTTTCCCTATAGGCAAGCTCTGAGTTCACTTTTAACAATCACAGACTTTCTGTAGCTTTGGCTACCACAGGAGTTTTCCCTGGATTAAAATATAGAACTTATACTCCTATATTAAAAATAAAATAGGAAATATAATCAGATATCTGCTTCGAAAGCACACTTGGACCCAAGCAAGAACAATACACTCAGTTCCTCGTTGCTGCAAAGCAATGTATAAAATCGATGACTTTACTGTACATCTAACATAGATTATATGAACAGTAGCATCAAAATGTATTTCAGTTAAAAAATACGTAGCAAAAACTCCAAAATTCATTTTGTTAAAAAGAAAACATCTAGTGACTAAAACGGCACTCAAATGAAAGCATTCTCATGTGGACTCGGGCAATATTAAACAAGCATTTACAATGCAACGGGTCTCGCGTTTGCTCATGTTAGAGCTGATCGCGTTGTAAACTCCTAACCCGACTTTTCACCTATCGGGCAAAAGTGCATTTATGTACATAACCCGAAAAAGTGAAATGAACTATGTAAAGCGCTCGACTTCTGCCAAGTGAGATCGCGCTCGTAAATTAGAGAAAAAAAAGTCCACGAGCCCGATGGAAAACAGCGAGCCTCGCATTTTTCTGTACTTGGGGCCAGATGTAGCAAAGTGTTTTTCCCATTCTGTGTCAATGGGAAAATGTGTTCGTACATATGGCCCTTGGTCGCTGCGCTCGAGGAGGGCTAGCCACTGGAAAAGGCATGACGTATGCGTGCCTTCGACTAATGAAAGCAAGCAGATTTTATTAGGCAAGCCCACAAACCAATAAAAAACACTGATGTGAAGTTGACAGGGCTCCGAGTCCTTTTCTGAATACTAAAGCGTCTCGCTGCGATACGCATGCACGAGCGCATGCATCGCAGGCTCGACCCTAAGAAATAAATTGGTATGCTCTTTGAAGATAATCTTTGAGCATACAATTGGTGCAGTCATTTTCAGCACTGAAACAAAGCAATGGTCATGAGGGCAATAGCTTAAAAGAAACATGCTTTCCGAAGGGGCTTAAGATGTCCAGGCCAGCATAATTTGTTCTGTAACTTCTTTGTGCCGTATAATGCCCTAAACATTCAGGGAAGTCTTCAGTGGACACCATGCCTTGGATCTAATTGGGAAAAAGCAACTCACATCTCTCATACAGGGTTGAAATCAAAGGTCCAGTTACTAATGGTTTGCTGATGTTCTTCCAGGTAGACCCACCTGTATGTGCCTTCTGGATCTTTCATATGTTTCCAGCTTCAAAATAAAAGTATCCACAACAGTCAGGCGCTCCTAATCCAGACTTGGACTACTCTTCTCCCTCTTCATCCGTAAGAGAATAGTTTCCGTAGCCTTTGTAGTAGTTTTGAATTGCAAGATTTGGGATACAGCTGGAGACTAGGCCTGAGCAAACTTTGAATTACACATGCATGATTTGCGGCATTTTAGGAATTTTTGCATCATGTTTGTTACACAAAATTCCTGAAATGACACCATAAAGCAAATTCATGTTAAAAAATCTTCAGTGAATGAGCAATTCACAATAGAAATGTACCACAAACACACAGGAACAACAGAATGTGATTGAGGATGCAATTCACACTAAATTATAGGACTAAATGATAGATTTGCATTTCGCATTATTACACACAATTTTTTCTAACTGGACGTAATTATGCTAAAGTAAACTATGAGAATTTCACACACTTGTTAATGGAGACACCTCTCGACAAACATTTACCAAGAAAATGAGAATTTGTCTACCAAGCAAACAGATTTTTCTCTCCTTAGTTCTGTTCTGCACTCTCCTCAGAGTGAGGTAACAGCACCTAATGAAGAGTGGGCCAAACTTCCACTGGCAAAAGTTTCTGAGCTAAAACAGCTGGAGTTCCTGCACATTTTCCACCTGAATATTGCAGCCGCATGGCCTAGTACATCTATCACCAAGTTACATTACTGTAAAAATATCCAACAGTGCTGTGTTTCTGGGTTTTCCAAACCAGGCGCTTTAAAACTTTCTTAGAACTCTCCCCCTGTCGCCCAACTTCTCCCGAAGGCAGCTCACTCCAACCATCAGATGATCAAAGAAAATTAGCACTCCTTCTGGACCCCTGTTGACATATATTTCTCCATTGTATTTAATATATCTGCCATAAAATCTATTGACAGACAAATGTAGCTCGGACAGTGTCTGTACTGACATGAAGGATAGTGTGTAGTCAGTTGGCCCCTCTTCCCAGAGATAATGAAGTGTGATACACCACAATTAATTTTCAGTCACAGCAGGTTAAATGAGACGGAATTTAGCCACTAGGTAAGATTGATCTAGTTTCAGGCAGTAAATAAGACAAGCCAGTTTTAGCAACATAGGTCGTCCAATCCAAAGGGTCTATCTGTTTTTTATTGTCCTTAGGTCTAACACACATTGCCCCTTTTAAAAGGTTGCTGCTGTTTAATGCTTCTTGCACAAAACACAATTGCTAAGTCCATGGCAACTTTGCAGTTTCATGTATGGCAGCATTTCACTTCTGGTTTTAATTCACTCCACAGCGGTGTCTAAAATGTTTAATGCACATTTACATCTGACATACTAGGTGGTAGATCTGGCTTTTCAAAGCAATCCATTTTATGTTGTCTTCCTTAGTAACCTATGCACTGCATAACCGTACTAATGACCATATTTCTGTTTTTGCTCCAATGTAAGAAGCTAACAATTATTTTCAGTGCTACACTTGGAATTTGACTACGGCGCAGGTTTCGACACATGTGCACACGCTAATTTGACAACATGGAGCTGTTTAGCAGACTCAACCGAGGTCAAAATATCAGATGTCCAGAAATCAAAGGAAATTTCAAGGTAAATTCAAGGAAAGGAAGCATTATTTGTGCCCACAAGAGACAAATCTTGTCAGGGTTTTAACTGGTGCTTTTGTCTCTGTGTCTGTTCTAAAGATCACTGTGTCTTTGACAATCATTATGGAAAAATGGTTTCGTGCTATCTACATTGACAGCTTAATACGTGGTCTTTGCACGATCTCTGGATTCTGGATTTTCCTATTGCCTGGATTTAGCTTGAGAGCAGAAGTTATGATTTGAGGGTGGTTAACTGACATTGGGATCTCCAATCCAGAGCCATTAGGTGGAGTCGAAGTTCTCCCCTTTTCTTGTTACGGTACACTTAAACCAATCGCAGTGCCCTTACAGGTAAATCTCTGAAGGTAACCTCTGCAGATACGCTTAAGCATATTGCTAACTTCATTAAATTTAATTGCAAGTACTTTTGCAAAATTCTTACATACAACAAGTAATTCACATTTGAAAGAACAGTTTTTTTAAAAAATAACTGAATCAAAACTCACCACCCATCAGGTGTAAACAATTGTATTTAACATAAACCTAAATGAAAGTGCATGTTTTATTCCCTATCTTATTAGTCCAGTCAACATGCACTGCACTATTAAGAAAGACTTAAACCAATGACTAAGCATATTTATGCAATATATCCTGACCCATTAATCAACACTTCCTCCACATGTTTGCCACGATACTTATTTTGGAAAACAGAATCGAAGGCAGAGACTAATGCAGGGAATTGTTACTGCATTTGATTAGAAAGAAGTGTTCCAAAGTGAGGACATTTGAATTTAAACTGTTTCATAAGTAATACATCATCTTGTTTCAACCATGCCAGGAGAATGGCAATGAGGCACAAGGGCATTTTGTGAAAAAAAAAAAAATCAATACAATCATATTCCATTTCCACGCAGGCTGGCTGTTGTGTTTTTTAGCTGGAGTGGAGGTCCCATGAAGCCAACTCCGTGTGTAAAGGTAGTTGTACGATCTGACAAATGAGGAAGGGGAGGCATTAATATGCAATGCAAATATTATAGATGTACGTTATGACATAATTTGCTAAAAAGCCGTGACCAAGGAAAAATAAGTAAAGAAGAAAGCTACTTTAGACAAATGAAACTCGCGTTCAATGTATAAATCGAAATATGAAATATATATATTGGTAGCATTTTCCAGCTGAAATATTGTAAAAGGGACATGATGAGGGGGCCGCAGCGGTTCATGCGACCCCTGTCCGCTCTTTCACTTGCATAGCAGACGTTGTTCCTCGCCTATAAATGACACTGTGCAAAGCAACAACCTGTACCTTTTTTATACAGCGTAGCTTGGCCCGATGTCATTAGAGTGCTTTCCATGAGTACCAGAATATGTTGCATATATTTTTAGGAAGAGGAAGGTTTGTGATTTCCCAGAATCGCAGCGTGTTGAGCCTGGTTCCCCATTTCCTAAATCACCAGCTCCAACCGCAAATCCGCACTTCCTCCCGCGATTATTTACTCCCACCAGGTTGATCTCAATCATTGCACATTTCTTTAAGAATTACAAGCAAGAGGTGGGTGCGCTTTTCAAAAATCTTTTCTTGCCACGTAATAGTGATGATGTAAATCATCAAGACGTTTGAAACTCATTGTTTTTTTCATTCAATGTGATTTGTGTTTTCAATCTTGCAAAGCATGCCACATGTCCTTTGCAATATTTGCGAGGGTAAAAGCTGTTACTACAACAGGCCCATAATGTGGGTAGTTCTCTTTTAGTACAAGATTTCCCACTATTCCCATAAGCAGTGCATAATCTGTACAGTGATGAGCACTGCCGTGCATTTTTTGGGGAACAGAACTTATTTTTCGGCATCAAAGAATCCCCCAGGACAAGAGGGTGAAAGGAAACAAAAGGAGAAATAAGGAGCAAGGGGAGGAAAGAAAACAGGGACATGGGGGGAACCAGGGCACAAAAAAGAAAGTGCGTGAGTCAGATAAAGGAACAGTGCATGTAAGCTGGAAGTGGACAGAGGCATGAAGTGAAATCAAGCCTAAACAACCTTGATATATTAATGTCACATTTTCTGTTGCCCTCTCCAGCTTTTTGCCTGGTTAGGACTGTTGTTGCTAATAATATGACTCTGGGTACTGCGTCCCTGACATTCAGTTTCACTGTACATGGTCATATTCCTTATAAGGTGAGATGAAATTAGCTAAACCAAATTGACTTCTTCAATTTGTCAATAAAACCATTTTGTTTTTGTGCAGCAAATACTCCGGTGGTTTGGCAGTTAAGTATATCACGAGGGGCGTATTATACATTTAAATGATTTTCATTAATAACAGGAAAATACAACTCCACGTGCGCTATTTGGGCCACTCTTGCTGCAGATTAAGACACTGCAGAAGTACATGTAGAGGAAACGTGATCTATGATGTAGAAATAAACAATACTTCATATATTAGATCAAACACCCTGTATATGCACTATAACCCACAGTATCGGGTATCTGACGTGTAAAAGTTGGATATGATAGATGTAAGAAAAGGTATGTCCTCACACTGACCAGGTGCAAATGTTGTTTTCACTACAGTATGTAGAACATACCTCTTTCTCCTATGGGTAAACCTGGTTGTGATTAAAATTTAAATTTTCATAACTTCTATTAGGAAGCAGCCTGCAGCAAACTCTATCAAAGTTTCATTTTATTGCTTAGCATAGATCTCCCTCGATGATGGATGTAGATATTTAATGATTATATTAAAAAAGTAACTTTTAATTCAATTATTGTAGGCTTCCCTCCTGACACAGTTTAAGGTTTGATGATTTGTTAATACCTTATCTGTCAGAAGAGAAAAGTGTTGCTCCTGTTAACACAAAGAAGTTGGGGAATAATTTCTTAGCACTTTCCAGGGGATGTTTCAGGGGATGTGTCGCTACGACAGGAAGTGGTGGTCAAAGAAAAGCACCAAGCTGAGGCCTGATGTTCGACATGTTGATGCCAAGAGGAATTGTATGTAACATACGACTTCAGACATTCATCTCTGCTCTTTCCAGGAGGGAAACCTATTTACATATCAGGAAGAAGGGGTGTTTTTTTCATTTCTTTGCGTCTGGACCTTGAATGTGACTAGAATCACTGGAGAGGGAAGCCTGACTTCTGAAATTTCTGTGATGGTTTTGTGTCAAGTAACACAGAAACTGCATGTAAAAGTGGGGTGGCTGATGTAGTGGATAAAATGGCATCTAACCACCAGCTCATCAGAACTCTCTTGACTCTAGAAGAATCATCAGAAGACGGAATCCTGCCTGACCTTCCTTTAAAGAAGTCTGAAGTGCTTAATTTTCCCCATTTGAACCTCAAGACTGTACCTGCCCTGTAGGAGATAGGTGGATGGCCCTTTCTACTGCTGCAGGAAATGCTAACAAAATGCTCCTTCCTGTGTGCCCCGTGGAAGCCTCTGCTTGAGAGAGACATGCTCCCTGAGACCTGTTTAAGTAAGCCAGGACGTCTGGGAGAGAGCAGGAGTGACTATTGCATCATCTATGAAAGTGTGACTTTTTCATTTGTTTAGCCTTTGAACGACCTTGATAAGGCAAAAACCTCTCTGAGAAAGGTGGGACCCAGACCACTACATTTTGTCCTGCTCTTAGTTTTTCTAGTGCAGAACCACCAAAAGGAAGTATCTGACCGCAATAAGCTTTTGTCAGCTACAGCCTCCTGTCTTTCGCCTTTTGAGAAATCTGAGATACAAAAAATAGACTTAGGCCTGATTTAGATTTGGGAGGATGTCACAAAGGCGATGGGTTCCTGTCCCCCATTTTACAAGTGCCATAGGCTAAAATGGACTTGTAACATGACTGATGAAATATCCTTACATTTTTTATATAGTATTTGTCCTCCAAACGCCAAATTAGGCTCTACGTAAAACACAAGACTTGGAACCAGTGGAGTGTGACAGTGAAGCAACCACGACTATACATTTCAGCTTTGTCTCAGTCTAAGGTTTTGACACCAAAACTGAAGTCTTCAATGGAAGCCCAGACCCAATGTGTCCACTTTCGAGGGACCTTATCCACCTCCAGTAGTCTGCATTGCTTCATTGTAAGAGACCAACTTCCTGAAAAAATAGCGTGTGTCAAGGTGGAACCTTTGACTGGCATGACCAGCAAAGCTTACCCTAACCCCATTTCTTGGCAGTAAGCCTCAAATCATGCCTATCTCCTTGTGAGTTCTATGTATTGAATTGAAATAACACTTTGTATTTTCTTGCTCCTTTGTGCCTTAAAACTCCCAAAAACATATATACAGTTTCCTTAATCAATCTTTAGCCATTTTGTGGGATCTTACCTCTTGATGTTATTCATTATTATTGGGAATTGCGGGCTTCATATATAAAGTCTTTTTTTTGTTTTGCAAACTCTATGACTGTAAAGTAACTTTTTCTAATGTACAGATCCCATGTTGTGAGTTAGAAAAGCCTTTTTGTTTTGCAAATGGATTTTGTGGTGCATTCTAAATCTCAAATAGAAAGAGTTGAGTACGGGACACACCCTTCTAATTATCTAATTACACATTGCAATTGATTGCATCAAAGGCTTGTAACTGTTATTGTAGCCGCAAGTAAATGATATGTTACTGACTCTGCAAAGAAGGTATTAACCGATTCCCAAAGGGGTAGGAGTCCCTAATGTACAGCATCCCTCTTAGAATTTGTGTTGGGAGGTGTCAGGGGTAGTAAACCGTAGTCCTGAAGACCACTGCCTGCACACACGATACCTTCAATGTTTTTATTTTAAAGCAACACCTTTTTTTATAAGGAGTAAAGGGTGCCTTTAACGAACATGTTTCCTGTTTGGAAATGCAAAAGCGAGGATTGTGGCCTGCTGTTCTCTGCACATCACCATATATCCATTGGTAGCCACTTTCTGGCATTCACAAATACAAATCTACCTTTTTAATGTTCATTGGCTAGATCATTCTGCAATTCCCTCCAACTATCATTTTATGACATGTCCCCATTAGCACACAGGTCAAATCACAAATAACAGGTAGATCGCAAAAAGTCAGTGTGCAATTTACTACCACTGTTTGTGACATTCCTGAGCAAACATGGGTCCTTTATTCTGTTGTTTCTCTACTTTAATGTTATTTGGTACTGCTGGAACTTACCGCACTGTTCACTGACGAAAAGCTTTCTGTTTGTGCAATAGCTACCAATGGTTGAGCAGAGCTTTCTCAATGAACCATATTGCAATATAGCAACATGGTGCTTTATTACGTCTGGAGGTACATCCCCCTATGAATCAACTCACATTTTCCAGGCTACTAAGAAAAACTGTGGGGCACTGCACTAATAATTTTTACAAACTAAGCACTGTCTATTATTGCTCTGCAGTTTACTACGCATTATAGTGATTCTTTTCAAGAGACAAGAGTTTCTTTCTCCCCAATACAAGGTATTTTGAATTGTAAGAAATTGGGTTGTCATGAGTAAACCGTAAGTTAACCTGTGCTCAACCCTCGGGTAGCTTGGCAAAGAGCAGCCAGGCTTAACTCAGAGGAAATGTATTAGGTATTTGTGTGACACATCAAACAGTAACACAGTGAAAAAACACCACAAAAGGATCCAACACGGGTTTAGAATGATAGAATACTTTTTAATAAATATAAAAAGCACCAAAATTACAAAAATTAAATCAATAGAACCACAGATATGCAGGTTTATAGTTTTCAGTAAAGATAGTGCCAGAAAATGCAAAGCACCAACTGTGTATATCTGGTTTCCCCAGACTGGGATAAAGTCATGTGTTCAGGCCAACCGCAATGATGCACAACTTGACTGCAGGGACCTAGTTAGGACTGCAAGGCCAACAAAAACAAGATGAGCAAAAATGGAGGTGACAGGCAAAAAGTTTTGCGTGTTCCATCATAAAGTCCATTCCCTGTAGGGACATGGTCCAGCTCAATAGTTTAGAATATTCACACCTCATTTGCTTCAGCCATCTGAGGGGCCTGTGGTCTGTCTGAACCCAGAAGTGAGTCCCAAACAGGTATGGTTCCAGTTTCTCCAGTGCCCAGACCACAGCTGTTTTGCTTTCACTCATGACCGAGCTGAAAACAATATCTGGAATGCACTTCTTAGTTTAAAGAAGACATTTATTATTACTTCACCACGAGGTTCCTGAGAGAGGAGATTAGTAGGTTGGAGGCACACGTTTAAAAGTAGTCACATCAATTAAAAGAAAATATATCAAAGTGATTCTGAATTGCAATGTACATAGCAAATATATGTGATTATATTATAGCATAACTTCAAAGCAAAGAATAAAAGACAAAATTCATCACCGTAGTAGGGCCCACCAAATGCTTCATCTTTCTCATGCCAGCAAGAGGAACGACTCCTGTTCATCTGCGAGAAAGAGATTTTCCACCCCCACGGGACACGTCAGGCAGCTGGCGCCCGCTCCTGACTGAAGTCTCGGAATTCCACACTACTGAACAGTTATCTTTTTTATATCTTTGAATAGAGAACTTTATAGAAAGCCCTCCACCTGAGAGGAGAATTATAAAAAAATGCTGGCTACTGTAGGTCACAGTTGGGGAAAAAATAAGCCGTCGAAGTTTGGCCAGGTCTCCAAGGCCCGTTCCTTTCCCAAGGCTGACTAAAGGGAAAAAAACACAAAATATGCGCTCCCTCATCATGCTAGGGTTCGGTGAGAGAAAAACACAAGCTTAGTTTACCATGTGGAAAAACACAACTCATCTGCGATGTCTCAATTGCAATGTCTAACGCCACGATAAAGCCAATAGGCAGCTAAACTGAATGTCTAATGCCACTCCACCTCGGTTCCCAGAGAAGTAACCAGCTGCCAATGAAGGCTACTTGGTTGGTCTAGGCCCTCCTCAATTAACTGTGCTAAGACAGTCCTGATGCCATGCTCTGAAGCATCTGTCTGCACTATGAACTCCCTAGCGAAGTCAGGAGCTTTTTAGTAGGCACTGTGCACATGGTTTACTTGAAGGTATCAAAGGCTTTCTGGTAAGCCTCTGTCCAGATAACCTTTCTCGGCTGCATCTTTAAAGTCAGCTCTTTTAAAGGGAAACAATGGTGCCATATCTCCTAACAAACCTCCTAGTGTACTTCGGTGACCATGAAGACCCTCACCTCAGTCTGTCTTTTAGGGATTTGCCAGGTCAGGATAGTGTCAATCTTGGCCTGAGGGGCTGCACTTCGACCCTGCCCACCATGTGGCCCAGATATACCAAAGATCCCTGCCCTATTTGGCACTTGCTGGCTTTGATAGGTTCACCAGCTGCAGGACTGGATGCACCTCCTGGAGGTGATAGAGGTGTTCCTCCCAGCTGCTATGTTATCTAGGCAGGCAGCATAAAATGCATCCTTCCCAGCTAGGACCCTAAGGACGAACCTCTGAAAGGACTCAGGGGCATTCTGTAAGCCAAAGGGCATCACCCTTAATTAGAAATGGACCTCAGGGGGTCGATAAGGCAGACCTCTCTGGCAGACTTCTGTTTTGCCCCCTCAGTCTGGGCAAACTGTCAGTACCCTGATGTGAAATCAAGGGTGCTCAAGAATTTAGTAGCGCCTAGTCTGTCATTGAGCTCATTAGCTTGGGGGATGGAGTGTGCGTCAGTCTTCATGATGAAATAAAATCCCTTGTAATCCACCCAGAACCTAAGTGGGGCAGGCTTGGGTACCAGCACCACACGGCTAGACCTGGGACTTTTGGAGGGCTTAATCACCCCTAAAACCAGCATATTGGAGATCTCATCCTTGATACTGGCCCCCATTGTCTGACAGTCTGTGTTAGACTTTTCATCCTTGGCGTGGTCTCCCTTAAATTTTTGCCTCTGTTCCCCAGGTTGTTGATGTGTGCTGAACTCTGATTTTACAGTTTTTGTTACTCTGGGCACTTTACCCCTGCTAACCAGTGCTAAAGTGCAAGTGCTCCTTTACAAAATGTGTATGTAATTGGCTTATCCATGATTGGCATATTTGATTTACTAGTAAGTCCCTAGTAAAGTGCACTGGAGGTGCCAGGGCCTGTAAATCAAATGTTACTAGTGGGCCTGCAGCACTGGTTGTGCCACCCACATAAGTAGCTCTGTCATCATGTCTCAGACCTGCCACTGCAGCGTCTGTGTGTGCAGTTCTAACTGTAAATTCGACTTGGCAAGTGTACCCACTTGCCAGGCCTAAACCTTCCCTTTCTTACATGTCAGCGCCCCTAAGGTAGGCCCTAGGTCTCCCCAAGGGCAAGGTGCAGTATATGGTTAAGGTAGGACATATAGTAATGTGTTTTATGTGTCCTGACAGTGAAATATTGCTAAATTTGTTTTTCACTGTTGCAAGGCTCATCCCTATGATAGGTTTACATGTGGTCTACCTTTAAATCTGATTAAAGTGTAGATTCCCTTTGGGAGCGGATGGACATGTGGAGTTTGGGGTCTCTGAGCTCACAATTTAAAAATACATCTTTTAGTAAAGTTGATTTTGACATTATGTGTTTGAGAATGCCACTTTTAGAAAGTGAGCATTTTCTTGCTTATACCATTTCTGTGACTCTTCCTGTTTGTGGATTCCCTGTCTGGGTCAGTTTGACAGTTGGGCTGGTTGCACCTCACACTAGACAGTGACACAAAGGGGGCTGGGGTTTAGCCTGCATATCCTGATGAGCCAACTGTGCTAAGAGGGAGGGGAGGAGTGGTGACTCACACCTGAAAGGGCTGTGCCTGCCCTCACACAATGCAGTCTCCAACCCCCTGCTGAGTGTTTGGGACCTGGCGTGGGCAAGGCAGGATTTCACATTCAAAAGAGACTTTACATTGAAGTAGGCCTACTTCAAAGGAGAAATTGGGCATAAGAAGGGCACCCAAAACCACAGACTTTAGAAATACTTCTGGAAACAAGAGGAATCTCTGCCTGGAGAAGAGCTGAAGAGCTGAGGAAGAAGAGCTGCCCTGCCTGTGAATGTGCTTTGTGGAGATATCCTGCAGTTTCTGCTTCTGCCAGAATAAGAGGGCAAAGACTAGACTTTGTGTGCCTTCCATCTTGAGAAGAACTCTCCAAGGGCTTGATTTAGAGCTTCCCTCCTGTTGTTTGAAGTCTCAGGGACTGCAAAGACTTCTCTCTGACAGCACCTGGAGTCTCTGGATAGAATCCTACTCTTCCCTGTGGTGCCCATCCAGTTCCTGGGACCCTGAAAGGAGAAGCTGGCAGCATAAAGGAAAGAAAATCCATGCACAGACCGCTGTGCGGGGAAAAGATCAACGCGACTACGATCTGCGGCTGAAGAAATGACGTGCTGCCGGCTCCGCAGCTGAAAATCGACACCCGCCAGAAATACGACTGGAGAATCGACTCACAGAGCAGGAGAAATTACGTGCAGCATCGCTGACGGAGGCTGGGAGATTACAACCCGCGCTGCGTGGTTTTTGGATCATCGTGAGGCTAGATTTAAGACTCAAGTACCGCTGGGCGTGTAAAAACCACGCAAGGCCTGCCCGGACCCGAGAGTGCTGACCGGATCGACGTATCGCTCTCCTGCGGAGAGAAGAAATGAAGCACCCCAACCCGACGAAAGGAGAAACGGCACATGGTCCCGCTAGTGAGTAGATCAACGCATCGCAATTCCTTTTTGTCGTGCACTCACCCGTGCAGGGTTATTTTTGATGCACCCAAGGTACTTTTCCACCCTAACAGTGTTAGTGTGTGTTTGAAAATACTTAAAGACTCTTTTTGATTTTTAATTGATAACCGGACTTGTGTACTGTGGATTTTTGTCGTTTTGGTCTTGTTTTGTTTAGATAAATATTTCCTATTTTTCTAAACCTGTGTTGTATCATTTTGTAGTGTTTTCTTTAAGTTACTGTGTGTTGGTACAAATACTCTACACCTAGCATACTGAAGGTAAGCCTACTGCTCTGCCAAGCTACCAAGGAGGTACTCAGGGGTTAGCTGAGGGTGATTGTCTTTTACCCTGACTAGAGTGAGGGTCCTTGCTTGAACAGGGGGTAAACTGACTGTCAACTAAAGACCCCATTTCTAACAGTCTGCAACAGTTATTTTAACAGGTGAACTGTCTCCAGTGTCAATGCACTATGTGAGCCAAGTGGTGAGTGAGAACAGAGAGGAAAACTGCCACAGCAGCTGGTGACAGTCACTCTGCTGGTCTGGGGTCAGGCAAGGAGAGAGGTTAACACCCTTTACTGACCCATCATCCTTGTGGGCAGACAGAAGGAAAGGGAAAGGCTTGCTCTCCTCTTTCATCTGTAACCAGGATCATACTGGCTTTGGACCTCTCAAAGTGTGGTTTGAGGCAGTTCATGTAGAGCACCTTCAAGGAGTTCTTGGGGGTCTGGAGGTCCACTAGGTACATAGACTCACCCTTCTGCTCCTTTACCCCATATGAGCCTGTCCAGCAGTTGTGAAGAGCTTTGGGCTCCACAGAACCCATCACCCACACTATCTCACCAGGTCATACCAGAGACTCATCATTTCTTGACTGGCCTCTAGATTGCTATTGTCTTTTTACAGACGCAATGCATCTGACTGCGAAGGTCAAGCATGTAGTTGACCATATCGTGAGAGGGCTTCCTGGGAGCTTGCTCCCACCCTCTCTTATATTGCTAAGAGGTCCTCTAACAGAGTGGCCAATAGAGAAGATAAAAGGCACTTAATTCAACTCCTTTCTCTTGAACCTCCCGGGGAGCAAAGAGTAGGCATGGTGCAAGGTCACATCACACCTTTGAGTATCTCACCACAAGCTTGTTTATTTAGGAATGCTAGGGTGTAGAATACATATGCCACTCCACACTCATCCCACAAGGACTTCACATACCTAACATTAAATTAGTGCCTTTGTCAGACACAACCTCTTTGGTGAGCCCCACACAGGTAGAAATCCCTATAAGAGCTCTGGTCACCACAGATGTAGTCACCGATCACACAGTGATGGCCTCTGGGTTGCATGGCCCACCAAGTCCAGGATAAACCTGGTGCCTGAATATGTCTTGGGGTCCAAGTGACCAACAGTGTCAATGCCCACCCTCTCAAAAGGAGTACCAATAACATGTTGTGGGTCGGGGAGCCTTGAGCTTTTTCCTGGACTTTCCACTGGCCTGGCAAGTAGAATAGGGCCTACATAAATACATCTGAGACTGTCTTCATCCAGGACCAACAAAAGTGGGCAACAAACCTGGAGAAGGTCTTGTCTGACCCCATATGTTCTACCAGGTGGATGGCATGAGCCAACCCCAGTAGGAAGGCCCTGTCACACTGAGGGACCATCTGCACTCAGGCTGCCCCATGTACAGGAAACCTATGCTCACTGTATAGGTCATTCTTACAGTAGATCAGTTGATCTCTAGATCTCTGTCCAAGTTTTTGCTTCCCATCTCAAGCCCGCTAGAGTGGAGCACTTTCTATGCACCTTGCAGAATTGCTCACTAATGGGCCCACCCTCAACTTGCCATCCAGCAAGCTCAGGTTACTCTGGATCGCAACAGTAGGCTCAGTAACATCTTCCTCCCCCTGTCAACCACATCTACAGGAACTTCAGAGTCTGGCTTCCAGCATCCTTTGCCCTTACTCTATTTGGCAGCTGCCTGGGCCATTGTCCAGGCTACAGGCACCCTTGACTTCTTTGTTGGGCAGCAATGGACCTTGTGGTCATACAGACCCATTCAGGTAATCCCAACATCTCCTAGTGTGACATGAGCTCTACCTCCTTTCAGATAGTGTGCTCCACTTCTTTGCCTAACAGACAATCTACAGGCATGACAGGACTGAAAGCTACATTTACAGAACCTGAGACTCCCCCCACACGAAGGGAACCAGAACCACAGGTAGCAGATTCTCACGGTTGTCTGAGACTATGACTTGGTGGAATGTGTAAGGGAGGATCTGCTATGAGGACACCAGCTGAAAACTTACAGTAGTCATGCTGGCTCATGTGCTTTTCAGAACTTCTACCTGTTGTCCATTGATGGTGACCCACTGCCTGCACCCAGACATACTTGCAGGCATAGGGGCTTTTGGCACCTTTCTCTTATCTCCCAGGGAAAATAGGGTCACCACTGTCTGCACCCCAAAGCTAACTGGCTTCACCTCATCCCCATGTACTCTACTTGCTAGCCCAGATGTCTGGCTACCTGCAGAGGGTGGTGCCCTCTCAGGACATTTAGGCCCTCATTACGACATTGGAGGTGGCTGATTCAGTGGCGGTAATACTGCCAACAGGCTGGCGGTAACTACAGCCAAATTATGACCATGGCGGTGATATCTCCGAAAGACAGCAAATGTACCACACTGACCGCCAGGGCAGAAACAACAGTCACCACGGTGGTAACCGCCTACAGCCAGGCGGAAGACAAAGTACCGCCCACCATATATTGACCCTTCAATCCACCACCTTTTCCTGGGCGGTACCAATGCGATCAAAAGCCTGACGGAAACAGAGCACAAAAGTCAAAGGACTCACCATTGGAGACACAGGGAAGAACCACGCTGCCATGGAACCAGAACTGCATGTTTTACCGATGATCTTCTACTTCATGCTCCACCACAAACGCCAATGCTGGCGAAGACGATGACAGTGAGTACAGCTGCCTAGAACACAAGGGAGGGGGAGGAAAACGAGAGTGACACACACACGCACAACACCCACTCCACACACACACACACACACACACACCATACACACAAGCAGATGCACAAGAAAATCAATTTATCCATGATAATTGGCAAAATAATGCAAGGACAACAGGAATTGACTTAAGTGATTGTAATAAGATCAACAACAACAAAAAAGTCAATGTGGCAATGCAACAGATATGTACAAATGTACAAAAAAGGGACACTACCCAGTCCATAGTTCACAGGGCCCAACTGACCACAAGGCAAAGTCCAGGGCTCCACTCGATTCCTGCACCAATACGGAGAGAACACTGCAGGGACATCAGTTGGCAAATAGGCAGGCACCTCAGGGGGAGGAGGGGTCACTTTAGCCGGATGCAGAAAAAAGACCACTGGTTCTGGAGGGGGCAACATGCCCTGTGCTTTGTCCTGGGGAGTGCAAGGCCACAGTCTCTGGAGTGCGTGACTTGCCCACTGGTTCGGGAGGGGGCAACATGCCCTGTGCTTGGTCCTGGGGAGTGCAAGGCCACAGTTTCTGGAGTGGGTGACTTGCCCACTGTTTCTGAAGGGGGCAACATGCCCTGTGCTTGGTCCTGGGGAGTGCAAGGTCACATTCTCTCAAGTGGGTGACTTGCCCACTGGTTCTGGAGGAGGCAACATGCCCTGTTCTTGGTCCTGGGGAGTGCAAGGCCACAGTCTTTCAAGTGACTGAATACCCCACTGGTTCTGATGGGGGCAACATGCCCTGTGCCTGGTCCTGGGGAGTTCAAGGCCACAGTCTCTCAAGTGGGTGAATATCCCACTGGTTCAGGTGGGGGCAGGCTGCATAGCAGCCCATGGAGGCTGGACTATATGGCTTCCGCCGGCGGTGACGGCTGAACTGTGGTGGTGGTTGTGGGAGGCTCCTGCTCAGCCCCTGCACCCTCCGATGGCTGCACTGTGGTGGTGGTTGTGGGAAGCTCCTACTCAGCCCCTGCGCCCTCCAATTGCTGCACTGTGGTTGTGGTTGTGGGAAGCTCCTGCTCAGCCCCTGCACCCTCCGATGGCTGCACTGTGGTGGTGGTTGTGGGAGGCTCCTGCTTAGCCCCTGCACCCTCCGATGGCTGCACTATGGTGGTGGTTGTGGGAGACTCGTGCTCAGCCCCTGCACTCTATGATGGCTTCACAACCATGGCTGGTGGTTGGGGCTCTGTGACAGCTGCTGGTGGGAGTGGTGGATGAGGGAGTGGTTGTTGGAGGTATTAGTCTGCTGGATTTGGGTGCAGGTGTATGGGTTGTCTGCTGTTGTGAGGTGGATGGCTGTTGGGTGTCTTAATGCTTGCGTTTGTGTACTTTAGGAGGGGGGACAGACACAGTGGGCAAGGACACATGGGAAGTGTGCATGGATGTTGTGGAGGTGTCTGCCAGTGAGGTTTGTGTTCTGCTTCTCATGGTGATGATGCTGGTAGTGGATGATGTAGTGCATGCAGGTGTGAATGTGGACGTAACTGGGTGGGAACTGGAGGAAGAGGAGGAGGAATATGAGGGGGAGACTGTGGAAATAGTGACTGTTGTGTCTGCAACTGGATGGTGTTTGTGTGAGTCCCTGTAGGATGAGGTGTTGTGCTCTTGTTTGCCTGGGACACTCTTGGGTGTTGTCTTGTGTGCATGTTCGTTTGGCTGTGTGCTAGTGATGGGTTGGGGTTGAGGAGAATGGGACTGGGAAGTGGAAGCTGGAGGGGGGATGGTTGAAACAGGGACAATAGCTGCCATCAGAGAGGAGGCCAGAGCCTGAATCGATTTCTGTTGGGCTGCCAATCCACTCTGAATGCTCTCCAGGAATGCATTAGATTGCTGCATCTGGGCTGCCAGCCCCTGGATGGCATTCACAATGGTTTAATGCCCTACAGAAATGGGTCTCAGGGCAGCAGGGCTAACTGGGGCAGGGCCTCAGGTGCCTGGGGTGAAGGGTATGCCCACCCTCATGTGTGAGGGGGCAGGGGAAACTCGCTGAGGGGCTGCTGCTGGGGCAGTGCTGGTATGGGGGGACGGCTGTACCTGTAGCTGGGGTGGGCACAGAGGTGTCCACCACCACCACCAGAGAGCTCCCATTGGAGGAGGTATCTGAGTCTGTGTTGTCTCTGCCAGGGTGCTCCCCTCGCCCTCCATCCCACTGGTACCCTCAGTGTTGGTGGACTCTGCCTCCAGGGTCCTGTGGGATGCAGCTCCCTCTGGCGCTGGTGCCTTTGCTTCTCTGCCAGATGATGCTAATGCACATAAGGACAGAATGACAAAACAAGAAAGGGGGGGAGACAAAGGATACGCTGGGTCAATAACTGCACCAACCTCACCGTTGGCGTACACAGCACCCTCACACAAAGGGTACAGGCCTACGCACTATGCATTGCACTACCAGCGATATTGCTAGTCACCATGGCATAGGGAGGAGCAGACACCACCAACTGCAGAACACCTGGGAACCACGCAGCCCTGACCAGTAGTGGATGCTAACAAGCTTGGTAGGCATTATTTCCCCTTCAGACCATTAGCCACCATAGGACCTACGCTGCTATGTCTGGCTTGGCCTAGGGGCCCCCAGTGACACACAACCACCACCACCCAGAGACCACCCCTCCAGACGTGAGCTTCAATAATGGCCACTGTACTCACCCCCTTGTGACTACTGTAATGCCCTAAAGTGCCCATCCATCTCGGAATAGGCCACCGCCAGTATGCAGGCCTTCAGGGGGGTCAGGGTTCGATGGACACCCCTTCCTCGTTGGGAGGCCATCCCCAGCTGGGCCTCTGTGGTCTTCCTTGCCCAGCTTTCCAGGTCCTCCCACCGTTTCCGACAGTGGGTGCTCCACCTGCCATAGACTCCCAGGATCTGCACCTCCTTGGCGCTGGCACGCCATATTCCCTTCTTTTGATGGGCGCTGACCTGCAGAGGCAATACCGACAGGAGAACACAATTAGACAAACAGTACAGACAGGAACACGAATGGCCCACCATACCCGTTTCTATCACCATTGACACACACATAGCCCAGCACACAACGTGTACACCGCCAAAAGGACATTCACCCCCCTTACACGATGCCTCACACACAACTCAATGCATTCATGCCACATGTATCGTGCCAACAGTGTACTCACCTGTTGGTCTGGAGGCCCATACAGCAGTCCATACTGGGGTAGGACCCCATCCACCAGTCTCTCCAACTTCTCTGAAGTGAAGGCAGGGGCCCTTTCCCCGGTCACACGGGACATGGTAGGTTCCAGACACAGGTCACAGCCGCACATGCAGTGTAGGTCCTCTCATATGGAAGGTCAGGAAACAAGTGAGGAATATGATAGAAAATGGCGGTCACGTCCGCAGCAGTGCATACCGTCACCACCGGCATAGATCACTATTGGCCACTGTACCCCATGGGGCCCAATTAGAACCAATGAGGAGTTGCACAGTGGTTCCCGACAGCCTACCGCCACAGCGCACAACCTCAGCGGTATTACCTCACTTCCACCTGTCCCTCCACACAGGACAGGCGGACGCCATTTCAGGGGGGGGACAGGCCTATGTAATAATGCTGCATCATAAGATAAATAGGCACATACTTGACAAATTACACTGTCCCATAACATGTTTGCAGATTGTGGACTACTGTTGCGGCTCCATTGTTCAGTTTGTGACAGCCTCCTCACTCTTGTGTCCCTTAGATACCTACCGCTGTGAATGAATAGGAGATGGAGACATGCCCCAGTTTACAGACCCCTGGTGGACTTGGCTACACTGGAGGACAGGCACATAATACTCACCTAAAGACTGGACAGGGCCACAATCACAGAGCTGTGTGCCCAATTGGAGCCTGACCCGATATCTGGTATCCATCAGCCCACTGGGATCCCCCTCTTGTGCAAGAGCTATCAGTTCTCCATTTCCTGGTAACTGGTTCTTTCCAAGTGACAGTTGGCTTGGCAGCAGGAATGTCACAGTCAATGTTCTCAATAGTGCTGACAAGAGTGTTGTCTGCCCGAATAAAACATGTGCAGCTACAGTGCATTCCCCTAGGTTGAGGATTTGGCCACTGTGAAGGCCGGGTTTTAAGCAATGGGACATATTCCCAATATAATTAGGGCGATTGACGGAACACATAATGCATTTGCCCACCCCGCCAGAATGAACAGGTGTTTAGGAATCGTAAGAGTTTCCACTCCATGAATGTGCAGATGGTATGCTTGGTGGACCAGTACATCTCCCACGTCAATACTAAGTATCCTCGGTCAGTGCATGATGCCTTTGTCCTGAGGAATAGCAGCATCCCAAATGTGATCTCCCAACTACAGAGGCACAGTGTGTGGCTAATCGGTGAGCCCTGGTTTCCACCCTGTATGTGTTGGTGTATGCCTATGGTGTTGGCCATATAGGATAGTGTGTGGCTAAATGTTGTCCTTCAATATTTGCAGGTGACTCTGGTTACCCAAACCTATCATGGCTGCTGACCACTGTGAGGAATGCCAGGACAAGGGCAGAAGAACATTATAGTGAGGCACATGGGCGAACCAGAAGGACCATTTAAAGGACCTTTGGCCTCCTTAAGGCCAGGTTCTGGTGCTTCCATCTGACAGGTGGATCCCTGTGCTATTCACCCAAGAAGGTCTACCAGATAGTCGTGGCATGCTGCATGTTGCACAACCTGGCCCTCAAACGCCATGTACCTTTTCTGCAGGAGGAGTAGACTGGAGATGCCCCTGTGGCAGCTGTGGTCCCTGTGGACAACAGAACATCTGTGATCCGTCAGTACTTCCAATGACACACAGGTGAGGCAGTGCATCTTTATATTTCAATGACTTTGGTTGTATTCCGTGTGGCATTGGCATGCTGGTATTTACCATTTCTATGCCCACTTACTGTTACCTCTGGCTATTCATTTTGAAGATGTTGGCGACTGGACAAATACCCCTGTTGTGATCACAACAGCCAGCTACAGGTCATTGATTCTATGGTCATTCAATGTACATTTCATTTGCAATGGTTGTACCTGTTTTAGTCAATACGTTTTTGAAATACATGGCATACTCAAAATCGATTTATATCAAAGGGTGTTTATTGTAGTACTAATATATAGAGGGGAAAGTGCAATGGGATGGGGTGATGATGGAGGAAAGTCCAGGGTATTTTCCCAGTCTGTTCATAGTACAGGTGCATTGTCCAAGGGGACATAGGAAGGGGAGCAATGGCAGTTCAAGGTGGACAGGGTGTCTGAGTGGGACACAAGGGGGACAATCATGAGAGTCTCATTTCCTGGCGGAGGTCTTGGCAAATGTCTTTGGCTTCTGTCTGGATCACAGGGAATGTTTGCGGGGTAGTTCACCTTCTGCAGGAGGAGGGGTGCTGGTGGCCTGTGGGTCCTGTGACGGGGCCTCCTGGCCATTAGCGGCTGCGGAAGTGGAAGGCTGTTCAGATGACTAGCTAGTGGCAGGGGCCCGCTGGTGTGACATTGCCTCCCTCATAATGTTGGCCATGTTTGCCAGCACCTGTCCCTCCTGGAGCCACCTGTTCTCCTGCACGTTGTCTAGGATCTGGCCCATCGTGTCCCGCGAATGCTGGTAGGCTCCCAAGATCTCAGAGAGCGCCTCCTAGAGAGTCGATTCCCTGGTCCTGTCCACCCCCTGGTGCACAGCAATCCTTCCAGATTTCCTGGTGTCATGTGCCTCTGTCCCCTGAACCGTGTGCCCACTGCCACTGACCCCAGGTCCCTGATTGTCTTGTGGCTGAGTTGTGGCCTGGGGTCCCTGTACAGGTGGGCACACTGCTGATTAATATGTCCTGGGGACAGATGTTTGGGTACGCTGGGTGGGTGCTATGGTGTTGGATACTGATGGGGGAGGCTCTGTGGTGGTCTGTGAGTGGGCTTGTTTAACCGGCTGTCCAGTGGTTCCTGATGGGCCAGGTAGATCGTCCAGATCCTGAAGACTAGAGTTACTGTCATCATTGTGGGCCTCTTCTGTTAGGAGACTGGATAATGGTGGCACCTCCTCTCCAGTGACATTGGCTGGGGTACCTGTGGGGATGTAAATGATGTATTATGCTTCATGTGTATGACATACTGTACATCCCTGGCTTCCCCTCTATGGTTGGCGTTGCCCTGCCAGCTTTTACTTGTGTATGTTGGTGTATGGTGGGATTGTTAGTTTTCCTATGCTGTGCATGCTTTAGTGATGAATGTCCAGGCAGGGCTGTGAGAGGTGTCCATGTATTGGTACAGCATGCAGGTCTTGGCATTGGGATTAGTGAGATTTGATGGTGGAGTGTGTGGGATAGATTGGAGTGATGGGAGTGAGGGTAATGATAGCATAAAGGTATGGGGGTGATAATTGTTGAAAGTTGACTCACCACAGTCCAGTCCTCCTCCGACTCTGGCCAGGCCCTCAGGATGCAGTATTGCCAAGACTTGCTCCCCCCATGCTGTGAGTTGTTGGGGACAATGTGGGGGTCCACCGCCAGTCCTCTGTATGGTGAGCTGGTGTCTTGCTGCTATGGAACGTACCTTCCCCCATAGGTCGTTCCACCTCTTCCTAATGTTGTCCCTTGTTCTTGGGTGCTGTCCCACGGCCTTGACCCTGTCCACGATTTTCCGCCATAGCTCCATCTTCCCGGCTATTGATATTTGCTACACCTGTGCTCCAAATAGCTGTGGCTCTACCCTGACAATTTCCTACACCATGACCCTTAACTCCTCCTCAGTGAAATGGGGGTGCCTTTGTGGCGCCATGGGTGTTATGTAATGTGTTTTGGTGAGGGTGTGTTGGGCAATGTGTTGGGGTGTGTGATGTGGTGTGCGTGAGGGGTGTATGAGTGTGAGTCGTGTGTGTCTAGTTGTCGCAGTGGTCCTGGTGTCAGTCTTGTGCCAATAATTTGTAGTCTTAAGGGGTTGTGGGTAATGTGGGTGTGTGTTTCATAGTGGTGTGGGTGTGGTGTGTGTATGGGTGTCAGGTGTGTGTTGTTTGAATTGTCGAATGTGGTGTTGTTTTGTCTGTGGGTGTCCATTGTGAGCGCGGCGATATATACCGCTAATGGTTTACCGCCATTGAATGTCCGCCGTGGTGATTCGTGGGTCATAATGTGATGGCTGTTGTTCTGTTGGCATAACGGTGTGGGTTTTGATACCGCCACTTTTGCACTGACCTTTGGTCAGGCAGATTTGTGTATGTGGGTGAATTTTGTTGGATTGGTGGGTGTGCGGCATAATATGGTAAACGGATATCCGCTGCTGCCGCAGTACGTTGGCGGTCGTCAGCGTGGCAGTAAGAGGGATTTTCCACCAGAGTCATAATGAGGGCTTTAGTGTCTTTCTTAATGTGCCCATATTTGTAACACTTGGTACACTGAGGGACAAACGTCCCTGTAGGTTTGTCAAAGAATTCCTTCTTCTTTGTTTCAGATTGGGGCTGGTATGCACTGTTCCTTTGGGAATTATTTTGAGGGCCTTTTGAGAACACTTTACTTTTATGTTTTTCTTCCTCCTCTTTCTTCTGGTATGACGGCGACCAACCTTTTAGGAGCCCCCAGATGCCTTTTTGGACACTTTGGTGCTGAAGTAGATGTCTTCCTCCTCAGCAAGCTTCCTGGGCTTAGACAGCTTGCAGTCCACTAGCGGTTGGTGCAGTACTTTAAAACAAATATTGAGCATGTATTCCTGAGAATCAAGTTGTAGAGCCCATCATAATCATTGGCCTTGTTGCCCCTCACCCAACCATTCAGTGCCTTACAGGAAAAATCCAAGAAATCCACCCAGGACTATTTTGGGAGTTTGTGGATGTCAATGAACCTCTGACAATACTCTTCAGGGGTCAGCCCAAATGTAGCTAGCAGAATGTCTGGTTTGGTCCTCTAATTTTAGGGTCAGAAGTATGTCCCTCCCCAATGGAGGCATATGTTTCCACAGACTACCCCCTAGTGCTCCTCTTGGATTGGTCAACCATTTATTCATGTCATCTCCCACTTCATAACTGGGTACCAAGGGGCAGATTTAAGAGCCCCTAGCCCCTCCTTGCGCCACATTAGCATCATTTATTTTACGCTAATGTGGACGAACAGGGCCAACATCTCAGCTCCAAATCTGCTGCAGGCATAATTTATGCAAAGGGGGTGTTTCCCGGTTAGGGGGGCTGACAAAATGGCACAATGAAATCTAAGAGATTTCTTTGCATCATTTCTTTTGGCACTTTTAACGCCTTGCTCAGAGCTGGTGTTAAAAAGGAGATACACCATTTTTGTAATGGGCTTTGCAGGATTAGTGTCACCATTTTTTATGCTAATACTGCAAAACTCTGAACTAGCGCCAAAAGTTCTGATGCTAGTTCCCTAACTACCGCCATGGTGCACCGTATCTTAGATACGGTGCACACATGGTGGCATTAGGGGGCACTAAGGGGCGCAAGAAAAGTGGTGCTGCAATTGAAGCAGCGCCACATTTCTTAAATCTGGTCCCAGGTGTTTTGGTATACTGAACTTCCCGTCCTCTTCTGATGCTGGTGGTATGCTGACACCATTGCTGCTGGAGTCTGCTTGTTTTGCTATCAGTTCAAGCTCTTGAAGCCTCCTCTACTGAGAATTAACACTACAAGGCAAATTTCTATTCCATCCTGAGTTTCTTTTTCTGAAGGACAAATTCTTTCTCTATTTTTAATTTAGCCATCTGCAGCCAAAACTATGTTTCTGCTTTCCTGTCTGCCATCTCTTCTGGGGACAAGCCATGTGAGGATAAACTGCATTAGTTTCGGTGGATCCACAAAAGCTGGCAGAGCACCTTAGGCCCACTTCCAACTGTTCAGGACTGGGTGGCACCTCTTGGCAGGGTAGGCTCACAGATGTCTTGTCCACGTGCTGTATGCAAGGTTGCAGGAGTCTTCTGTCCCAGAGTGTTAAATCTGACAGCCTTAGGGTTGTCTTCCCCCAAACAATTTGCCTTCATGACTCAAATTTTTCTGATTTGTTTTTATTGGCTTTGGGACTCTGAGCACTTTACCATGGCTGACCAGTGCTAAAGTGCATGCGCTCTCTTCCCTCAACATAATTTAATTGGTACATTCACATTTGGTATACTTAGTTTACTTATAATTCCCTAGTAAAATACACTACAAGTGCCCAGGGTCTGTATAGAAAGTGCTATTAGAGAGACTGTTGCACTGCTTGTGCCACACACTCAAGTACCTCTTAAGACATCCCTCAGGCCTGCCATTGCAGAGTGTTTGTTTGCAATTCACACTGCCATGTCAACTTGGCATTTAATACCTCTTACCAAGCCTTAAATTCCTTTTTTATTACATATCGGTGACCCCCTAAGATGGCCCTAGGTAGCCCATAGGGTAGGGGGCTAAGTAATTAAAAGCCAGAAAATATACTTTTAAGTTTCAGATATCCTGGGTGTGAAAAACTCCCAAATACCTTTTTCACTACTGTGAGGCCTACTTCTCTCATAGGTTAATACTGGGGATCCCTTATTACATGTAATAGGTTGTAATTGCTAATTGAAAAGTAGATATGTCATGCTTAGTACCTGTGGAACTGTAATGATAAATCCTCTTTAATGGTAAAGTCAGATTTATTGTTACAATTTTGCAATTGCACTTTTAGAAAGTTGCCATTTTCCTGCTCTGTGTGCCTACAGCCTGTCTCCATTGCACGTCTGGAGTCGAGTGACAGCTTGGCTTGAGCATTCCCTCTAGATAGCCACACACAAAGGTATGACTGATGAGCCATCAACATCCTGATCGGCCATCCCAGGCAGGATTGGCGGTAGTAGCCTTACACAGCTTCACACTTATCCATGAAAAGGCAGTGTACTGTCCCCACACAAAGAGCTGAATACCCCTTGTAGGGAGTCTGGAGCCAGAGCAGGGGGAAGGTACCTCTGTGTCCTTCAAAGACCCTTCTTTGAAGTCACCTCCACTTCAAAGGCACAACTGGGTATAAGTAGTGGACCTTTGACCCTACCAGCTCAGTAAACTACTGGACCTGTGTAGACCATGCCAGAAGGAAGGACAGCTGTACTGCTACAAGGATTGCCAAACACGACTGCTAATCTGGAAAAACTGCTTTTCTTCTTTGCTGCCCTACTGTCTGCCACCCTCTGGCCTGATGAGGAAGTGCTGGACCAATCCACCTAAAGCCAGAGTGACCCTAAGGGCATGTTGGCTGGCCCTTCTTTCTAAGTCTAAGGGACATCAAAGACTTCTCATCATCCTGCAACAGCACCTGGACTTTCCTTGCTACAAGTCTTGCCCTGTCAAGCAGTACAAATCCAGCCTTGGGCCCTTGGATGTAGGTATAAAATACTGCAACTGCCAGAGCCTGCGCATTGCACCATTTGGAACTAGTACATCTCCCTTGATTCTGATGCATCACTGCTGTCATATGAATCGCAGGCACCTCATCACTGACTGTGCATCGTCTCCAGCTTCTGATGCATCTCCGACTTTGCGTGGCTTGGAACCGACACACCACCTACATGTGAAGGATCGAAGACGATGCATCTCCTCCTCTACTTTCCTCATCACAGCTTTGATGTTGACACATCCAAGAATGAAGGCACTTTTTCATCAGGCTAAAGATGGTCCCTGCATCCAATCCACGCTCCATAGCAGTCGGCTCGACTTTTCAGATTAGGCTCAGTCTAGGCTCAGGCTCAGTCTAGTATGACCAGATAGCCCCGGTTGATGCTATATATTTCTAAACACTACAATTAAGTTTAGCCTTTAATAATTAATATCTCGACTTCTGTTTTTAATTTTTTTTGTCATTAAGGTCTTGTTTTGTCATAAAAATATAATCTATTTTTCTAAATTGGTTTGGAGTCCTTTTGCAGTGTTTTCACTTTGTTACTGATTGAAGTGTTGCACAAATGCTTTACAAATTGCCTCTTAGGTTAAGCCTTCCTGCTCTGTGCCAAGCAACCAGAGGGTGAGCACAGGTTCCTTTGTGGTCTGCATCTGAATTATGTTGCTAAGGATTGTGGTTGCTGCACGGACATGGTGCATACCTCTGCCATCCAGAAACACAATTTCTAACATGGAGGCTCAAGTCAGAAGGCCAGACAACTAGCCCTTGTAGTCACCTTGGAGTCCTGGGTTCAACAGATACAGGTCCAGTCCTTCTCACCCAGGCAAGAGGGCAGCAGGCACCAAGCCAGTACAGCAGAGCAGCAGTCTTTCAAAGTAGCAGGCTAGCAGAGCTGCAGTCCTTTCACCAGCACACTAGGCCTCCTTCCTGGCAGAGTATTCTTAGGTCCAGAAGTTTACTGAAGAGGTGGTGTCTGAGATTCAATATTTATACCTGGTTCCCTTTCTTTGGATGGTAGGGCAAGCTTCTAGAGGTGTCCCTTTGAAGTCTCCAGGCATCCTGCCCTTCACGTCCATGCTCCAGGCTAACTACAGAGGATATGCAATTCTTTGTGTGCCAGCAGGACACAGTCTATTCAGGTGTAAGTAGGGCTCACCTCCGCCCTACCTTCCTTACAGTGATGGCCCACCTAGGCACACCTAGGCTCTCTATTCTGTGTGGCTATCCAGGAGGAATACACAAAGCCCAACTGTCAGCCACTCCCAGTCATGTGGCCCAGAGACAGGCTATAGGCAGTAGGGACGAGATGTATCAAACAATTTTGCATTCGCAAACCGTGCAAATTTCAAAATTCCACCATTTGTGAATGCAAAATAGCCTTTCAGGATTTATGAAAGGCATTTGCAGTGCAACTTATGGAAGCGCTAAAATAGCGATTCCCTAAATAGGTAATCCCAAATAGGGAATACCTATTTGTGATTAGCAATGCACCTGTATCATTAATTTCCTAAATGTGAAGTGGGCATTTACGAAATGCAATTACCACAATTTCAGATGTGGTGGTAACCATGTGCAAATTTTAAAAATGCATTAAAAATGCATTTTTAAAAGTGCCACGTAGTGCTGACATGCCCCTAGGACATGTGTGCACTTTATATGTGCACCATTTCTTTGGGGGCTGCATCAAATGGGGCCTTAGGCCCCCACCACCCTTGAATTTGCATTACCTAAATTGTGAATTCCTAACAGGAAATTCAAAACCATTTGCACCTATTGGCCTTCAGGCCCATAGGGATGAATTGAGTCCCATTCTCTTATAGCAATTCCCTAATAGCGATTGAAAATTTTAAGAAATCGCTATTAGGGATTCGCTATTTTCTTACATCCCACTTTGCGTTTCTCAAATAGCAATTTCTTAAAATTTGCTATTTTAGAAGTGCAAAACGGGTCTTTGATACATCTGGACCTAAGTGGCTAAGGTAGGAACATGCAAACGTTCTAAACTTGGGATTTTCAAAATTGTAATTTAAAATCCCACCCTTCCATGAGAGAGGACTTTTAATAATGATTTCAAAAACACCAAAAATGAACTGGTTAATTTGTAATTTACAGCTTAAGTAGGAAAAGGTAACTTCAATGTTACCCTATGAGAGAGGTAGGCCTTGCTGTAGTGAAAACTAATTTAAGAGTTATTTGTGTCATTTGTGGCAATGTCAGAATCTTACACTGAGTTTGTGCAAGGTTTCACCTCTGCTTTCGAACCTTTGATGAGATTGCTTAAAAAGGGTCAAGTGGGGTCATGAGCAGCAAGAAGGATTTGCAAAAGTCAAATGTGTTTGAATTCAAGTACCAGTGCTGAATCCTTTTTATTGTCAGTAAGTAATAATCACAGCAGGTTCCAGTGATAACGAACATTGGGCTTAATTAGCCCAAATGACGGTGACAAAAAAAGGTTCTATGGCCTTATGAAACTTCCAGGGCATTCATTCTCAGTAATTGAGACAGGGTTGTAGGCATGTGTTTGGGCAGTTGACAAGTTCAGAAATTATGTGTGGGGCACAAGGTTTCATTTTGGTACGCTTCACAAAACTGAATACTTGAATGTTAATTCTAGAGGTTATGGTGAGATTGATGAAACTGTGTTTGAATTTTTTGGAGTAGAATTTTGATGTGGAGCATTTTCCTGGTGCTAATAACAGAAATATGATTTATTTATCAAGGCTGCAAATGTGTAAACATCTTTTGGGCAAGGGGGAGTTTGAAGTATATGAATGATTTGTGCAGGGGTAGCGCCCGGTGTGATACATTTTTTTTGGCACCCCAAAGTTGACCTTCTTTCTTCACAGATTTCTTCATTGTCACTCTCCAACTTTGCCCCTCATCTCTCAACAGCCCCTCTCTCACATGCCTTTCATTTGTTTTATAGTGCTACTCCTACCACCTTATGGTGCTAGAGCACTTAAAAATCTCACACATATTATACAAAGACAATGAATTATACTTGTGTAAATCAATGCATGGAAAATGTTACATAAGACAATGAGGACTACAGGGTATAGGAATCAAGTCATTCATTCTAGTAGGCAGGCTATTACAAGAGTGTTTGGTATGCAGATGCACAAACACAGGATTTGAATCACACCACAGTGGTTTGCTTTACTAATAAGAATGTATTTCTACCAAACAAACCCTTTTCGGCAGCATTAGTATAATAAAGGACTGGAGAAAAAACACATAGGGGGTCATTCTGACCTTGGCGGTCTTTTCGCAAGACCGCCGAGTTACCGCCGCGGTGAAGACCGGTGACCGCGGCGGTATGCCGCTGTGCGCATTCTGACCGCAGGGAGCGTTCCGCCGGAAAACCGCCAGCAGCCACCCTGGCGGTCGGCGGGAAAGTGGAGACTGGTCAACCTCCACCGCCACGCCAGCAGAACACCGCCCACAGAATTACGACCCACATTACTGTGTGGCGGTCTTCTGTTGGCGGTCTTCTGTTGGCGGTCACCTCCCCATGGCTCCTGTCACCTCCCGGAGGACCAACGCACAAGGCAAGTTGATCGTCCGTGAGGGGAGGGGGTGGGGGGGTGTTGTGTGATGTGTGCGTGCATGGGGGTGTGCGTGTGAGTGTGTAGAGGGGGTGTGTGAGTGCGTGCATGCGGGCGGGGAGTGCTGCTGTGCCTATGGGCAATGTGTGTAGTTCGGCGGGTGCGCATGTCGGCATGTATGTGTGCGGGTATGTGTCCCCGTTGTGTATGTGTGTGTGTAGGGGGTGTGTATATGTGCATGTTGGGGGTGTGTGCATGTCGGGGTGCGTGTATGTGCATGTCGGGGTGGGGGTGGGGAGGGGGTTCGTACCACCTCTGGGGGGTGGCAGGGGGGTGGAGGGTGTGGGGGGAGGACTCGGGGGGCAGTGGGGGGTGGGGGAGACCCCTATCAGTGCCAGGGAAGGAATTCCCTGGCCCCGATAGTGCCTACCGCCATGGTTCGCATGGCGGTTCCCGACCGCCAGAAACCGCGGCGGTAAGCAGGGTCATGATACCGTTGGTGGTCTTGGGTCGACCGCCGGACCGGAGTGCGCAGACTCCAGCCCGTCGGTCATGACCGACGTGGCTGTCGGAGTGGGGAAGTGGCGGTCGGTCGCGGCGGTGACCGCCGCGGTCAGAATGCCATTTTTAATACCGCCGGTCTGTTCGCGGTCTGACCGCCGCCTCTCCGCCGACCGCCAAGGTCAGAATGAGGGCCATAATATTCTAATCAATACCATGCAGTTTGCATGCAACTCTTTGATGACAGTTCATAGGTCACTGTGCTATTTATATGAACTGGAAGTAAAAAAGAATCTCTGTGACAAAAGAATTAACCAATGAGCTGTCCACACAAAATATACAGCTCTGTGATCTGCAAAGTACAAATTCTTTGCAGACTATTAAGACTCTGCTCTACTGTATGATAAGTCAAAACTCTGACAAAAATCTGATCTCGCTCCAGCACCAACATTAGTCACCAGAGTTATATTGACATTTTCCTTGCTGTCTCAAAACTAAGAGGGCCACTCAGCAGCAGGTGCATTTAAACTCCAAAGTTATTGCTAAACACAGCACCCCTCCCCACAAGGGAGGCCCTGGTTCTGAGATAGTTTATCTGGCCGGAAGGAGTCATATTCCTGAAAAAGACTACAGAGCAGCACTAGAGATGAAGGTGAAGCAGGTAATGAATTTTGTCAAATATGTTTGGCCCAGAGAGAGTTGTTTGTCCACACAGCTACAGACCTGCAGGAAAGTGGGAACTGAGTCATCCAACAAAGGTATATTATTATTAAGGGAGGTCAAATTGGTTCTGTTAATGACAATCAGTGCTAAGTTACTGGATTTAACTCATGGGGATTGTTGAAGATTAGCTGTTTCTGCAAGGTCACCCCAATTTATTTCCCTTTTTTCTGGACCCCACTTTTGCTTGCTATAGAAATCTGTGCACTTTACCCATGTTAACCAATGGTAAACTGTTTGTGCTTCTCTTTTCAATATGGTAAAATTAGTATACTTCTGATTGGCATATTTAACCTACTTATAGGTCCCTAGTGTATGATAACAAGGTCCTGTAAGTTAAATGTCACAAGTTGACTGCAGGACCTTTGTGCCACTAGCTGCAGTGACATTGTAACCAGAACTGCAGGTCTGCCACCAAAAGTCTGGCTGTGCCAGATTTAACTGCAGTAAACATTTTGACAGGCCTACACTTATTTTTATATATTAGTAAGTCCCAGCACTTGCTTTTTCCTTTCGAGGCTTCAATTTAATGTTAGGATTTTGCAGTGATTTAACTTTATTGGATCTCTACAAGGACACAGTGGTCATAACCCATCACCATCTTCCACCTCCCTTGTCTTTTTTTAGATTGTGATTGGAAATATATAGTTGAAGGAATGTTCCTGATCAGTTTGTCATATTTAGATACCTGACCCCTTCAGAAAAGTGTTTATCATTGATGCTTCATGACATTAATACATACAGAAATCTGACTTCCCAATACCCTTTAACATAATGCTTCAATTACGCTTTATAAAGACCACTTGAGTAATCATCAGAACTCTCGCCCCTGCAAAAGGGCAGGGCACTCTATTCCTCTCAGTTTCTTGGAATGACTGTGGGTTAGAATGGCAGGAGAAGGCTCATTCCTTATTTCATATATAAGTGAAAAGCTTGATACACAGCTGTTCAGGCTTAGATGCTGTGGAAAAATAAAGTATTGGTTAGCCCTGTGTTAGAAAACATTTGCAGGTCACTTTTTAGCTTTTTGGTGGCATAAGCTACTTCCTGCCTAAGCGCACATGACTCCTCATTGTAACACTGAAGCTACTATCAATATGAGGAAATAAGAGCCAACTTTTAGGACAGATCAAAGAATATCATTACAAAAGAGTGAAGTGACGGCCAACTGTTGCTTGGCAATGATGCTGTGCAGGGTACTCTCCGCTGATGTTTCAGTTCGAATCCAGTGATGAATTCTTGACCTAGTTGATCAGGATTTCTCCTCCTGATGAGAAGTATGTTCTGTCTTCATTAGAATTAATGAATATAGGGGGTCATTCTGACCTTGGCGGTCTTTTCGCAAGACCGCCGAGTTACCGCCGCGGTGAAGACCGCCGACCGCGGCGGTATGCCGCTGTGCGCATTCTGACCGCAGGGAGCGTTCCGCCGGAAAACCGCCAGCAGCCACACTGGCGGTCGGCGGGAAAGTGGAGACTGGTCAACCTCCACCGCCACGCCAGCAGAACACCGCCCACAGAATTACGACCCACATTACTGTGTGGCGGTCTTCTGTTGGCGGTCTTCTGTTGGCGGTCACCTCCCCATGGCTCCTGTCACCTCCCGGAGGACCAACGCACAAGGCAAGTTGATCGTCCGTGAGGGGAGGGGGTGGGGGGGGTGTTGTGTGATGTGTGCGTGCATGGGGGTGTGCGTGTGAGTGTGTAGAGGGGGTGTGTGAGTGCGTGCATGCGGGCGGGGAGTGCTGCTGTGCCTATGGGCAATGTGTGTAGTTCGGCGGGTGCGCATGTCGGCATGTATGTGTGCGGGTATGTGTCCCCGTTGTGTATGTGTGTGTGTAGGGGGTGTGTATATGTGCATGTTGGGGGTGTGTGCATGTCGGGGTGCGTGTATGTGCATGTCGGGGTGGGGGTGGGGAGGGGGTTCGTACCACCTCTGGGGGGTGGCAGGGGGGTGGAGGGTGTGGGGGGAGGACTCGGGGGGGCAGTGGGGGTGGGGGAGACCCCTATCAGTGCCAGGGAAGGAATTCCCTGGCCCCGATAGTGCCTACTGCCATAGTTCGCATGGCGGTTCCCGACCGCCAGAAACTGCGGCGGTAAGCAGGGTCATGATACCGTTGGCGGTCTTGGGTCGACCGCCGGACCGGAGTGCGCAGACTCCAGCCCGTCGGTCATGACCGCCGTGGCTGTCGGAGTGGGGAAGTGGCGGTCGGTCGCGGCGGTGACCGCTGCGGTCAGAATGCCATTTTTAATACCGCCGGTCTGTTCGCGGTCCGACCGCCGCCTCTCCGCCGACCGCCAAGGTCAGAATGAGGGCCATAGTCTGAAGTCTTCCTTACAGGACATCCCAACCAGAATCATTATCATTAGGTACTGATTTCGGGTAACAGGGTTACTCCGTCACAACGGTGACAGGTATCCACTCCAAAGAAACATACATGCCATGTGAAATAAAGTGATTTCTATTCTAGCGGGATGATATCCAACACTGAGTAACGCATCCGCTGAAATATAAATCAGGCCCTTAAGGTGTTTTCAGTAGAGCTCCAGAGTATCCAGATGATCCTGCACTTTCCATTTACCCCAGTGATTCAACTGCACTGTTAACAAGATTTTGTAGTAACCACAGTCATAGCCTTTTGAGACAGGTGTGGCACACAGTTGTCACTGTGCATTATGTAACTTTGCTGCTGGCCCTACAAGTGATCATAAAGGTGTGCAACTACTAGCAGACTGGCAGCCCTACAACATGAGCAGATCTAATTGTTTGCTACTTTTTATCTGAAAAGCACCCATAGAGTAAGTCTGGATAGAAAAATAGATAGGCATAATATCTCTTCTCTTTCCTGCTCTTCTGTTTCACTTTATTTATATCCCCTTTTATTTTTAGGTGACTAGGGAAGCCTGATTTTTTTAGAAACTCTGGCCAATGGCAACAAAATGCTTCTGCCCTTTTTTTTCATTTGACTGAACTTTAAAGAATATCATAATGAGAAATCTGGTTGATTTTGAAAAATAGGGGACCGGTGATCTGAAGGATTTTTTTTTTTGAAGATGGGGTTGTGAGAAAAGTTAACGTGCACCTGGGATTATGCATTTTAGATGTGGGGGTTTGTTGAAATGAACTGACTGGGGGGTGACAAGAGTTTGAGTGAATAGCTGGCTATGTCCATTCAGTAAACAGGCATTTACCAGTGAACTCAACCCCACGGACTAAAGATATTCTCAGGAACATGTAGTGTCACATCCAAAATCCAAAAATACAATGAATTTTCAATGTCATCGCGTTGGCATCGAATTTAGGAGCTACCACAAAGAAATGGAGATTAACTGCCATTATGGTTGGTGGTAGCTGAGAATGATACATCCATGCATTAATGCAGTAGCACCAACAGACAATGTTTGTAAACTGTTTTTCACCAAAATGCAGGGAGGATAAACATACGTATCATCCATTCTACCAAAACAGCATGGAATAGTAATCTGAGGCACTTAAGGCCTGATTTTGATCTCAGCGGACGGTTTACTCCGTTACAACGGTGATGGATATATTGTCCACTGAAATATAAGTCTCATTATTTCCTATGGGCTTTATATTTCAGCGGGCGGGATATTTGTCACCGTTGTGACCAAGTACCCCGTCCGCCAAAATCTAAATTAGCCCACAGTGCAGAAAGGATTAATTAAAAGTAATGTAGATTTTGTTGTGGGATTACTTGTCAGAGGGCATCTTTGATTTCAGTTGGTATTCCTTTCCTGCATCAAAATCTAGCAATTGCAAGCTTTGTCTATGAAATGGGGTATGTGTCTCCCTTATTGCAAGCACATTAGGATATATTCACTTGTAATAATGTGGGTGGAATATCATCAATCACGCCCTGAATTTCTGATTTCCTAAATGTGTAAATCTGTTTACAGTTTAGCTATGCTTATAATATACATGTTTTTGAGGATTAGCATGCCACATGGCCAGAAGTAATAAGAAAATGTAGGTTTCAATGCAAAGCGTTCTGACATATTGCCCCATAACTGTAGGTTGTCCACAAGCTGACAATCCATAGGTGTAACACAATATGCTATGTAAAATTGTTAATGTTCCCCTTGTGTTTAATGCCCATATGGAAAAAAAAAAATCATGAGTGAAATTCTTTCCTAGGGGAAATATGGAGTCCTTCGGACACTTTCCAACTGTGTATGCCATTCTTATATTCATAAAGAGATGCAAATATCAGTTTCTGTGCCTTTGTAAGAAAAAGTAGCACAATGCAGCACATTGGCATTCCCTGGATGGACGTTCCCATGCATCCATCTATGGAGTTTGATGCAAACCAATATTTATAAAGAGATGTAGACATGGATTTGCACAAAATGATGTGCATGCCTGAGGCTGCCGAAACAAAGGGACATATCTTTATTTCTCCGCTGTATTACCTCTTTACAGGTGTGCTGCTGTCTGTAGCACACTTACAAAAAGGACAAGCCACAAAAGATAGTTTTGTGCAGGAAGGTACCCCTTTATAAAAAAATCCTAACCACAAGGCAGACACTTTTGCAGTACGGTGCAAGGATGTCTGCGTTGGCACTGGACAGAAAAAAGTCCAGCATCACATGGAGAGTGCAGAACTGAACTATTTATTTGTAGATATGGTGCAGTCATGCTCTCTCCTGTTCATGCAACACAGCAGAGCAACTTTACTTGCTACACAGTGTTGCATGAACTGTTAGTAAATCTGGGCCTGTATCTCTTTTGAAGTTATATGCAATCATCACAGTTATGTCAAACCTCTCCGTGCTCTGACCTGCAATACCCGAATAACCCTGTGCTATGCTTAGTATGAGAAATTGGGCTGAGGTGGTGAAACCTACAGTCACAATCTTTGTCAGGGAGAACCACAAAATGTCACTAAATTAACCTGTGCTTAGCCCTGTGGTATATTGGCACAAAACAGTCAGGCTTAACTTAGAGGCAATGTGCAATGAAATAATGCAGCACAGAAACAGCAACAACGTGAAAGCACAACACAATAATATACCCCACCAATTTACAAAAAAACTGAGTAAAGTGCCATAAATTATTTGACACCAAAACAACAAAAATCCAATTAGTAAGCACAGTGCCTAAAAGTGCATGAGAGGTTATCTTGCTGTGCAAGACCGGGTGAAAGTCACAAGTTCAGGTTGACCGTGATGAAATGGGCCAGATCCAGACACTACGTTAGTTCTGTGGAAAAAGTTATCTTCTAAAGTCTAGTGCAAAGTGTTTCTTTTGCGGTGGAGGTAGCCATGAGTAGCAGGGTGAGTGCTGTGGAGGGTCAACGCTGTAGCGCGAAGAGCATGCTGAGCATGGTGGACAGTTGCAGCTTTCCCACAAATACACTGTTGGCCATTGCTTATGGGCATTGCTAGAACCTTTGATTGCCTGTCACTGCAAGCTGGTGATCCCATAGCAGGAAGTGCAGATTTCACGTTGCTGTTTGTCGCTGGCAATCATGTAGCACAAAGCATCAGGTTTGCCGCAGCTTTGCATTGACAGTCACTGCAGGCAGCAAGATCTTGGCATGAACAAGCCCTGTTCACTATCATAAAGAGACAAAACTTCAGGATTTATTCCTTTCTTCATGGAGGAGCTCAAATGATGCCACACCAATGGCCCAGGACCTGAAGAGTACCTCTTGGGTATCAGGAACTCACTCGACCAGAGGCTAGTATAGCTAAATCAGTTCCAGCTGTAGGTCCAGTAGCTGGTCCTAGCTGCAGGTCATCCACGCAGATGCTGGGATGCCTATGGAGTTTGTTATGACCCTGTAGCTCAGAGCAGGAGGTCAGTCAACTGAGCAATTGCAGCCTAAGATGAAGGATGCAGATCCAGTCTCCCTTCTCAGCAAGCGGGGCAGGCCTCAAGCAGCAGAGCAGTATGGCATACTTCTTTTGTAGTATCTAGAGGTGCCGGAGTGTACTGAAGAGATGGGTCTGAGGGTCCAATATTTATATGTTGTGCCAACTTTGAAATGGGAAATGCTTTTGGAATTTCCCCTTATAGAGGTGTCTTGAATTTCTTGCCTTAATGCTCTGGTGTCTGTGTAGGGGCACAATAGGCCAGTGTGAAGTCCTTTGTGTGTGAGCTGAGCCAGTGCCTTTAAAGTGTCAGTGTGGTTTGTGGCTGTTCTGCCCCCCACCCTGCCAGAGATGGCAATTCCTGCCAACTCCCAGACCCTGCATTGTCATGCCTTCTGAGAGCAATACATAATAGTCAGCTGCCAACTACACCTAGTCATGTGATACAATGACAGGTTGCAGGCACCAAATGGTTAGGACAAGAAAATGCCAACTTTGTCAAAGTGGCATTTTCAGACTTGTGACTGAAAATCTGACTTTACCATGAAGGATGATTTAAAGTTGTGATTTCTCAGACACCAAACATGACTTTCCTACTTGTTGTCAATCAAAGCTATCACTTATACCAGTGGTATCCTATGGGCGAGGTTGGCCTTGCAATAGTGAAAAATGAATTTGAGAGTTTTTTTACTACCTGTACATGTAAAAGTTAAAAGTACATGTCCAAAATGTTGAATACAACACACCCTGCCCTGTGGGTTGTCTAGGGCCTATCTTAGGGATGCCATATGTTTTGAAAAGGTTTATGTCTGACAAAAGGTTTATTTAGCTAGGACAAAATGGCAGTTTAAAACTGCACAGAGGCTGCAGCGGCAGGCCAGGGGCATGCTTTAAAGGCTACGTAAGTGGTTGGTTCAATCAATACTGAAGGACCACTAACAGCATTTAACTTACAGGCCCTGGGTATAGGAAGTACCATTTTACCCTGGCTTAAAAGTCAATTAAATGTGCTGATTGGGTGTAAGCCAAGTGTATCATGTTTGAAAGAGTGAGCACAAGACCTTTAGCACCACTTATCAGTGGTGAACTGTGGAGACCTCTAATACCAACAAAAGCAAATTGAGCAAAACAAGAGTAGTGAAGGCAAAAGGTTTAGGGGAACACTACCCTAAGGTGGACCGGTCTAACAGCATCATTTTATACCTGATATTCCACCCATGTAATCCACCTTTTATTTGTGTATAGGGTCCACACATTTTTGGTGCAAATGTTAGTATTTGGTGTATCACCAATAGGTGTCTTCCTATTTTCCCCGATCTTGATTCGGGGCTCTCTGTGGTACATGGCTCAAGATACACGTCACTGCTGAGATCTAAGTAGGCTGAAACCAGTCTGGTATTGGTTGTGCTCCCGGACAGCAGTGAGCTTGCCTGGTAGCTCAGTTTGGACTATTTTATAAAAACAGAACCAAGGCTGATTTGCATGACTGGTCTCTGTCTAGAGTGGTGCAGTGGGTGATAAACAATGTGATGGAGGCTCCCCCAGTGAATGCTAGTGACTGAGATTAATTCAACCATTAAAGTCCTGGCCCCTTGATATATCTCCGTAAAACAATTGTTGTCCAGAGAATTTTATCTTTTGTATATGTTTTTGTGTCTTTAGAGAAGTAATTTAGCTTGGGTAGACATTGCTAGTGTGGGCTGATTGTTCCTGGATGACATTTTTAAAAATGATGGATGTGTTGCAGTGATGATGTAATATTTCAGGAACCATGAGGCATTTCAGGACCCATGAGCCCTATATACATCATTTCAGTGTCAAAACATAGGTTTTAGGGGTCAGGTAGACCTATAGAGATAGAACATAACTTCTCAGAGCTACCCTTCTGCCATTTTCCAAAATAGGGGCTTAATAATGATGTGTTTTAGCCATCATATTGGTAATTTATTTTAATACTGTTCAAGTGGTAGCAGAGAATCTTTACTTCCTGACAGAGTATAGCTAACTACAAAATCTGAGGACAGCTTAAACAAAGAAAAATGTGTCACATGTCAAACTAATCTGAAAGAAAAGCTAACATCAACTGCCTGGACAGAGGAGAGTTTGAGATGCTGCAGAAATATGGCAAGACAAAGTTCACAAAAGAATGAAACTGATGGATGAAGAGGATAAAATATTTTATCATTGTAACAACAAGTGCTACAAGTCGTAAACAATGGAAAAATAGCCTGGAAAAATGTCAAATAAAGCAGAAACCAGTGAGCTACAACAAGAATCCGAGTCTTTTGAGAAAGCAATGACAACAAAACCGAATGGCCATCCGCTTAGAAGATCGATGGCTATCCCTCGTCCACCTCCAGCAACTGATCAAAAAGCAGAGGACCTTCAGTGTGTTTTCTGTGGTTTAGCCAGAACAATGGCCAAGGGGACTGACGAAAGAAGAAAGTACAGGGTATGTGAGTCCCAAAGGGAAAACATGTTTTTATCTGCAGCTAGTTTCTTCCAAGATAAAGTTTTCAGCTGAGTATTTTTTTTTTTTTTTTTGTTTATTAAACATTTTGCGATACAGAAAAATACAACCAACAAACCTGCCAGTCATCATCATTAGTGTGTTACATACAGTATGCTAGTAGGTGTCATACAGAAAGGAACATATAGCATTAGTCACCATGTCCATATCAATAGGAATTACAAGCCACTAGACTGGATACAGGAGCTCAGAGGGCCACAACACTCTGCCTTAGTGCATAGAGAGGGCAGCCGTGGAGGAAGACAGGGGCAGCGATCTGGGTCGTGCCAGTGTTACAGGCATTGCCTCCGTGATGTGAGAGGAAAAGAGTGCGATGTACCCCTACCACCACCCACCTCCCAGGGATCATTCACTCAAAATATCTCCTTCTGATTCCCTGCTCTGATGTTCCCGAACCCAACTCACAAACGGATCCCAGATGTCTCGGGGCCTGGATGCATCCGGCAGTAACTCCCAGAACGTGGTTAGCTGCGTGTGCCCATAAGTTACATCCGCCAGCCAGTCCCTCACCACGGGCACCCTCCGTCTACCCCAGTGGATCGCCACCCGTCGCTTAGCAAACAGTAGAAGCAATGCATGCAGCTTGCGCGATGGTGGCGGAGTGTCTCTGACATATCCTAGTAGCCCAAGCAGAGGGGAAGGGACGTCCGAGCGGCCCACAATCTGGTTTACCAATACAAAAACCTGAGACCAATAACCCTCCAACCTCGGGCAGGACCATGCTATATGTAGAAAAGAGGCCGAGGCCGACCGACATCGCCAACATTCATCCGTCTCTCTAAGCCCCATTCTTTTCAGGCTGATGGGGGTTCTGTAGAACCTATTCAGGTATTTAAAATGTATTAAACGCAACTTGTAGTTTGGCGAAAGCTCAGTAAGCTGCCCACAGCAGAACTCCCACTGTTCCTCAGATATCTCAGGTTGGAGCTCCTCGTTCCAATACAGCATAGATTTAGTCGCCACCCCCGGTGCCATGTTTTGCATATGGCGATAAATACGAGTTACCAGCTTACGGGGAGACGGGGAGCCCACCACCGCCTCTAAAGCTGTAAAGACTGGCGGCGCGTTAGGGAACTCTCTGGATAGTGCCCGGCACGTCGCACGTAGTTTATGGTACAAAAATAATTCAGAAAAAGGCACCGTACCCACCTCCTCCGGCGCCGGGGGAGGCATGAACTTGCCATTGGGAAAGAGGTCCGCAAAGGTGCGAAGATGCAGCTTGTCGATTAGGTGACCGGCTATCCCATCAGCCACACAAGGCAGCATCGGGTTATGCAACAGAGGGAGCGATGGAGCATACAACAATGGGACCCCCGCCCTCCTGCGCAACTCCTCCCACACCCATTGCAGCGTCCCAGCTGTGTCTACATCCGCTCTAGGGCGCCGTGCCTTGGCGCCTATCGCCACACCAAGTGGAAGGGGCGCCACCACATCTCGTTCCACTGCCACGTGAGGCTGAAAAGGGACAGGGTGGGTCCAAAAATGCAGGAACTGAGCCTGAGCACATAGGGCATACAATTTCATATCTGGGGCACCCAGACCTCCCTGTCGCAGTGGTAGTGCCAGCGTGTCCCACGCTACCCTGGCCTGTCCACCTGCCCACACCAGCGCCACCAGGCAGGACCGCAGAGTGGCAAAGAAGTGTGACGTAAGCGGTATAGGTATATTGACGAATAAATAAAGGAATTTGGGTAGCACTATCATTTTTGTCAACGCAATCCGCCCAGTGAGCGACAGGGGCAGGGAAACTCATAATTTCACTTTCTCGCTCAGCCACATCATAGCCCTGCCAAAGTTAAGGCTCCAGATCTCCTGAAGGTTCCGGCTAATCCAAATCCACAAATATTTGACTTCCTCTGCCTCCCAGCGCAGGGGGTATTCGGAGGACACCTCCGCAGTGCTGTCCGTGAGGGGAAAGATTACCGATTTAGACCAGTTAATGGAGATGCCCGCGAAGCCCTCAAATCGGACAAATTCCCGCAAGATGGGATCCAAGTTGTCTGCAGGATTGATAAGATAAAGGGTCACATCGTCCACGTATAGTGATATTAGAAGGTTTCTAGAACTGAAGCCTATACCTCTTGCAGTATGATGTTGTCTAATCCTAGCTGCCAACAGCTCCATAGCTATGGCAAACAGCAGCGGGGAGAGAGGACACCCCTGCCTAGTACCACGCAAGACAGGGAACGGTTCAGACACCAGGCCATTTACCCGCACTCTGGCTGTAGGCAAAGTGTAAAGCAGGCGAATTTTCCTAAGCAGCAGCGCACTGAAACCCATCCTTTCCAATATATGGAATAAATAGGGCCATTCAAGAGTATCAAAGGCCTTAGTGGCATCTAAAAACACCACGGCAGCCCTGACCTCAGGGTGTAGGTAATGCAATGCAGCGAAGATCGTTCGCAGGTTGTGGGAGGTCGCTCTTCCCGGTATAAAACCGGATTGGTCTGGGAGTGCGATCATCGGCAACATTGGCTGCAGCCGGTTCGCGAGCAGCTTGGCCAAGATTTTCACATCTACATTAATCAGAGATAAGGGCGGATAGGAGTTTAGATCGTCAGTAGGTTTATCCGGCTTCAGCAACGTGATGATCAGCGGCTCGCGCATGGTGGCAGGCAACACCCCCTTTTCTAAGGCCTCCTCGTACACTGCCAATAACCGGGGCGACAGCTCATCCACGTACGCCTTATAGAAAGCTGTTTTCAGACCATCAGGTCCCGGCGCCTTGTCAGGCGGCAAGCTCATGATAACTTGTGCCACCTCTCCGCGTCTATCGGGAGATCCATATATTCTCTGTGGTTATTATTGAACCACACCAACGCAATGGAATCCAGGAAGGATGCAAGCCCCTCCGGACACTCATCCTGGGTGTTGGTATATAAACAAGAGTAAAACTCGGAGAATGCTCCTACAATGTCCTCCTTGTCATGAAGCAGCTCGCCAGCCGTCGTGCGCAGTTCATGAATATACGTCGCGGGACGCGGCGGCCTAATCATATTTGCCAGGACCTTCCCCGGTCTCCCACCCTCGCCATACCGCCTCGCCTCCGCATATTTCCCTAGAAATTTAACCTCCCGCATCGCCTTCTCGTCGTACTCCAATAATTTGGTTTTCAGCAGCCCCGCCACCCCTGACTCTCCAGCCTCTAAGAAAGTGCGTTCCAGTCGTTTTATATCGGCTTCCAGCGCTACCAGGGTGCCCCGTATCGCCCTCAGTACACCCGCCTGTCGGGCTATACACTGGCCCCTGATGACGACCTTGAAGGCCTCCCACAAAGTCGCCTCCGTGTCCACCGATCCCACATTGCGCTCAAAGTAGTCAGTGATATCAGTCCGTATCTCCTCTTTGAACGCATCATCAAGTAATGCGTGAGGCGGAAGCTGCCACGAGAACGCCGGAAAAGGACCACCAGGGAGTAGTAACCTCAACATACAGGGGGCATGGTCGGACAACGAGCGGGGCATGTGCTCTACCTGCGCCGTCCACAGTGCGACGTCCCGCGACACCAGCCAGAAGTCAAGACGGGACCACGCGCCACTATAAGCCGATATACAGGTGCCCTCCCTCAGGTCCCCATGCCTACCCCGCCACACATCAACCAGCGCACCATCCAGCAGTATTTCCCTCAGCGCGGAACTCGCCAACTGATTCAATGTGCGAGCTACCCCCTTCCTATCTGCTTTGTCATCCAGTACTGCATTGAAATCACCTCCCCATACAATTGTATCGCATCCAGTGGCTTTCACTTGCCCCCAAAGCTTATGGAAGAAACCTGGGGAGTCAACATTAGGCCCATACACAGCCACGAATACCACCGAAACTCCGCACACAATGCCCTGTACCAAAACATATCTACCCTCTGGGTCGCATTGAACAGAGCCCTCCCGCCAATCCAACCCGCGACGTATCAGTATCGCCACCAGTTCAAAGTTTTATCCACTCTGGGCATTCCCCACACACATTATGTAAAGTGCAGTAAGACATGTTGACAATGACCAGGATGTACGCTCAGGACACCACGCAGATAGCATACAATAAAAGTTGGCTGTAAACAACAAAACAAAAACCCCAACCAACCGCCCCCCACCCACTCCAACCCCCCAACCGGGTCGTAGAGTAGCCATCCCCATACTATCCCCAAAGCGACATTTAAATAAACAAGGGAACATTCCCGAGGGGGTGTGGCGATGCCGGCTACTCCCCCGTGTGAAACGGGGTGGCTGGAAGATCTGCAGGGGATCCTAGCCACTCAAAACCTAATAATTTAGATCTATCTAGGATAGCAGATGTCAACGATTGAACACCGGGCATCACAAGTGCACTATCCCTTCCAGCGGATAGAAGTCCACAGACAAAAAGGAGCCATTCCCCTCAGGATATAGTAGATGGGACCCGCGTTTACTCATTGTCGCAGAGCCTGCTATCCATTGCCTCCGCAGCATCCTTGGGTCGTTGTGCGGATTTGCGTCCCACATGTTTGGCGAACTTCATCGCCTCCTTGGCATCAGTGAATATGTGGGCAGACCCCTCAAAGGACACCTTTAACTTAGTCGGATAGAGGAGCGAGTACGGAATCTGCGCCTGCAGAAGAAGTCGCTTTGCAGGCAGAAACTCCCGGCGGGCAGCCTGGACAGCCGGGGTGAAGTCAGGGTAGAAGGAGATGTTATTGCCCTTGTGCGTGATGGTACCTCTTTCCCTTGCCAGTTTAAGGATCAAATCTCGGTCTTGGTAGTTCAAGATTCTCGCAATTATGGGCCGGGGCGGCGCTCCAACAGGGGGCCTCTGACCCAGCGACCTATGCGCCCTCTCTACCGCAAATACCGCTGAGAGACTAGGGTCAAACAATTCGTGTAGGAGTTCAGTGACATAGGTTTCCATTTTAGTTATGGCAGTGGTCTCCGGGACCCCGTGATGCGTAGATTATTGCGCCGGGACCGCGCTTCTAAGTCCTCGTTCTTCGCACAGATTATTCCCAATAATTTGTCCATATGCAGGGGCCGGTCCTTCGTTTCCACTTGGAACTCATGAAACTCAGATTGGCGAGCCTCAAGCGTGTCCAACCTCGTCTCGTGCGTCGCCACCTGTGTTTTCACAGAGTCTAACTGACTGGTGAGGTTGTCCAGTTTAGTGTCAATATTGCGGAGGCTAGAACGCATCTCAAGCATCAGCGTGCGTAAATCTTCACCATGATCGTCAGCGGCCAGGTCGCGCCCCTCCGCCGCCTGGGGCCCCTGCTCCAACTCTTCCTGACGCGTGGAGCGCTTATGGTCAAAGTTCAGCTTCGGCTGCTTAGAATCATGTTTACCCATGGTGAAGAGAGACCCACCGGGTCCCGCCGTGAACCACCAGCAAAGGCCCCCAGCCTCCTCCACAACTTCGTTGCCGCTCCAGCCCAGGCCCTGCCGTCAACGCACGCCCCGGGCTCGAGTCACAGCTCACCCCCAAACGAGCTCCAACAGGCGCTTGCGCCAGGTCTGCCCACAGGCTGTGCGGGTCCCGAGCTCCTCCAAGGCGATGGAAGGTGGGAATATCGTACCTCCGCTTATGCGTCACCGCCACCTGTACGTTTTCTGCCGGTCTTGGCAGCTCAGGCTCACCCCGGTGTGAAGGATAATTGCAGGATTTCGGTCCGGCCAGCGGAGCTCACTCAGAGAGCGGCCATCTCGCTGCTCAGCAGGCCACGCCCCCTTCAGCTGAGTAGTTGATCTAAACAGCAAGGTGAATGTATTTGCAGCAGATTTGTATGCCTACCCAAACTGCATGCGTGCATACATTAGAAAATATGAAGGTACAATGAGCTCCCAGCAGCAACGTTACTGCCAGCCTTCAGTTAAGTTTGTACTCTTTGAAAAATCAAATTAAGTTTGAAAGCCACTCTTTAGTGATGGCTATGGGTTCACACTCAGTGTGAGAAGAGAAATAGTGGGAAACTTGATGAAACTCTATTGATCCAAAATAAGGAAATTAAGAATTTTTTTTCTGGTGAGAATGTAACAATGACAGGATACATTTTTGTCAGTCTAACAAAAAGAATGAGGTGTTCTCAGCTAATTTGACTCCTTAAGTTCTTGCCGCCAAAATATGTTCACTGGATGTGATAAAATCAGCATGAAGCAATAGAAGAAACATTCTGAACAATTTAGATTTTGAACTTAGTGACAAATTTTGTGATGCCCCAGAGTCCACAAGAATGGCTGATGTTGTCATTTTTCACATCATTGTTTAATATCAGCAAAGCAAAATGTTATAAACGAAAGTTCTAGAGTTCGGAACAGAAGCCAACAACATTGATGATGGCTTTGGAGATATAAGCGAAGAAGTGTAAGACAATCCCATGAACCGATAGGCTTATGCTGTGCAAATGTACTGTCTTTTCCAAATCATGTTTTATGAATTACATCATGGCAAAAAGAAAACTCCACTACACATAATAACTGCCCATGCAAACTATGACAAGTGCAAAAGTAGAGAGCTAATAACTTTGACAAATAGGGTTGGTGTATCAACAAGTTATAATGATATAGTAGTGAGCAGGGACTTGTTAGCAGCTCATGCTTTATAATCTTATGAATTCAACAGCACACCACTTCCAACTCACTTTACCAGGAAAAGATTTACAACTGCTGCTCTTGATAATTTTGATTTTGAAGACAGATCTTCTTTGTCTGGAACATCCAGCACACACGATACTGCAATGGTGCTTTTTCAAGACTGTACCAATGAAGTAGCTGCTGGAAAACAAGACATATAACCCAACTGCCTTGCCAATCTGTGCAAAAATCGCTACATAAACCCATCTACCAAAAAGTTTCAAAGTAGCTAAGGACATGGATCTTCTTCTACCTGATGCTGCAGCCCACAAAGCTGATTTAATTGAATTTATAATATTGCTTATTCAGTGCGGACTGAAAAATGAAGAAAAGCCAGTTCCTCCATGGTCTGGAATTCATGTTCTGATTGCCCAGAATTCCGTCCCAACTAAAGAAGTTTGGGTTTTTACCAGTAACACCATCTTCAGTCACAAACTACGCAACAGTGTAAACAGCTCTAAAAAATGTCCACAATATGCGTGCTCAGCTTGAAGACCAGCCTATCCTGCCAAATTTCTGCAATGAAGGTGTTTTCTGTATTGTAGCTGACATTTTTAGGAGCAATCCAGTAGAATTTGATGATCTTTAGCCAATGAAGGGTGTTTTCCACACAACAAAAGTTGTGTTGCAGTGTAGGAAGTTCTCAGTGGATGTGGCCTAGACGATGCACCTATTGAGGCTGAAATCATTGTAAACAAAACTGTCCAGTCAGTATTGAGCAGAACTCATTATGTTAATTTGTTACAAGGTATGCTCGTCATATCTGAGGCTACAGATACATTGTGATGGAATGCTTTCTGGAACAACAATGACAAATTAGGTTTTATTTCAAAAGAGATATAGGTGCTGGGTGTACTTCATTCAAAAGTCATAATGCAAAGCCACAAAATATTCAATACACTCAGTTCAAAATCTGAAAACCTGAAAACCAAACTCATGGAGTTTGTCAAAGAATGTGAAGAAAAATCAGAACTTTGCAAGTACTGGGGAAATGTTTTACATGTGATAGTTATAGTGAAAAACGTGATATGTGCTGATTGAAAAGGTGACTAGAAGCTGTACATGAAGGCTATAGAGTCACTGATTACTGTCTTTTTGTGAACTTGATTGCATAAACTACCTGAGATATGGGTCTTGGTATTTGAAAAGAGTAAAAAAGCTATAGGTTGAAAAAGCATACCTCTGCAGAAAATTAATCGAAAGACATTTTGTGGTGAAAGACAGTGAGGGAAGGTTCAATGCTGTAGCTCCAGATATGAAACTGGAACAGACGATCCAAAGATCATAGGAAAGATCCAAGGGAATTGTTGGTCAGACAATTAAAAGTGAACATGTTGCACAATGACAGCTAGTTTACCATTAAGTCCTTTCTATTTGCAATGTTTTCAGAGAAATGAAAAATTCAAACATTTTCAACCATTGTGAAACTGTTCCTCATTTTAAACTTCTGGGAAAGAGAGAGGACCATTTTAATAAACATGTTGATAGCCTTTTTCATTCCATGCAGGAGCAAGGAAACCCCTTTACAATGACTGAGCCTGTGCGAATACACAACTTCGCAACCAAACAATATGTGGATAATGATATGAAGACTAGATGTCCTGGAACATGGATCAAAACTATATCCAGAAGTGAAGAAGGAGATATTTGTATTGAAAGAAAAAAAGCTGTTTGACATAATCACTAAAACTAAACTTCCATGGTTTTATTGCCATGGTAAGAGTTTTGTCCAACCAGCCACTACAAAACAGGTTACAACAGCAACTTTTGCAAGCACATAAAGAGCTGGATGTAGAAAAAGAAATAAGTAAATTTATCAAGGACATTCTGTTGCATTATCTTTTTCCAACCAAAGGATTATTATATGGAGATGCTGCAACAAAACCAGCAAAGCACAAACCAGTACAAGAGCTCGGAAAAAACTTTCACTTCGAAAAAGGTGTCCTCATTGAAAGCTGCTTTTGTTGCGGACTATGGGGGTGATTCCCGCCGCCCGCCAAGCGGGAACCGCCAGAAGACCGTACTGCGGTCAAAAGACCGCGGTGGTCATTCTGAGTTTCCCGCTGGGCTGGCGGGCAACCGCCAGAAGGCCGCACGCCCGCCCAGCGGGAAACCCCCTTCCACGAGGATGCCGGCTCCGAATGGAGCCGGTGGAGTGGAAAGGGTGCGACGGGTGCAGTTGCTGAAAATCTTTGTGGGGCCCTGTTTGTGGGGCCCCACGACACCCGTTCCCGCCAGCCAGGTTCTGGCGGTCAAAACCGCCAGAACCAGGCTGGCGGGAAGGGGGTCGGAATCCCCATGGCGGCGCTGCCTGCAGCGCCGCCATGGAGGATTCCTTAGGCCAGGGGAAAACCGGCGGGAAACCGCCAGTTTCCCTTTTCTGACCGCTGCTTTACCGCCACGGTCAGAATTGGCCTGGATGCACCGCCAGCCTGTTGGCGGTGCATCCGCGGTCCCCAGCCCTGGCGGTCTATGACCGCCAGGGTCGGAATGAACCCCTATATGTTACAAATGCAAATGGCCAAGATTTGATCCATGCAAAATTGTGGAGAGGTCGTTCAGACTGTTAAGGTCAGTGTGCACCCTGTAAGAAATGCACATTGTTTTTGACAATCATCTTGAACTTCCTGTGAAAGAATGGGTGAGAATCAGATGGATTTCTGGAGTAGAACAACTGACCTTGTCTGCATCAAAAATTCAACTCCTGTATTTGTGCAACTTAATAAATTCTGGTCACCAACATCGAACAACATGATATAGGAGATGTTGACTCGCCAAAACATTGCTGATGCTTTAGTGAACACTGAATCCCCAATCATTGCAAGTGGAATGGTTGTCAATGAGGAGTTGGTGACTAGAGAGATATATTCAAAAGGTATGGGCCATATTGTTTAAGAACCTAACAGGAAATTAGAGAAAGCTGACCTTCGTGTTGTGCCACATGTTTAGTGGGCTGTTCGAAATGGTTCCAAACAAGTCACTGGACTGACAAATGACACATTTGTAATTATTGTGCTATTTCAATTTGTTGCAATATTCATAAGTCAAGGATTGTCAGAGTTATGAATATGGTATGGAACAGGAGGGAAAAGGCACTTAATCCTGCTTCATAAACCATACAAGAAACTTGACGCACCGATGCCCAGTGTTCTTATCAAGGCACATATTCTTACAAGTGATGACACTATGAGTAAAACAGGAACAAAGCTTGGAGCTTTGACTGCTGAAAGTGTGAAGTTTCTAAAAGGACTTCCAGAGACAGAAGAAGAATGTGACTTTAAAGACATAGAAAAATACCTTGTGCGTGTGTGGAAAATGAGCTCTGACTGTCACTGATTTGAGGATCTTCGGTACAGTGAGTTCAAGAGATCAGCCCTGCTAAGTGCCAACATCATATTTTGTGCATGGAAACATTAAAAGAGTGTTCTTCTTAATCAGATAATATGAAAATGTTTTGGATCATGCATATGTAGAAAAAGATCTGTGTGAATTTGGTTAGAATGATATTGATGGGGTGCCAAACCCTATGACATTTCTAAAGCCTCTACTCACAGAATTTACAGGTACATGTATTTATAAAACCTGTTCTTCAAAGAGATGTCCCTGTTGATATGCTCTTCTCAACTGTTCAATTCTGCAAATGTACCACAGGCGATTGCCGAAACAAATAAAGTGAACTGTGAAAATGTGTCTAAAATAGGAGTGATAAACATTCTATTTTGTCATATTCAGATCATAAGCATTGTTTGGTGTATACATAAAAGGATTTGAAACCATTATTGTTTGTTTCATTTCTATATATGAATATCTTCTTCTTCTATTATAGCTGCCATTTTAGAAAATGGCAGAAGGGTTGCTCTGATGAGTCATTTTATGTTTCTATAAGACTACTTGACCACCAACATCTATGTTTTGTCACCAAAATGAAGTACATAGTTCTTATGGTTCCTGAAATATTACATCATCACTGCAAAAGATCCGCCATTTTTAAAAATGTTGTCCAGAAAATATTGTTCCGGATTAGCAATGCTTTACCAAGCTAAATTACTTCTCTAATGACTCAAAAACACAAATGATGAATGAATATCTCTGCAGATTTTTTTTTACTGAGGTTTATCTGGGGGCCAGGATTATTACTTTCATCAATATTTTGTTTGTTTCCTTATTTTCCCGACCATGCAGCCCTCTCTAATATGTGGCAGCAAAGTCATTCAGAAAGAGCTTGCAGATGTTAAAGGCCTCTCTAGGTCCGCCATTTGACTTTTCTGAAATACTGGAAGAGGCAGCATTTGTTTGCTGGGTCTCTCTACTCCATTCGTATGGCCTGCTGGCTAACTTAAGGCATCCATACTGCACAAATAGGCACACCAACATTCCTGGCTGTACCACGGAGTCCGACATTGCTGCATGAAGCATGCAATCATACAGTCATAGCACTTAAGACCTTCGCTCATCCTGCTTGGATCGTGGAGCCTTCATGACTAGAGGAAGAGGCGATACCCACGTAGTATGCTTTTTACCTCTATGATATTCTTATCTGCTGTATGATGCAAAACTTTAATTTACACCCTCTGCAATAGACACATTTACTAAATGATTTAGGATCTTGCAGAAATGGCATCTTAATTGAATAGAATGTGTTTTTCATACCATGAATTCAATGCACAAGAGTCTTGCTTCTGTAACAGCTATTTAAAAAGTTAGAATAAAACGAATGTGTTCAGTTTTCATCCCTTCTTTGTACTTGAATAGACAGCATTAAAAGTAAACATAATACATTAGGTCATGTATAATAGTGGGGAGGCTTAAGGAGCAACGGGGTGTGTTTCTGTCAGTTTTCCTTCATTGTGTTTCTGCTGCAGGACTGCTGTTGACTTTTAATGAGCGACCCGATAAACTAGAATGTAAACACATTCTTTTGAAGAGTTCATGACATTTCTTTCCTCTTCAGATTGATAAACAAAACATCAGAATCTCAATTATTCTTTTAGGATGCTGTTTAATGTGATGTTAGTAAGAGAAAACTTGAAAGGCGATATAAACTCTAAACATCTGGTTCAGGCAAATATTTTTTCTGTCATTCGTGGACTTCTGGAAATCTTATTTAGCAAGCCTGTGCTCATATCTGATAATTATGTAGCAACAACCATTATTTTAAATATTTGAAAATACAATATTCGTTGTGATAAAATGTAAAGATTCACTCCTCCTGGATCTTTGTCCCTTTCCAGTTGATAGGTTTAGCAGGTGGCTCTGACTGAGTCTCGACAACAAAGTTAACGATAGAAACACCCACTAGGAGAATATTTTTTTAAAGAATATTTAGGCCACAATATTTATGCAGACAATATTTATGTACCTTATTTTTAAAAAATACAACTGACCCAAAGATCCGTTCATGTCCAGATTAACTCCAAGCAGATTTAGATCTCTGAGGGCTAGAAGTTTCGAGCATGACACTATGAAAGGCATAATAGTCTCTAGCCTATCCAACTCAAAAATATTGCCTGGTCTATGGATTTGGCACACCAGAGTGATCAAAAGTAGTTATTTTTGTGGCAATGTCATCATAACGCTTAGGTATTAAGATAAGGTTGCAGAGCTTGAATTATCCAACCAGACAGACATGGTCAGCATATGGTTATTTGTGACTCCTCTTTCTTTGGTATTTGTTTTATACATCTGAAGAATAAACCCTGGTTGCAGGGAATCGGCAGTAAATCAAGGGATTAATCATTGTGAAAGTGGCCACAACTTGGGCATAGATTTGATTTATTTCTGCATTTATGAATTTTTTTAAACATTATTTTAATATTTATTTGTTTACTTTTGACATCGACATGGTACAGGTGTGTGGAAACACCTTACATTTAAAAGACAAAGATAGGTGTCTCGAAATAAGAATTAATAAGTACATTAAAAAGATAGAATTACATGTATTTAGAAAAAGGAATACATAAATAAATTAAAAGAACCAATTCAAATTCTGTACCATGCCTCCACAGACAGCATTTCAATCCCCTTGAGCTCCTTGAGACCTTTGTTTTATTTATTTGAGCATTTGTGGCAAATGTTCTAACAGCCTTATAGTCCACCGTAGCAGGGCTATACGGCCATTAAAGTCCAGCTCCCTTGTTAAAGGCCCTTCCCTTCAGCTCTAGCCTTTAATGCTGGAGCAGGCCTTTAATGGCTGATATAGCTCACTATGGCTGGCTATAAAACTATATTAGAACATTGGAATGTTAATCTAATTCCGGATAAAAAGCCAGAGCTCCAACATTACAATGTTTATTACAAAGCAACAGCCATGAACAAATGGCTCACAGAGCCTGAGGGGATTTCAATCCCCTCAGGCTCCTTGAGGCCTTTGTTTTTTTATTAGAACATTCTGCCCTCTAGTGGCAGAATGTTCTAATAGCCTTTTAGTCCACTGTAGTTGCGCTATTCCAGCCATTAAAGTCCTGCTACCTTGTTAAAGACCCTCCCCTTCAGGCATTTAACACTGGAGCAGGCAATGGAGGGCTATAAGGCTATAGAAGACTTTTAAGAACATTTCTATATGAATGTTACGGTGGAAGTAGTGGAGCAAAAAGAGCTAAAAGAATAGAGTTTCAGTCTCTGAGTCCGGTCAAATAGTATGAGTACAATTGAGCCAAAGTAAACACCAGGGTTTCCATAGGATTAGTTTCAGCACTGCCTACAAACTGTGGGCCTTCATGATTTGTCAACAGGTTGGGTGAGTAGAAAGAATTGCTCATGAGTAATAAAGTACATTTTACACATCTCTTGATCTTAGGTGGGAAGCCCTTGAAACAGTAGAAGATTGAGACTTGTATAATTACATTTTCTGACACCCATAATAAAGCTAACTGCTTATTGAACAGCTCTAAAATGTACTTTAGGTAAGCTCCTTGGGAAGAATTGCCATGGACATGTACTGATAGAACATGGTATTGAACTTATCTATTTATGTCTCTCTGCTAAACTAACTAGTCCTCTACATAGAGTCTCAACTGAAATCACGTACTCATAATAATCCTAATAATCATGATAATGTCAGCTTGAAGGTGAAGACTTTTGACAAAACTGATGCTCAGCTATTTCGATCTCTCAGTGATCACTGGATAACATTCACAGATGTTGCAGGAGTCCATCTGTGTTTTGACAGGAATTTTAGGGTGAGTAGGTGAAATTAGAAGAAACTAATGGCTTTTTTTATGATTTGACAGATGATAATTCATCCGTCGGTTTGGAAGAGGATATTACCTCCGCCACTCTGACGTTTTCACTGTATGCCAGATGTAGAGATAAGTGCCGACACAGTGAACATCTGGGTAACTTCCAAGGGCATACTGTCACAGTAATTCCCACACAGGTACAAAAAGTTTGGAGGACAGCTGGTTTCATTTCACATGGCAGCCCACCAAACTTTTAAACTTTTTTTTATCCTCATAAACAGAATCATGAGCTGAAAAGCAAAACAAAATGAATACCCACGTCAGAGAGTTTTCTCACAGAGAGCTGGTAGAGTAGAACTGGCCTTTAGGGCAATCAGGCAGTGCTGGATGGGCTAGTCTAAGAGGGCGGTGTGTAGTTTGATTGTTTGTGGCCCTGTTTTATGGCCATCTGGTACTGTTTTTACTGTTGATTTACCTAATATTTAAACAAACATTGCCTGCAAAAAGCTAAAATCCGTGCAGTAATGAATACCTTGCAAAACAATTATACAGCATGAATTTACTAGTTCAAGACTGCCCTAATTTGCAAAGATGGACCATTTTTTAGCCTTCTATATCATTAATGGTTATCACTTTTATGTTTTTTTTCATGCCCATTTTCTGCTTCAGTCCAACTCCCTGAGTGTGGATCATTATTGCTTTCTTCTGTATCTCAATGTCACTGGTGATCACTGGCAAAATATTGTGTCAAACAATATTCTTGACAAAAATATTGTGTCATAAATATTGCTTACCACAACATCCTGATCCTATTCTTATAATGGTATGTACAAAAATATTGGAAACAAATATCATTGACGCTAATATCATCCAAAGATGGACAAAAATATTGAATTTGTAATATAGAGTTCAAAGTAGCAATTGTTAATTATTGTAATATATTAAGTATTAAGCCTGTACTCATATGTGGCTCCCCAACCCCCACTATGTTTAGAGGCCCCACTCTTGCACTCCACTTGCGGAGCAGGCATTAGGGCCTGCTCTGTGCTACCCTGAATTTGCTAAAGTGATTGGCTAGGTGAACAGTTTTAGGATACCATACACATTATCTTTGTGCCACTGACTTCCTCTGGTGCACCTTTGGACCCCATGGATCCACCTGGTGCCCGGCTAAGTTACTCTCGACGACAGCCTTGCATTTGGGATCCACCCATGGATCAGGAAGAACACTGCCACCATGGGTGCATTCTTCACCCTGGCTCGATTCTATTTGGTGCCATCCTCAATACCAGCAGCAGCAGTAGATGATGAGCCCATCATCATACCAACTCTAATCTGGCACAGTCCAGGCCCCACAAACTCCTGGACTTGCAGCCTTTATACAAGCCCTTTAACCCTACCGGGGAAGAGGAGGAGGAAAAGTATGGCCCCTTTGATAAGGACCCTGACCCTGATAACTTGTGTGAAGAGCTGGATGAAGCCAGCAGTCTGGACACCTCTCCAGTCTCAGGCATGCTTTCCTCTCCAGGCCCTTTCTTGGAGGAGGAACATCCGTTGCCTCAGTGATGCACAGGGAAGAAGAGATCTTTGACATCAAACTACTGGCAGTCCAGATGGGTACCAACGTCCTGACCGAGGTACTTCTTCCTGCAGCGGGCTCTGACAACCTCATACTCCCCTTTAATGTGGGCCTCATCAACATTTGTCTGGGAGAAACCCTGCATAGGGGCTCCTGTGTATCTTATGTTGCCTGTTATCACAGCCCTGCCCTCAGAGTTGCAGGCTTCCTCTCCCAGTAAAGGCCTATGGTACCATCAGGCTTCCACAGAGTCTAATGGTACAAGCATCTATGGCCAAGGTCAACCTGAACGCGTTCCCTTGCACCCCAATGGACAGGGAAACTGAGAGTCTGGATTACCTTTGGAAAGTGGATTTTCTCTTCCTCCAGCTTAGCTTTGAGGTCAATGAACATTGCATGCCTCTTGGGCTGATATTCCTTTTCTCTATGGGACTTGGTTGTGCAGCTTCTCCCATGCTCCCTGGAGAGGGCCAAGCCATCCATGACCAAACGCTGGTGCACAGCCAGGATACAGCAAAGTTCAAGCATCAGGTGTTGAATGGTTATCACAGACTCTAGGCGGGTCATGGCCGCCATAGTGATGCTCACTGCTATGCCTGGTCATGATCCACATGTTTTGTTTGGGATGTCCATTCCTCCCTCAGTGACATACCATTTGATGGGTCAAAGGTGACATGGCACTGGGGCGTTTTCAGGAAAGTCGATCTGCTACAAGAACCTTAGGGTTTCCTTTGGCTTCCCAGTCACAATAGTGGTCTTTTTGCAAACTGCAGTCCCGGCATCTCTAGGGGTCTGCAGCACCAACTTTACTCCCCAGCCAAGCTGGCTATCCAGGCTTTTCGTGGCCAAGGATCCCAGAAAGGACATGGGAGTCAAAACCTGTTAGGTCCCCTGCCCTTCTAGCTGCCACAACCCCTTAGCCACTTTAGTGAGCCCCTGACCCTGCACAGCCATCACAATGGTAGCAGAATCTGGAACTTTGTGCTCCAGTGGAGCAATATACCCTCCTACAAGTTGGTACTCCAAATTGTGCAGAAGGGTTAAGCCCTTTCTTTCATGGAAACACCTCCACCCTTGACACCATCCCCAGAATGGATGAAGGAGGACCATCTTTCCTTGCTCTATTAGGAAATACAGGCTCTATTGGCAAAAACCATTGAGAGGGTGCCAGCAGCAGAGATGGAACATGGTTGCTGTTCCTACTACTTCCTGGTGCCAAAAAATTAGGGAGGCCTCCACCCCATACTATATCTGCACACTCAATGCCTTTCTGCTGAAAGAGAAATACAAGACACTCCCATTGTCTCAGGTCCCTGGAGACTGGATCCTAGCACTGGACTTGCAGTACACATATTTCTACATTCCTGTCCTGCAGGTTCACAGGTGTCACCTGTAGTTCATTGTGAGCCAGGAGCATTTCCAGTTCACTGTGTTCCCTACGGCAGTATCAGGTCCTCTCAGGTGTTCACGAAAGTAATGGTGGTAGTTGCAGCACACCTTCAGAGTTCAGGGGCTTCAGTCTTCCACTACCTCTATGACTGGCTGCTAAAGGCGGCCTCACCCCAGGCAGTCCTCACCCACCTTCAGACTACAATGAACCTCTTGCATTTGCTGGTGTTCACTATCAACATACCATGGTCACACCTGGCTCCTTGGCAAATGCTCCCTTTCATCAGAGCCATTCTGGAAATGGTGCAATTTTGCACCTGTGCTTTGGAGCAGGGAGTCCAGGACATTTGGGCTATTATTACAATGTTTCAAACTCAGTCCTGAATTTTATTGAGACCGACTATGTAGGTGTAGCATTTGATGACATTCTGTTGGTGAAGCACATATGTGGCTTTGTGAGCCCTGCAGTGGGATCTGAGATAGCAGCAGGGAGATATCTCCAACCTGGGCCAGGTATTGGTGGATACTGCAAGGGATCTGATTGGTGGCTGACAAACCATGATGGGGCAGCAGCAGAACATTTTCACTTCCCCACCCAGAGTTCATAGAGGTGAGATGGAGATGAGAGGATTCCGGCATACTTTCTGATCCATATGGAGCTTTGAACTATTCACTTGGCGTTGGAGGCCTTTCTCCTATCTATCAAGGGAAGACTAGTGCAGCTGCTCATGGATAACACTACTGCCCTGTGGTACTCCAAAAAACAGGGCAGGGTGAGATTGTGAACCCTGTGCCAAGAGACCATGAGCCCCTGAACATGGCAGGAATATCAGGATATGTTCCTGGTAGTAACATCTTCCATGATCTCTGAGCGCCAGGGCAGACTAACTCATCGGTAAATGGTTTGGGGATCATAAATTGTAGTTACACCCAGAGATGGCACAAGTGCTCTTCCAAGAACAGAGAGAACCCATAGAGTTTGCCACCATCAAGAATGTGGAATGTTAGTACTTCTGCACATTGGAGTTTCCAAAGGAGTTCTCGCTCGGGACTTGTTCTGTTCATCTGTTCACACAGGAACCCAGACATCTGTACACCTTTCTGATGATACCACTCATGCATCAGCTTCTAAACAAGTTCACAACCAATGAGGCCCAAGTTATTTAAGTAGTTCCAGATTGGACACAGAGTATGGTGTCAAGAACTACATTAGCATTAACATATGTACTCTGATCGGGCTGCTCCTTCAGGAGGATCTACTGTTGGAAATAATTTGGCAGGGCCCTGCGTATAAAACTTCACACTCTCCACCTTCATGCATGGTGATTGAGCAGCAACAGTTAAATGTCTTTGATCTCCCTCCTGAGGTCTGTAATGTCATCTTGGCAGCCAGTTGTCCCTCTACTAAAACTGTATTGGCATTGTGTGCATAATGCCATAAGGAAGCCCTTTTTACACCTCTGTCCGAGGTATCGCTTTTTATTTTATCTTTAACTTGGCAAAGCCTTGCGCTGAGCACTCTTAAGGGTTACCTGTGTTCTATTTTGGCCTTCTTGCAGCTGCCTGATTAAATGTCAATGTTCAAGTCACCTATTTTGATCATTTTCTGAAAGGTTTACAGCATTTGTTTATTCCTGTCTCTTTTGTGATGTTCCAATCTGGTGCTCACATATCTTGTCTTCTGAGAAAGCTAAAACAACCAAAGTCCATGCCCATCATTTAGAAGATCAATGGCTACCTCTCATCCACCTCCAACAATTGATCAGAAAGCAGAGGATCTTCAATGTGTTAACTGTGGTTTAGCCAGAACAAAGGCCAAAGAGATTGATGAAAGAACAAAGCACAGTGTAAGTGAGTTTCAAAGGGCAAACATGTTTTTATCTGTAGCTAGTTTCTCCCTAGATGAAGTTTTCAGCCGAGTAACTGATCTAAACAGTGAGGTGAATACATTTTGCAGCAGATTTGTGTGCCCACCCAAACCACATGTATGCATAAATTCGAAAATATGAATGCACAATGAGCTCCAAGAAGCAACATAACTGCCAGCCTTCAGTTAAGTTTGCACTCCTTGAAAAAGCAATTGAAGTTTTACAGCCACTCTTGAGTGCTGGCTACAGGGTCACACTCAGTGAGATCAGAGAAATAATGGTCAACATTGATGAAACTGTATTGATCCATAATAGTGACATTAAGATTTTTTCTGGTGAGAATATACAATGACAGAATTATTTTTTGTCAGTATAACAAAAAGAATGCGATGGTGTTCTCAGCTGATTTGACTCGTGAAGTTCTTGCTGCCAAAATAAGATCGCAGGATGCATTAAAATCATCAGGAACCATTTTCAGAAATGCCCTGAAAGATTTAGATCTTGGACTTAATGTTAAATGTTGTGAATGCCCAGAGTCCACAAGAATGCCTGATGTTGTCTTAACATTTTCCACATCATTGTTTAATGTCAGCAAAGCAGAATGTTATAAACTAAAGTTCTAGAGTTTGGAATAGAAGCTGTCAACATTGATGAGGTCTTTGACGATGTAAGTGAAGACGTGGAAGACAATATAATGAATACCATGAACTGCTTATGTTGTGCAAATGTACTGTCTGTTCTAAATCATGTTTCATAAATTACATCACAGCAAAAAGGAAAATTGTGCTACTCACGATGACTGCCCACGCAATCAATGACATGTGCAAAAGTAGAGAGCTAATTACTTCAAAGAATAGGATTCGTATATCAACAAGTTATAATGAGATATAATGGAGCAGGAACTTGTCAGCAGCTCATCCTGCAAAATCTTATGAATCTGAGAGCATACGACTTCCAAGTCACTTCACCAGGAAAGGATTTACAATTGATGATCTTGATGATTTCGATTTTGAAGACAGCTCTTCTTTGTCTGGAACATTTTACAGACATACTGCCATGGTGCTTTTTCAAGACTTCACCAATGAAGTAGCTGCTGGAAAATAAGCTGTAGACATCAGCAAACAAAGCTGCAAACTTATAAACCAAGGGCCGTATTTATACTTTTTGGCGCACAACTGCGCCAACGCAGTTGTGCGTCAAAAAATGTAACGCCGGCTAACGCCATTCCAAAGCGCCATGCGGGCGCCTTATTTATGGAATGACGTTAGCCGGCGGAGCTGACTGGTGTGCGTCAAAAAAAATGACCCACACCAGGCAGCGCCGGCGTAGGGGAAAATGGAGCTTGGGCGCCAGAAAATGGGGCAAGTCGGTCTGAGGCAAAAAATCTGCCTCAACCCGATTTGCGCCATTTTTGTTTACTCCCACCCTCCATTGACATGACTCCTGTCTTAGCAAAGACAGGAGTCATGCCCCCTTGCCCAATGGCCATGCCCAGGGGACTTCTGTCCCCTGGGCATGGTCATTGGGCATAGTGGCATGTAGGGGGGCACAAATCAGGCCCCCCTATGCCACAAAAAATAAAAATAAAATACTTACCTGAACTTACCTTAAGTTCCCTGGGATGGGTCCCTCCATCCTTGGGCGTCCTCCTGGGGTGGGCAAGGGTGGCAGGGGGTGTCCCTGGGGGCATGGTACGGCACCTCTGGGCTCCTTCCGAGCCCACAGGTCCCTTAACGCCTGCCCTGACCAGGCGTTAAAAAATTACGCAAAAGCGGCTGGACGTCATTTCTTTTGACCCGCCCACTCCCGTGCGTCTTTTTTGCACGGGAGTTTAAATAAGGCGCACATGCCTTGGAGTCATTGTTTAGACGGGAACGCCTACCTTGCATATCATTAACGCAAGGTAGGTGTCCACGCTAAAAAATGACGCAAACTCCAAGATCTTTGGCGCTAGACGGGTCTAACGCCAAAGTATAAATATGGAGTTAGCTTTGCGTCGGATTTGCGTAAAAAAAAACTACGCAATTCCGGCGCAAACAGAGTATAAATATGCCCCCAACTGTTTTGCGAACATGTGCAAAATCACTATGAGCAATCAACATGTCCCAGTCTACCAGAATGTTTCAAAGTGGCTGTGGACATGGATCTTCTTCTACCTGATGCTGCAGTCCACAAAGTTCTTTTAACTGAATTATCATATTGCTTATTATGTGCGGAATGAAGGATGAAGAAAAGCCAGTTCCTCTTTGTGTTGGGATTACTGTCACACTGAAGAAGGTTGGGTTTTTACCAGTAATACCATCTCCAGACCCCAACTATGCAACATTATATACAGTTCTAAAAAAAATCCAAAATGTGCATGCTCTGCTTGAAGACCAGCCTATCCTGCCAATTTCCTGCAATGAAGGTATTTTCCATAGTATAGCTGCCATTTTTATGAGCAATCTAGCAGAATTTGATGATCTTTATCCAATTATGGGTGCTTTCCACATGACAAAAGTTGCATTGCCCCACTCCTGCAGAGTACATCAATAGCGTGGTAATAGGGTGGCACTAAGGGGCACAAGGAAAGTGGTGCAACACTAGGTGCAGCGCCACTTTTCTTAAATATGCCCCTAGTTTGTATGAAGAAAAATCAGAACTTTGCCAGTACTCGGGAAATGTTTTACACATGATAGCTCTAGTGAAAAACCTAGTACATGCTGATTAGGAAGGTGATTGGGAGCTGCATGTAATGACTGATTGCTGTGCTTTGCGAATTTGATTGCATAAACTACCTGAGATATGGGTCCTGATAGTTGGAAAGAGTGAAGAAGCTATAGGTGGAAAAACCACACTTCTACAGAAAATGCATCCAAAGACAGTTTGTGGTGAAAGACAAAGAGGGAAGGTTAAATGCTGTAGCTCCAGATGTGAAACTGGAACAGATGTTCCAGAGATCACAAAAAACCTCCAGGAGATTTCTTGGTCAGACACATAAAGGAGAATGTGTTCCTCAATGGTAGCTAATTTATCATTTAGTCTATTTGCAGTGTTTTCAGGGAGATGACAAATTCAAAATTTATGGATGATCGTGAAACTGTTCCTCACCACAAACCTGTGGGAAAGAGATGGGAACATTTTAATAAACATAATACATAAGATAAACCACAGCACTCATTAACAACAGTGTAATGCAAAAATTTCAAGCTCTGTAGTGCATAGTTGCTATTGAATAGAAGAGAATAGGCACGTCGGTTGTTCACATCTTTTCACGAAAGATAGTCTCTTTATTGATGGATTAAATATATCCAGTGAGAAAGAGCATCAATCCAGAAACAGCCAACACGTGTTTCGTCACACTGGTGACTTTTTCAAGGCTAATGGATGAAGTGAGGTAATCAATTTAGTGCATAGAACACCACGTAGGGTAACTCATCGTCTCAGAGACTGTAGTTCAGGTGTAAGGTAATACACCTTAATGCAAGAAAGACCACGACAACAAAGTAATCCGTGCATAGGACCCTGATAAGTCCCAAAATGTGTGTTCGCAAACGGCCGAGTGCCGTGTCGCTTGTTGGGCTTTAGTCAGGCCAGACTTTCTTGGTTGGGAAGATATTGATGGGGTGCTAAAACCTATGAAATTTCTAAAGCCTCTACCTACAGAACTTACGCGTACATGTACTTGCAAAACCCATGCTAAAAAAAAATGTCCCTATTGATATGCTTTTCTCAAAAGTTCAATATTCTGCAAATGTACCACAAGCGATTTCTGAAACAAATAAATAAAGTGAACTATGAAAATGTGTCTAAAATAGGGGTGATAATTAATATTATTTTCACATTAAAATCATGAACATTGTTTGCTGTATCCATAAAAGGATTAGAACTATTATTATTTGTTTCATTTCTATATATGTCTCTTCTTCCTCTTTTAAGGAAGGATTGCTCTGTGAAGTTATTTTCTGCCTCTATAAGACTACTTAACCCCCAAAAACCTATATTTTGTCTCCAAAATGAAGTATATAGGTCTCATGGCTCCTGAAATATTACATCATCACTGCAACACATCTGCCATTTCAAAACATATATTCTCCAGAAAAATTTGGCCCGGATCAGCAATCTCTGCTCAAGCTAAATTACTTTTCTCAGAATTCAAAAACACAAATCAAAAATGAAAATCTCAGGACAACAACTTTTTATGGAGGTGTATCAGGGGGCCGGGATTATGATGGTTAAATTAAGTGTCAATTGTAATGTCACTGGTATGCAAAGTACAACTTTAGCAAGTTGCCACTTTGAGTTCCTAAGGTTCCCAGGGCCTGATTACAATTTAATTCTGCCTACCTAGGGAGACATGTGAATAACAAGCACGAATCACTCAATAGAGGCCTACCATTGGATGAGAAGTTACCTCTTCCTAGCAGGAAGTCCCATGGGGTGTCGGCAAGCTGACTTTGAAGGCCAAGTAGTGCACACACATAGAAGGGCTACTCTATTGTTTAGGTAGAGAGGCCAGCAGTGTGACAGAGAGGGAAAATTGTTGCCAAACAAGTTTTCCTGTGGGCATGTATCCCAGAGTTAGCCACACTTATAGGGTGGGCTACCAAGCTCCACACATCGAGAAAGGTTCAGACATCTTGGGAGTGGGCAGAACACAGCACACTGGAGTAGCTAAATTCCATAGTTCAGAGCTGAATTCCATTTTTCACGAGGCAGGAGAAATCCTGGTAGCCATTTGGCTAGTAACTATGACGTCCTGGAGAAGAGGACCGAGGATGAACTGTCCTGCAGACCCTGGAACTGACAAAGGAGAGGCTGGGATGCATTTGCTGCTCCTTCAGCTAGTGAATGAAAACACTGTGCTAGCTGTGTCCTCATCATGCAGAAGTAATCCTCAGAACCCAGCCAGAAGCAGAGACTCCAAGAGTCAGTAAGCTAGTTTTTTGTCCATAGGACCCAGCCACAAAGCTGCCTGTCTGGCCAAGTCGATAGCCCGGATCACTGGATTGTCAATCGTCACCACAGTGCAGCCCGGGAAACTGAGAACCAACACTCAAAAGTTGTTGTAAGAGTACATCTTGATCACGTGGAAGGAGACTTATTGCCAATAGAAGGGAACAACTGAGTTAGTTGTGTCTGGACACCAGTAGTAAAGTGACAACTGTTTTTTTTTGCGGGATCAAAAAGGACTTCAAGAGACATCGACCGTTGTAGCCAAAGTTGCTCCACCAGGACTGTGGCCAGAGGAGTAACCTCAGGAACACCCCTATTGACCTCACTGCAGCTTCAGCATCCTTGAGCAGTTTCATCTTCCTGTAACCCTTGCATCAGGACAGTTCTATAGATGTCAATGGCAAGGGAACACTAACACTGGACTGAAGACTACTTTTGTTAATTAAGTAAATCCTCCTTTGGGCCTCACTTGTCCTGTCCTCTTTACTGGCTCCCTGCTGGAGTTGGTTGTCCAAAGTTCTTTTAAGTAACCGAATCCACCTTTACTGTAATGTTTCGCTGAAAACATTTAGAATTAACTTTGACAATGCTTGTTTGCAGTTAAGTGAAAAGCCTTGATTTATTTTTCTTTTAAATTTTATATCTTTGGAACCCTCTGGTGGATCTCTTTGTTTTGGGGTCCATAATTTCATAAAAATATATGCTATTTCTATAAATTGGTGTCAAATGTCTTGAGAGTTGTGTTTCTTTCTTCAATTGCTTTGGTGTTGTTTAAATGCTTTACACTTGTCCTTTGTTGAAGCCTCACTGCTCGAATCCACAGCTACCCAGGATTGAGCTAAGGTTTGACTAACAAAGTCTAACTGGTCCTAAGAAAGATTAGAGGCTGACTGCTCAAATTCTTAGCAACCCAGGATTGAGCTAAGGTTTGAATAACAAAGTCTAACTGGTCCTAAGAAAGATTGGTAGTGTATTACACTGTGAGGTCTCTCAACCACGTGATCTAATACATCATATTTCCTCACAGCTCGGTTTAGGCCTCACCAGTGCCCCTCAAATGTTGACAGAAACATGAAAGTGATGGTGGTGGTGCAAGCACACCTTTGGAGGGCTTTCCTGTCGATATGACTGGATGTTGAAGGCGGACTCACCCCCGGCAGCCATCAACCACCTCCAGACAACGGAGTACCTCCTAGCATTATTTGAGTTCACAATTTACCTGCCAAACCCACATGTGACTTCTAAGCAGATACTATCATTCATTGGAGCCATTCTTGATTTGGTACATTTTCATGCCTTTTCTAGGTCTAGGTCATTCAAGCTATGATCCCAAAATTTGAGCCTCCATCTTGTATCGAATTGTGGATTCCTCAGACGCTGCTCAGCTTGTTGGCCTCCTGCATCCTGCTGGTAGCACTGATCATACAGGCTCTGCAGTGAGACCTTAAGTCTCAGTGGGCACGACACTGGGGGAATCAATCTTATTGTATCCAGATTTCAGCGGAGACTGCAAAAGGTCTATGTTGGTGGCTGCTGGACCTCAATTGGGTCAGTGACAGCCTCTTCTCGTTCTCCACACAGAGCAGATGCATCATTACTAGCTTAGGGAGCCCATCTAGGAAAAGTGGAGATCAGAGGTCTCTGATGGAAGTGTGACTCCACATCAATTTGTTGGAGTTCAGGGCAATTGGCTTGGTGTTGAAGTCCTCTGCCAATCATCAGAGGAAGACTGGTGCAGGTGATCATGGACTGCAACATCGCCATGTAATACTGCAACAAGTAGGGCAGTGTGAGATCTTAGGCCCTGTACTACAAGGCTATATGCCTATGGAACTGGCTGGACCGCCAAGGAATTTCTCTGGTGGTAAACCACCAAGCAGGGTCTCTCAATGCAGCAACAGACAAAGTCAGCCACTGACGTCTTTTGGACTATGAATGAGAGTTACACCCGGAGATGGCACAAGGCATCATCCATTAATTGGGAGAAACCTGACTGGACCTTTTTAACACTGCAGAGCATGCCCAACGTCAGCAGTTTTGCACACTAGAGTTTCAAAAACTGCTCTTTCTAAGACATATTCCAGTTGGTGTGGAGCTCAGAACTCCTATATGCCTTATCACCGCTGCCTTTCCTGCTCTAAGTTCTTATGAAGATCAGCAA